>NC_090446.1:672559049-672874707 GCF_031143425.1 Pleurodeles waltl
ATCAGTCCTCCTCCTCACCCACCCCATCTCCTCCTTTCCCTTCCTTCACTCTGTCTCTGCTCGGCTAGCTTCAGTAATGCCACTTCAAAGCACTAAAAATAAAATTCTAAAGTGCCATTAGAGAGTCAGGCATTTCAGATATGTACATTAGAAATCTCATCTGAATGGCAAACTGCAGCTCTCATGAATAAAAACCCCTCTGCCTCAATAATAAAGATCAGGCTCTCTGGCTGATGTTCAGAGAGATCCAGGTAAAGCTGAACAATATAGGTGCGCCCTGGAAATATTTCTAGTTTTAACAAATGGCATAAAACTAAAATTGACCCGGGTTCTTCCTTGAACATGAGGCTCTGGGTAAATGGCCCTGCTAACACTCCCTCCGGGCCTTCTGCTAGACATCCAGGGCAGTGTTATGCCGAATACAGGCAGGGGATCTTAAAAGGGACTTTGCTGGAGTTGAGCTTTAAGGGAAATACGTTAATTTTCCCCATTGCTTACTTACCTTAATTCCTCGTATTCCTCCTTTCCTTCCTATTCTTTCTTCTAACTCTGGTTTATTCTCTTACAAGATACTTGAACTCCTCGGCAACACATTACATTAATACACGGTTCATGGTACACCAAATCTACCATAGTATTGCTATCTGTTACACTTATGCCATGATCTCTGCCACGCTAGGGTCTGTCCTTTGATCCTCTGAAAACTTAGAACCACCAATGTTTTTTTATAGTCGCGGCTTGTCGGGTTCTCAGGGGGCATGGCGGCCGGCGCACGGCGGAGGGTGTCGGGGGGAACATTAAAACATAAAAATAAATACATTTTAATAAACTTACCTCTGCTACTCACACCGCTCTGCTGCTCTCCCGTCGCTGCAGGTACAGGCTCCCAGCCTGCCCAGTGGCCAATCCAGGGAGCTCCCAGGCAGACAAGCCTCCGAGAAGCTCCCCTTGAGTGCCATACAAACCCTGCATCATCCTGCTCAAATAGGCATTTTAGGCACGGAGCCCTTCGATTAACAACTTTGGGTACAAATGATGCCCTCCTCCAGAGTTGAATCCCTGGCTTCGGGTGTTACCTCCTGCACCTTGTTGCTGACTGGTGTTCATGAAGGTGCCTTCAGAGACTGGCCTGCCTGCGGGCCCTGAGACGGCCGGCCAAACATACATGCTCAGTGAGGGGAGTGCACAATGCACTCCCCTCACTACTCGTCATGCCCCGCTCTTTAACAAGGAAAGGATAATAAACAAGGTTTCTTATCCTTTCCTTGTTAAAGGATTTGCAGCGGTTGCTGCTGGCGGGGGTGGGAGGGGTGACGCTCCTCCGCCCTAGCAGAGGAGCCGAAACTGGTTGTTTTCCTACGTAGTTCTCTTCATCATCGCTTTACAGTCATAGGCCATTTATACTTAGCTCTGCTGTTATATGGATGTTTTTGTTAAGCTCATACCACAATGGTCGTTTACCTATGATCTAATGTTGTATTAGCAATACTCCACTTAGCTCACCTTATTGTCATCCTGCAGCCATGTATTGTGTATTTTTCCTCTGTCTTTCAGCTAGCAAAGTTCAATAAAAGGATTTGAAATTAAAAAAATGATCAGATGCCGCACCAAGTCTGGTGTATGCACCTTTAAAACCTTTTTGAAGAGGTTGCCACCAATGTGCCCATTAGGCGCCTGTCTAGAGCATAGCTAATTAGGTAGTGGCTTGGCTTAGCCCAACAACAATTACTTCCTAGGTTACTGCTACGTCTAAAAGCGAGGAAAACTAAAAAAATCACCACAAACCGCAGGTCTCTGAATGACAGCAGAAGGACCTTCAGGGTACTGAGATGTTTGATCTGTTTAGTGAGATCGGTGTCAGAACTCACACATTCACTCATTTATTCACCCATACATCCCTCTACATGAGTTTTGCTGTTGCGTCACTGATCTGTCTGTTACCTACATGTCATTCATGCCTTCACCGTTATGTGAGCAATTAAAGCATGTACCAGTGTGCCTGGCTGAATATGTTCTACAGGAAATAGAAGATTGTTTATGCTACCTTCTGGGAGAGAGGTAAGCTTGCTTTGCTACTCCCATGCTGTATCTGTTCTGTGAGGAAGTAAAGCTTGCACTGCTCTTGCCCAATTTGTACCTGTCTTATAACGGGGACAGCTTGTGCTACGGCCCTAGCTGCACCTGTCCAACCAAAGTGCACCTGTTCTACGAAGAAGGGATGTTTCCACTGGGGTTGCCTGAGCTTCTGAAAAAACAAAGATTATATTGAATCCATACCAATAATAATAATATAATATAATATATTATGATATGTCGCATGAACCAGGGACTGTTTCACAATATTCATAGTGAGATATCAAGACCTACACCACGAGGAAGGCAATATGTCAGAGCCAAAATGTATTGACAGAAAACTGAAATAGGGTCTGTTGCTCAGCCCTCCTATGTTTTATAGTATAGTGGGGAGACAGCAGTAAAACCATTTTAGCTCACCATGCACAACTGTAATGTAGGCCTAACTGTATAAAAAAGTGAAAACACACATTTCCCCATACAGCACAATACCTCATCCAAACTATGGAACCTGTAACTAGGAGACTGTGCATCCAGTAAAAACATAGTAATTGCAGATGTATCCTAGTGCTAGATGTGGAATCCACTGTTGAGGTATACCACACCTGGTAGGCAAGGGTTCATCATCCTTCATGAGTACATGAATGTATAGTAATTCCATAACAGGTGTGGCTGTTTCTATGTTTCTTTCTACAGAGAGCATACAACAGTCTTTGAACTCCTTTCAGTCCCTCTTTAGTGTATTAGCTACCCATGTTACCTGTCCTGTTTGTGAGAGAAAATCATGTGAAGTCCCTTCTACTACTGCCCCCTGTCCATGACTTAATATCTGTGTTAGGGAAGATTCTCCTGCTTTTGTATGTGATGTACCTTTGTTGTATTGTGAAGCCTGTTATAAAACATAATTAACCCATGACTTCAAATCATGTATAACATATTTGACCATTTCTGGTATTTTAGCCAATAGCACTTTCCACTCTGGGGTTGTAAATCCATGACAGAGTAAAAAGCAAACCTACAGATTGCACAATGCAACGTGCTGCTAGCTGAAAAACCAGGAATAACTGATAATATATTTCAGACTGTCACTTGACAGACTTGTGAAATGCAAAATAAAATGTAGTTCCTGACATTCTGTCTTATTTCTTGTAAGCAAACAAGGGTTAGAGTGTGGCGATAAACTTGCAGATGGCGTTGCACAAATCTTACTGCATAAAGGGCCCTTCAGAGACGGGCCTGCTGGGGGGGGGGGGGTGTTCCTTCGTGCCTGCACACAGTGGTGAGCGGAGCTTGCTGGGCCTCAGGACGGGCACAATACCTCAAACATGCTCTCCATTTGCTACGGATCGGGGTGCAACTGCTGTTCTAAGGAGCAGTGACTCCTGCCTGCTCATAAGAAGAAGACTGGGGCTGGCCTTCCTGCGTATATGGCATGGGAGTCTGCCGGAGGACAAGGGCTCCTTGAGTGACCCCCATGTTCCTATGCCCACTGGGGTGTGGCTGCAGCCCCAGACCCTCCTGGTTAACCTGAGGGTGGGGACAAGTGGATGCTGGTGGACAACTGACTCCCATGCGGAAAGGAGTGGCAGTGACAGCAGCTGTTGCAAATGTGGGTGGGTCTGCTGCCACCACAGAGGATGCATAGGAATGTGCACTTGAAGAGTGAGATCAAAAACTGAAAGGGGAGAGGGCAGTCTTGATTATTGGAGGCTTGTCTGGCATTGTGGTTCATTACTGGGGGGGCGAAGGTTGGAACTAGAGTGAGCCTTCTGAGCCCCACCCCCACCCCATTAGTGTGGATTGGAGGAGATAGGGGATAGTCTGAGCTTTGCTAAACAACAAATTGACTGGGGACCTGTAGATGGTATACTTTACTGTGCTGCTTATACTCAATATTGCAATTGAGTGCAGGGTGGGGAGCGTGCTCTCACATTAGTGGTAGGCTTTGTTTTTGTTTATGGGTTGGATTTATGCTGCTGGTCCTGTCAGCTTTGAGCCGGTGGGCAACCATGAGTGTTCCTTGTTTGATTGTTTGCCTGGCATGGGGAGTGGTGGATTTGTTGGTTTGTGTTTTATGATTGAGTCTTTTCAGGGGTTCCCTTTAACTGTGTTGCTGTGAAAAGTCCACTGTTGCACCATGATACGGGGGGCATTGTCCCCCGCACCATTGAGAGAGTAGGAGTGTGGGAGGCTTGAGATGGTATGCTTAACAATACATGATGGAAACCAGTACTGTTCTTTCTTGTAATGTCTGGGGTTTTAGGTGCGTATACCAAACGTTACAGGGTCCACTCATTCTTAAAATGTACAAAGGTTCATATTGCATGCCTGCAAGAAACACACCCTATGCCAGATTACTTTCACAAATTGGTGAAAAACTGGAAGGGGCAGATGTATTCAGCCACATCTTTCTCCTATGCTAGGGGGTGCCCTAATGGGTAGCTCCTGGGGTGCCCTTCCATCACACATACTCGTAGTTGGATGTGGATGTGAGGTATGTCCTGGTACAGGACACGCTAGACAGGAAGAACATCAGTATACATTTATACACCCAGCGCTGATGATCGTGGCTTCCTGCAGCAGATTTAGGATATACTCCAGGATAGCCTTGACTCCCCAGTAAATTGCTTTGAAGAATTCAACTGTATGATTGATGGGGAGAATGATCGACATCAGCCTTAGGTGAGCACCAAACCATGACGACTGTGTCCTTCTTGGAGATTATGGCCCTCATTACAACCCTGGCGGTTGGCGGAGAAGCGGCGGTCTTACCGCCAACAGGCTGGCAGTAAAAAAAAATTGAATTATGACCATGGCGCCACTTCTCCGATCCGACCGCCAGGGCGGAGACAACCGCTGGGCTGGAGACCTGGGTCTCCAGCCCAGCGGTCATCACAATAGCGCCAGCGGTATCATGACCCGGCTGACCGCCATGGATTTCATGGGGTTTGGAACCGCCATGAAATTTCCTTCCCTGGCACTGATAGGGGTCTCCCCCACCCCCCACCCCGAGTCCTTCCCCTACACCCCCCCACCACCACTGCCACCCCCAAAGGTGGAAGGACCCCCCTGCCCCCAACATCACATTACACATTCACACCCGACACGCACGCAGGCACCACCAACACACATACCCGCACACACACCAACATACATGCCAACAGCCACACACACAGTCATACGCACACACCCACATTCAGACATACACGCACACATCCATACAGACATCCATGCAGACAGACACGCACTCATTTCCAAACACACAACACCCCCGCATGCATACACGCACTCACTCATCCCCTCTACATACACACATGCACACCCCCATGCACGCACACAACACACAACACCCCCCCCACCCCCCTCCCCTAACGGACGATCAACTTACCTGGTCCGTTGATCCTCCGGGAGGGGACGGGATCCATGGGGGCTTCTCCGCCGCCACCACACCATCAACAGAACACCGCCATGCCGAATCACAGGACGTGATTCGGTGGGCGGTGTTCTGTTGACGTGGCGGTGGAGGTGGAGCAACCTCCACTTCCCCGCCGCCCGCCAGTATGGCTGCTGGCGGCTCTCCGTCCGAAAAAGGACGGAGGGCTGCCAGCAGTCATAATACGCCGAGCGGAAAACCGCCACCACTTGCGCTCTTCAGCACGGCGGTCCCTCAGCGGTCTTGTCAAAAGACCGCCGAGGTCGAAATGACCCCCTATGTGTAATCTCGACTTTCTCAATAATTGAAGAGTTCTCCACCCACAAAATAAAGAATTCACTCGTCACTCAGTGAGACTGAAACATTGGCAGCCAGGCACAGGTTTGCTGAGACAGCGGAAACTACATGATCTTTGAGACATGTTGGACAAATACACATTAACGCAATAGAGACAACTGCTACACAGTGATGGAAACAAGTCAGGGAAACCTTTGGCATGGATATTAGGAAGAGAACATGATATACCACCTGTGTTGAACCTATGGGCAGTTTCCAAACTATGTTGATAATGCAGATGGAGCCACAACAGACATTAACACATAAGAGGAGATATGAGGTTACCTGAACCAGTGAAACTGGAAAGATATTACACAATATACTTCATGTGTTGTAATATCTGATCCATCCCCTCTTACGAACTGTCAAGATCCTATTTACCCTCTATTTATATTGAGTATATGCCACGCTGAGAATAGTACATTGGACTTTTTGGGCAAGGGGTATTGTTATTGTTTAGTTCCACATTGCTATTGTTTTTGTACTTATGATGCAACAAAGTTAAAAAATAAAGGTGTTAAAAAAAGGATAATTCAAATCAAATATCTTTACTGTTTCATTTATTAGCCTCACAATTAATAAATATTTGCTTAACAAAAATACGATTAAAAACACATAAAACAACAGTCCAAGACCTGAAAAAACATTGCACCTAATGGAATCTAAAAATGGGAAGATTGCAGTTATTCCAGCATCTAACCAAAATCTTAGGAAAGTGCAGGTACATATGCAAATACACAAAAAGGAGAATGTAATTTAAATTACATCTAGATTAATTCCAATAAAATATAACATACGCTAGAATGTTGTTTCCCTGTCCTCCAGTTTGCTACATGTGTTCGCCATCAATACATAAACCTCTAACAATTCACAAGACAGATACAATTTTCATGGCACAGTAGTAAAAGCAGTATAGCCTGGTCAAAATATGCACAATTGAAGCAGTACTTGCCCCAACAAATCTGTTTTATGATTAAATGATAAATACATTAACATATTCAAACCAGGCATGAGCACCTAAGAACAATTTCATTGGTGACGTCTTAACATCCTCTATAAAGTTGGGAATTATTAGCATCCATAGGTCAACTATTGGCAGTGGCTAACATCTCTTTCATATGTGGCCAGGCTGCCAATAAATAAGAATCTATAGAAATTAGAAATAAATTAATTGTCTGTTCTAAAACAGAAAGGTAATACAGACGTAAATGAACTGATCTCATGCAATCTAAACAGAAGCGGAATCCATCTTTTAAGTGCAAGAACACATTTTGTGCAGAACAATAGGAGGTGCAATATATATAAACTTTCATCCCAAACGTGCAATCACAGGGTGCAATTCCCATAGTGCATCTTGCACACCTAACAAGACAGTCCATAGTAGACAATGTCCCTGTTAGACTTTTCATCCTTGGTGTTGTCTCTCTTAACTTTTTGCCTCTGTTTCCCAGGCTGTTGATGCGTGCTGGACTCTGTTTGCTATTTTTGTTACTCTGGGCACTTTACCACTGCTAACCAGTGCTAAAGTGCAAGTGCTCCTATACAAAATGTGTATGTAATTGGTTCATCCATGATTGGCATATTTGATTTACTAGTAAATCCATAGTACAGTGCACTAGAGATGCCCAGGGCCGGTAAATCAAATACTAATAGCTTGCAGCACTGGTTATGCCACCCGCGCAAGTAGATCTGTAATCATGTCTCAGACCTGCCACTGCATTGTCTGTGTGTGCAGTTTTTAACTGTAAATTCGACTTGGCAAGTGTACCCACTTGCCAGACCTAAACCTTCCCTTTCCTTACATGTAAGGAACCCCTAAGGTAGGCCATAGGTAGCCCCAAGGGCAGGGTGCAGGGTATAGTTAAGGTAGGACATATAGTAATGTGTTTTATATGTTCTGACAGTGAACTATTGCTAAATTTGTTTTTGACTGTTGCAAGGCCTGTCCCTCTCATAGGTTATCATGGGGGCTGATTTTAAATATGATTAAAGTGTAAATTACCTTTGGGAGTGGATGGACATGTAGGGTTTGGTGTCTTTGAACACACAATTTAAAAATACATCTTTTAGTAAAGTTGATTTTAAGATTGTGTGTTTGAAAATGCCACTTTAAGAAAGTGAGCATTTTCTTGCTTAAACCATTTCTGTGACTCTGCCTGTTTGTGGATTCCCTGTCTGGGTCAGTTTGACAGTTGGGCTGGTTGCACCTCTCACTAGACAGTGGCACAAAGAGAGCTGGGGTGTATTCTGCATTTCATGATGAGCCATCTGTGCTAGGAGGGAGCGGAGGGGAGGAGTGGTCACTCACATCTGAAAGGGCTGTGCCTGCCCTCACACAATGCATTCTCCAACCCCTGGTGTGTGTCTGGGGCCTGTCCTGGGCAAAGCAGGACAAACAAGAGAGACTTTGCTTTGAAGTAAGCCAATTTCAAAGGGCAAAATGGGTATAAGAAGGGCACCCAAAACCACAGACTTTAGAACACTTCTGGAAACCAAGAGGAGCATCTGCCTGGAGAAGAGCTGAAGAGCTGAGGAATAAAAGCTGCCCTGTCTGTGAATGTGCTTTGTGGAGCTTTCCTTGAAAAAAGTGGCCCCAGAAACCATAAGCATGGAGCCTCGTAAGTTTCCAGTAGTTGGTCGGTGCGCTTGAGGAGGGCTAAACACTGAAAGAGGCATGACGTATGCATACCTTTCACAAATGAAGCATGCGGATTTTAAAAGGCAAGCCCACAAACCAATGTAAGGGACTGACGTGACATGGGCATGGTTAGAAGCCCAAAGAGAGATTACATCAGGGGACAGAGCACTCGCCTCTAAAGACACTAAAAAGTAAGGGTGCTAGCACCCTGACCTGGCGTACACTTTTCCCGAAAAGGAATGATAATTTAAGGATTATTAAATGAAAGTGGGAAAATCCTCAGTGATATAACTCCACTGGAAAAACAGCATAAATAGATTCAGAAATAAGGATGGGAAGGTGTGCATTTAAATTGGTATAGTGACTGCTCTAATATAAAGAAAATTGTGAAATTAATAGGGAACAGGTTAATAAAAGGCTATTCGCTCCCCGATGGGAAACGACATTGCTGAACACACCTCCAATTTCTACTAGGAAAAAACAGTATAGAACTTGGAAATTGTATAGATTGTCTAAACAGAGGAAGCTTAAATTAAGCATTCCAAGTTACAACACAAGGCATGCTCATCAAAAATGTCATCTTGCTTCTAGATCAACAATGAAAAGGAATGATTTTCTGACCATAATTTCAACGGGTTGACATATGGAAGAAGAACTTTCAAATTCCACTCCTAGGTAAATAACCAAGAAATGTAACAAAGCTGCACAATCGTATTCAACTGAAGCGTACTGTCAGAGCGAACACTCATCTGTGCGGTACTTCCGTGGCAGATATCACTAATTGGTGACAGTGCTGTTTAACGCCTACTTTTAAAGTATATGATTAATTCATTTTATTTTTTATTTTTCCTCTTTTGATTTTCTTGTGTTAGACTTTTGTATTGGAAGCAACCACCCTTGGATATATATTCCACCTTTTTTCAATGCCTACAATTGGCATGTCACAGCTGTCATTATTCTTGTCAGATACTGATAAGTCATTATTGCCCTAGAAAAGGTAGAAGAAACTTTTCAAACTGATATCAGATTGACACTGAAGGCAAAAAAGTTGTCAGTTGCTGGGAAGTAGGTTCTGATACATAAGGGCACTTTATGCGCTGCGCCAAAATTGGCAGTGCCGCATCACTTCTCAAATGCAGGGATGCGCAGTATTTACACAAATATGGCGCATCCCTGTGTGCCCTCTAATGCTGGAGCAAAACTTAGCTGCCAGCGCCAATGCAGGCATCATTGCACCATAGTACAAGGGTGTCTGCAATGAAGGGAATGATTGTTTATGTGCAGGAATGTGTCCGTTCCTGCACATAAACAATCTACAATGACGATTTGTTACTTCTATGTGTGCTGCAGAACGCAGCACACTCAGAAGTAGCAAATCGTCATTATTGAATGATTGTTTATGTGCATGAAGGAACACTTTCCTGCACATAAACAATCATTCATGGTTTTTTGTTATTTCTATGTGTGCTGCAGAATGTAGCACACATAGAAAAAGCAAAAATGAGGAAAAATAAAAGTGTTTCTCCTTGTTGCGCCATGCTAACACCACCACTGGGGTGGCGTCAGTTATTGGCGCTGCCACAGTTTTACGAATGTTTGTAAATCTGGGACAGCATCAAAAGCAATGGGTGTTGCAGTGGAATGCCCACAACAACATCCATTGCACGCCCCTCTACCGCGGAAAACTGCATTGGAGGGGCCCATATCTTAGTTTGGTGCATTTCACAGAGCAACTGGAGCGTCACAAAAAGGGACACTCTGGTGGTGCCAGGAGCATGTAAACATGCCCCACAACATTTTAGCTCTGAGTGGAGGAATGTTTACTAGTCTTGAAGAGACTGCCACGTGTAAGGGGGAAGGGAAACCTAAAGATGTGTACCAGATGTCTGTTGGGTTGCTAGTGCAACATTTTAGGACTCATATCAATGTTGTTCAGGAAACACTCTCGAAGGGAAGACCAAAAGAACTGAAAATTAAGTGCGCCATCTAAGAACAACGGCAAGAACTTGTGAATTTGGTGAACTACATGAATCATTATTAAGGGACCAACTAGAATATTGGACCTATATTTGAAGAGAAACTCCTAAGAACACAGATCTGAGAGAGGCTATATCATCATCATTGAAGGGATGGCACATATATCAGGTAGGTAGGATATAAGAAGAGAGGACATAGGAATTGCAGACATATAGAGGGAGAAAGAACTGAGTAGCGATAGATTTGGTATTAGCGCAAATAGCCCAAACTGTTTCACACAAAAACATCTTACAGGAAATGTATGCAAATTTTTCATTGGGAAACTTACAAAGCCTAAGTATAAAATGATGGTGGATGCAGGAAGGTAAGTGTGTTAGCAGTGTGAGTTACTGCCCAATAGCTTCATTTGATATCTGGTTTGGGAAATGGTATTTGATAATGATGAAATTATCATGTGGTATAAACCCAATATGGCATAGAAGGAAAAGGATTCACCAGACTGTGTACTGTCCCATGAAAATTTAATTCAAAGGGAGGGAAAAGGTAGGCAAAATTTATGTTGCTACAAAGAGACGCAACGTGCATCAGTGGAACCTCAGCATCAAATTGAACTCAAGGGCACCCAAGCACTTTGGTAGGAGATATCAAACAGAGAATACCAAAGGGTCACAATATCATGAACAGAAAGAATAATTTGGAATTAAATATCAAAAAGGTAAGTACAAAGAGGGAGTTATGGATTAACCATTCTTAACTCTGCAGCTTTGTCACTTGAAGACATATGTATCTCCATGTTAAGTATGTGTAGTTTGTTTTATAGGAATTTTATACAAACTTACCTTTCAGTAGTTTGTCACCCTATACTATGGTTAAACTACTGTCACCCTTTTATATTTAATCTTTGATATTCTTGACCCACAATGCACCCAATCAGGTGATGATGATCACATGTTTAGGAGAGGAAGAAAACATTTTGAGGAAATTCCTTGAGGTGTTTGACTGGAAGTTAGGCTTGCTTGGTGTTAGAAACTGGGCCTCTAGTTGGCAGAGGTATGCACCATGTCCAAGTAAGGACCACAGTTCTAGTCAGGGTAAGTAAGTTGCACTCCCTAAATTAGCCTGTGCTGAACCTCTGGTAGCTTGAATAGAGCAGTCAGGCTTAACTTAAGAGGCAATATGCAAAGTATCTGCGCAACAACACCCACAGTAACACAATAAAAGCACCACAAAAAGACTCCACAGAGGTTTAAGTATATAGAGAATACTTATCAGAATAAAACAAGGCCAAAATGACAAAAATCGACATCAAAAGCCTGGTGGAAACTGAGCTCAGAAGTGAAAGGACTCACCATTGAAGACACAGGGAAGAACCACACCACTATGGAACTAGAACTGCATGTTTTTCCGATGATATTCTATGTTCTGCTCCACCACGAACACCAATGCCCGAGAACACAACAACAGTAAGTACAGCTGCCTTGCACACAAGGGGGGGGGGGAGGAAAACAAGAGTGACACACACACTCACAACACACACCAGACACACACACCATACACACAACCAGATGCACTACAAAAACAATTTATCCCCGTAAATCAGCTGAATAATGCAAGGACAAAACGAGTTCGACAAAGTGTTTGTAAATAATAAGTTAGTCAAGATAACAGATATATACAAACTTCCAGAAAAAGGGACACAGCACAGTCCTCAATTTGTGTGGGCCACATGGCCACATGCCAAAGTCCAAGGCTCCACTTGTCACCTGCTTCAACACGGAGAGAACACTGCAGGGGCATCGGTTGGTAAATAGGCAGGCACCTCGAGGGGATGGGGGAGGGCACCTCAGCTTGATCCTGGGGAGTGATGGGCCACAGTCTCTCAGGTGGGTGTCTTGCCCACTGGTTCTGGAGGGGGCAGGCCGCCCAGCAACCCATGGAGGCAGGATTACATAGCGTCCGCCGGCGGTGATGGCTGCACAGTGGTGGTGCTGCTGGTGGGGAGAGGCTCCTGCACATCCCCTGCACCCTCAGAAGGATGCACAGTGGTGGTGCTGCTGGTGGAGGGAAGCTCCAGCCCATCCCCTGTACCCTCGGACGGATGCACAACCATGGTTGATGGTGGGGGCTCCGTCACAGATGCTGGTCCTGGCTCCTTGCCCTTCCTGCCTGCTGGTGCAGGCTCCTTGGCCTTTCGGGTGGCAGGTGCAGGCTCCTTGGCCTTTCGGGTGGCAGGTGCAGGCTCCTTGCCCTTCTTGCCTGCTAGGGCAGGCTCTTTCCCTTTTAGGCTGGCTGGTGCAGGCTCCTTCCCCTTCAGTACATGTGGCCTGGATCCCTTTCCATGAGTGGGTGTGGTTAGGACTGGGCCCGTGGACTTTGTGGCTGAGGTGCTTGGCTGGGTTTGTTATACCCTGGATGGGGGAGGGGTAGGGAAGAAGTCAATGATGGATAGAAACAGTTTTTTAGGGACATTGGGGTGGGAATAGGGAGAAGGAATGGGAGTGGAGGATGAGGGAGTGGTCTGTCTGCTGGATTTCGGTGCAGGTGCATGGGCTGTATGCTGTTGTGAGGTGGATGGCTGTTGGGTGTCTGAGTGCTTGTGTTTGTGAACTTTGGGGGGGCAGACACAGTGGGAGAGGACACAGGGAACGTGTGCATGGATGTTGTGGAGGTGTCTGCCAGTTAGGTGTGTGTTCTGCTTGGTGTGGTGATGATGCTGGTAGTGGATGATGATGTAGTGCATGCAGGTGTGAGTGTAGACATGGCTGGAAGGGAGGTTGTGGAGGGGGATGAGGGGGAGACAGTGGGAATAGTGGACGTTGTTGTGTGTGCAACTGGATGGTGTTCGTGTGAGTGCCTGTGGGATGAAGTGTGGTGCTTGTGTTTGCCTGTGACACTCTTGGGTGTTGCCTTGTGTGCATGCTCATCTGTATGTGTGCCTCGGATAGGTTGGTGTTGAGGGTAATAGGACTGGGCGGTGAAAGTTGGAGGGGGGACGGAAGAAATAGCAATGGCTGCCATCAGACAGGAGGCCAGAGCCTGAATCGATCTATGTTGAGCCGCCAATTCAGTGTGACTGCCCTCCAGGAATGCATTAGATTGTTGCATCTGAGTTGCCAGCCCCTGAATGGGATTCACAATGGCTGACTGCCCTACAGCGATGGATCTCAGGAGGTCAATAGCCACCTCACTAAGGGCAGCAGGGCTCACTGGGGCAGGGCCTGAGGTGCCTGGGTGAAGGAGATGCCCTCGTATGGGGGTGGCAGATGTACCTGTAGCTGGGGTGGTCACAGAAGTGTCCGCCACCACCAGGGAGCTTCTATCGGAGGAGGTATCTGTGTCTGAACTGTGCCCTCCAGTCTCCGCCGTGGTGCTCCCCTCGCCCTCTGTCCCACTGGTGCCCTCAGCGTCAGTGGAATCTGCCTCCTGGGTCCCGTGGGATGCAGCTCCCTCCGTCGCCAGTGCCTCTGCTCCTCCGCCAGGTTATGCTAATGCGCATAAGGACAGGATGACAAAACAAGAAAGGGGGGAGAGAGACAAAGTATTCACTGGGTCAATGGCTGCACCAACACCACCGTTGGCTTACACAGCACACTCACAAACAGGGAACAGGCCTACGCACTATGCATTGCACTACCAGATAAATAGCTTGCCACCAAGACTTCGGGAGGGGCACACACTGCCAAATGCAGCACACCTTGGACCCACGCAGCCCTGACCAGTAGTGGGTGCCTACGAGCTAGGTAGCAGGATTATCCCTTCAGAACCCTACCCACCAGGGGACCTACGCTGCAATGTCAGGCCTGGCCTAGGGGCAACCACTGACACATATCCCCTACCCGGATACCACTCTACCATGCGTAAGGTGTAATGATGGGCACTGTACTCATCCCCTTGTGGCTGTTGTGATGCCCTCACACCCCCATCCAGCTCTGGATAGGCCATCACCAGTATGTGGGCCACCAGGGGGGTCAGGGTTCGACAGGCACCCCTTCCTCGTTGGGAGGCCATCCCCAGCTGGGCCTCCACCGTCTTCCGTGCCCAGCGTCTCAGGTCCTCCCACCGTTTGCGACAGTGGGTGCTCCGCCTTCCATAGACCCCCAGGGTCCGCACCTCCTTGGGAATGGCATGCCATATACCCTTCGTTTGATGGGAGCTGACCTGTAGAGGCAATACACACAGGAAAATAGAATTAGAAAAACAGTCCTGCCTGTTACACATATGGCCCACCATACCTGTTCGCATCATCATTTCCACACACATGGCCCAGCACACAACATGTACGCCTTCAAGAGGACATCCACCCACCCCCTTATATGAGGCCTTCACACACACAACTCCATGCATTCATGCCACATGCATCGTGCTCACAGTGTATTCACCTGTTGGTCTGGAGGCCCATACAGCAGTCCGTACTGGGGTAAGAACACATTCACCAGTCTCTCCATCTCCTCTGAAGTGAAGGTTGGGGCCCTTTCCCCGGTCACATGGGCCATGGTAGGTTCCAGACACAGGTCACAGCAGCACATGCAGTGTAGGTCCTCTCCTATGGAAGGTCAGGTAGCAGGTGAGGAATATGACAGAAAATGGCAGTCACGTCCGCGGTGGTGCATACCGTCACCGCCGGCGTAGATAACCATTGGCCCCTATGCCCCATGTGGCCCAGTGTTAACCAATGAGGAGTTGCACAGCAGTTCCCGACCGCCTCCCGCAATGGCGCACAATGTCAGCGGAATTACACTTCCGCCTGTCCCTCCACACAGGACAGGCAGATGCCGTTTCAAGGAGGGGGCAGGGCCTGGAATAATGCTGCGTCACAGTAGATATTAGCACATACTAGACAAATCACAATGACCCATTACATGTTTATAGGATGCAAACTACTGTTGTAGCTCCATTATACAGTTTGTGACTGCCTCCTTACTCTTTTGTCCCTTATATTCCTACAGCTGCGGATGAATAGGAGATGGAGACTTAACCCCGTGTACAGACCCTTGGTGGACTTGGCAACACTGGAGGACAGGCACATTATCCTCACCTATAGACTTGACAGGGCCACAATCACAGAGCTGCGTGCCCAGTTGGAACCTGACCTGATATTTGATATCCGTCCCCCCACTGGGATCCCCCTATTGTGCACATGGTATCAGTACTCCATTTCCTGGCAACTGGTTCTTTCCAAGTGGGCTTGGCAGCAGGAATGTCACAGACAATGTTCTCAATAGTGCTGACAATAGTATTGTCTGCCCTGATAATACACACGTGCAGCTACATTGTTTTTCCCCAGGTTGAAGATTTGGCCACAATGAAGGCCGAGTTTTATGCAATGGGACATATCCCCAACATAATTGGGGCGACTGATTGAACACATATTGCATTTGCCCCCCTCCTGACAGAATGAACCGGTGTTCAGGAATCATAAGTGTTTTCACTCCATGAATATTCAGATGGTGTGCTTGGCGGAGCACTACATCTCCCACGTCAATGCTAAGTATCCTGGGTCGGTCCATGATGCCTTTGTCCTAAGGAATAGCAGCATTCCAAATGTGATGTCCCAACTACAGAGGCACAGGGTGTGGCTAATAGGTGAGCCCTGGTTCCCACCTAGTAGATGTTGGTGTATGGGTATGGTGTGGGCAATATAGGATAGTGTGTGGCTAAATGTTGTCCCTCAATATTGTGCAGGTAACTCTGGTTACCCAAACCTATCATGGCTGCTGAACCCTGTGAGGAATGTCAGGACAAGGGCAGAAGAACGTTATAATGAGGCACATGGGTGAACCAGAAGAATCATTGAAAGGTCCTTTGGCCCTCAGATGCCATGTCCCATTCCTGCAGGTGGAGGAGGCTGGAGATGCCCGTGTGGCAGCAGTAGACCCTGTGGACAGTGAGGATGAGGAGGCAGAGGATGAGGATAACCGAACATATGTGATTTGACAATACTACCAATGACAAACAGGTAGGACAGTGTTACTTCATATTTCAATGACTTTTGTTTTAATTTGTGTGGCAATGGCATGCTGATATTTTCCACTTCTAGGCCCACATACTGTTCCCTCTGGCAATTCATTTTGCAGATGTTGGTCACCTGACATATACTCCTGGTGTGATCACTACAGCCAGCTACAGGTCATTAATCTATGTTTATTCTCTGTACAGTTGATTTGCATTGTTTGTAACTGTTACAATGAATACATATTTGATATACATGACATACTCCAAATGTTTTTTTTTCAAAGGGTGTTTACTGAAGTGCTAACATATAGGGGGCAAGTGATATGGGATGGGGTGATGATGGAGGAAAGTCCAGGGTATTGTTCCAGTCTGTTGGTAGCACAGGTGTATTGTTCAAGAGGACATAGGAAGGGGAGCAATGGCAGTTCAAGGTGGACAGGGTGATAGAGTGGGACACAAGGGTGACAATCAGGAGAGTCTCGTTTCCTGGGGGGGGTCTTGCCAATTGTCTCTGGCTTCTGTCTGGATCTCAGGGAACCTTTGCAGGTTGTTCACCGTCTGCAGGGGGAGGGATGCTGGTGGCCTGGAATCCTGTGGCGGGGCCTCCTGGCCACTAGCGGCAGTGGAGGTGGAAGGCTGTTCAGATTTCTGGCTAGTGGCAGGGGCCCTCTGGTGTGGGACTGCCTCCCTCATAATGTTGGCCATGTCTGCCAGCACCCCTGCAATGGAGATCAGGGTGTTGTTAATGGCCTGCAAGTCCTCCCTGATCCCCTGGTACTGTCCCTCCTGCAGCCGCCTGTTCTCCTGCACATTATCCAGGATCTGGCCCATCGTGTCTTGGGAATGTTGATAGGCTCCCAGGATCTTGGCGGGTGCCTCCTGGAGAGTCGGTTCCCTGGGCCTGTCCTCCCCCTGGCGCACAGCAGTCCTCCCAGTGTCCCTGTTGGCCTGTTCCTCAGTCTCCTGAACCGTGTCCCCACTGCCACTGACCCCGGGTCCCTGATTGTCTTGGGGGTGAGGTGTGCCCTGGGGTCCCTGTAGAGGTGGACACACTGCTGATTGACGCGTCCTGGGGACAGAGGTATGGGTACGCTGGGTGGGTGCTGCACTGGTGTTTCCTGATGGGGGAGGGTCTGTGTGGTGTGTGACTTGGCCTGGGTAACCGGCTGTCCAGTGGTTCCTGAGGGGCCAGGTATGTCATCCAGATCCTGAAGACCAGTGTTGCTGTCATCACTGTGGGCCTCTTCAGTTGGGGGATTGGATAATGCTGGCACCTCCTATCCGCTGACATTGGCTGGGGTACCTGTAGGGATGTAAATGATGTGTTATGGTTTCTGTGTATGACATATTGTACATCTGTGGCTTCCCCTCTATGGTTGGATTTGCCCTGCCAGCTTTCACTTGTGTATGTTAGTGTATGGTGGGATGGTTAATTCTCTATGGTGTATATGCTTAAGAGATGAGTGTCCATGCAGAACTGTGAGAGGTGTCCATGCATTGGTACAGCATGCAGGGTTTGGCACTGGGATGAGTGAGATGTGATGGTGGGGTGTGTAGGAAGTAGTGGAGTGATGGGAGTGAGGGTAAGGGTATCTGATTACATGCAGGTAGGGGGGTGATAATAGTAGAGAGTTGACTTACCAGAGTCCAATCCTCCTCCGACGCCGGCCAGGCCCTCAGGATGCAGTATTGCCAAGACTTGCTCCTCCCATGCTGTGAGTTGTGGGGGAGGAGGTGGGGGACCACTGCCAGTCCTCTGGATAGCGAGCTGGTTTCTTGCTGCTATGGAACATACCTTCCCCCGTAGGTCGTTCCACCTCTTCCTGATGTCATCCCTAGTTCTGGGGTGCTGCCCCACGGCATTGACCCTGTCCACGATTCTCTGCCACAGCTCCATCTTCCTAGCTATTGAGATCTGCTGCACCTGTGCTCCAAATAGCTGTTGCTCTACCCTGACAATTTCCTCCAACATGACCCTTAGCTCCTCCTCTGTGAAACGGGGGTGTCTTTGTGGTGCCATGGGTGTTGTGTGATGTGTATTGCGTGAGGGTGTGTTGGGTAATGTGTTGGGGAGTGTGCTGTGGAGTGTGTGAGTGGTGTACAGGTGTGAGTAGTTTGTGGCTCTAGTTGTGTCAGTTGTCTTGGTGTTTCTCTGCTGGCAATGGTTTGTAATGGTAAAGGGTTGTGGGTAATGTGGGTGTGTGTTTTATAGTGGTGTGGATGAGTGGGTGTGGTGTGTGTATAGGTGTCAGGTGTGTATTGTTTAAATTGTACAATGTGGTGGTGTTTTGTATTTGGGTGTCCATTGTGAGCATGGCTGTATGTACAGCCAATGGTTTACAGCTGTTGAATGTCGGCCGTGGTGATTCATGGGACATAATGTGTTGGGCGTTATGCTGTTGGAGTAACGGTGTGGGTTTTGATACCGCCAGTTTATCACTGACCTTTGGTCTGGTGGATTTGTGTATGTGGCTGAATACATTGGTGTGTGTGTGTGTGTCATAATATGGTGAACGGATATCTGCCACTGTGGCGGTAAGTCGGCAGCCGTCAGCGTCGCGGTAAGTGGAATTTACCGCCAATGTCATAATGAGGGCCTAAATGTTAAAATAGTGTTTGCAAGTCACTAGCGGTCAAAAGGTTACTTGAGGTCACGAGGGAATGGTGGAAATCAAAAGTTCAGGATGACTGTAATGGCGGGTTGGCTGACTACACGACCCATAGAGGTCCCGCTAACAAAGTCCCGAGGATGGAGCTTTTGTTGACATCAAGAGTCCAATGCATCTCCGTCGAGCCACGCAAAGGCAGTCCGGCGTCATCATCGAGTTCTGCTAAACTGAATACAATGCATCATCATCGAGCCGTGCTGGATGTATTCATCGAAACACGTAGACTGTGAATCCACTGTTGTTGATGTCCAATCGCGCTATCCGTCGGCATCGAGCTGCCGCATGTGTTGAGGAGATGTCGTCGAGCAGCCACTGAGCAGGCATCGAAAAGAGAATGCATTGGCTTTGGTCAGCACTTAGTCCCTGATATGTCAATGTTGAGATGGAAAAAAGCTGCAGAAACCCACTTCTCAGGCCCAGGACTGGAGAGGGGCACCTCAGGCAAGGGTAGGACTCAAGGATGGCAGAGTCCAGCAGCACCAGGAGAGCTGCAGTCATTCTTTGCTGTCCCTGAAACTTCAGGAGAACTGGGGGCAAGCCAGCAAGCCCTTGGAGTCACTCTAATCCACAAGATGGGCCCAGTCCTTGTCTTCAGCAGGTGAGAGATCAGCAAACAGCAGGGCAGCTCAGCAAAGCAGAGAAGCAAGTCCTTGAAACAGAAAGTCTAGGCAAAGTGGCAATCCTTACAGCACAACAGTCTTTATTCCAACAAGTCAAGTAGTGTATTGATTTGCTAGTGTTGGAGCCCCAGTACCTATACCCAAAATACCTTTGAGGTGAGTTTACTTCAAAGCAGCCCCTTGACGTGCATACGTCCCCCTTTCATAACGGCCCTGGCTCCAGACTATCAGTTGGAGGTAATCAGCCCTTTGTGTGGGGTATGGCCACTACCCTTTGAAGTGTAAATGTGAACCCCTCCCATCCTTCCTGCCTAGGAAGACCCATCAGTATGCAGATGAATGCAGATGTAGAGTGTCCTGTGCTGTGGCTGTCTGGAGGGAATGAACAAATGTAGCTGTCACCGAGCCCACTCCAGACATGTACTGAAGACAGGCTGTCAAGCACACAGAGCAGTGAGAGCAGAGAAATGCCCACTTTCTAAAGGTGACATTTGTAACAGAGGAATATTAAATCTGACTTCAACAGTAAAGAGGAGTTTCATTACCAGTCCAATTATATGAAACATAATGCAACTACTCCTTCCTGGTCAGGAATTACAGCTTAAAAGTATATTAAGGAATTCCCAATGCTGGCCTATGAGAGAAGTAGGGTTCAAAGTAGTGAAAAAAAGGACTCTGGGAGTCTTTCACTACCAGGATAGGCAAAGCTTACAAATACATGTCCTTCCCTTTACTTACATGGCACTCTTCCCTATGGGTTACCTAGATACTACCTTAAGGGTGACTTATATGCAATAAAAGGGGGGTTTAAGGCTTGGCAAGAAATTTTAAATGCCAAGTCGAATTGGCAGTGAAACTGCACACACAGCTTCTGCAGTGTCAGGCCTGAGACATTTTCAGGGCTACTTAAGTAGGTGGCACAATCAGTGCTGCAGGCCCACGAGTAGCATTTAATTTACAGCCCCTGGGTATACCATATACCACTTTACAAGGGACGTGTACGCAAATCAGAAATGCCAATAGTTGATACTCCAGTGTTACCATCTTTAGGGGAGAAGCACATGCACTTTAGCACTGGTTAGAAATGCTGAAGTGTTCAGAGTGTTAAGGCCAACAAAAGGATACAGGAAAAACAGGAGGTTAACAGCAAAACGTCTGGGGTAAGACGACCCTAAAGATGTCAGTTCTAACACTTGGGGATTCTGAACACAAAATAATCTTGAAGAAGCTGGGTGAATCCTGCAGTTCACAGGGTGAGGAGCATTCCATATTTAATCTTGGGACTGTTGAAAGTTGAATTCCTGAGGCTAAAGGAGCTAGGGTAACTGAAGAAACAGAGTCCTCCAAGTGACTTGCATCATTCCTTGAAACCCAGTTATATCCATTCTACTCTTGAAATGAACATACCATTGTGGACTCTGATGACTTTCAGGGGAAAGGCACGAGTTCCAAAATAAATCCCATGGACGCTACAATGATTGGCATGTCTAAGACAGCTCTCACATGTGGGGTGTGTAGTACATTGTGGACTGAGGGCTCTAATGCAGTAAGTTGTAGTGGGGGTGTTCCCTAACAGTTCATTAGACCTTCAAGGATCTCTTTATCTTTAGGGGGCTGTTTAGAGGTATCAGCTTGTCTCTGTCATTGATTTCCAGTAGGAGCATCCACCTGATGGACAGCACCCGCTAAACTGATGGGCAGTCATCAAGAACAATGTATTTCCTTTAGTGTGGCGACACTATATGTAGTGTGGTGACACTTTCGCAATAAACAAAGGCAGTTTATATGTGTGTGTTTATATAGTATTACCTAATAGTAGAAATTATTTATTGTACATTATGTTAAAGTTATATATTAAAATATTTAAGATTTACAGCTATAAATATATGTATATATATATAAAAGTATGAAAACGAAAAAAGCTCAGAGAGTTAATTTCTTAGCCTCAGATTGGAAAGATCTAAATGAGCTCAAATCCAATAATACAATTGTCATCAAACCCTCCGATAAAGGAGGGAATATTGTAATTATGGATATTAATAGCTATATGAAGGAGGCTAACCATCAACTGTCCAATAAACAGCATTATCAAAAACTAACTACAAATCCTACCAATGAATATCAAACCATCTACTGGGAGATGCTTGATAGCTGGCACACTGATGATTTAATTGACCAAAGTGAATACCTTTATCTCAAAGTCATGTTCCCTAGAACTCCCTGTATTTATTTTCTACCAAAAATTCATAAAAATGTAAAACATCCCCCTGGTCGACCTATAGTCAGCATGAATTCATCTCTATTAGAAAATACTTCCCGCTTTTTGGACCTCTTCCTATGTCCTTTTGTCACTGAATTACCCTCTTATCTTCGAGACACCAATGATTTTTTAGCTAAGATTCACAATGTTCCATGGCAATCCAATTATTTATTGGTAACCATGGATGTGACTGCACTCTATACCTCCATCAAACATGAGTATGGTATTCAAGCATGTTGTCATTTTTTGGGTACTCGCAAAATTGAATTCCTTCAACACACCAACATGCTAGTTAGCATGTTAAGATTCTGTCTCACCCACAATGCCTTTTTATTTGATAATCAATATTATCTGCAAAAACAAGGGACTGCAATGGGAGCTTCATTTGCTCCCACGTATGCTAACCTTTATATGGGCTGGTGGGAGAAGGAGATAGCTTGGTCTGACTCCAATAGTAAATATATGGAACAAGTGATACTATGGGTCAGATATATTGATGATCTTTTTCTCATTTGGGATGGTGATGAAGGTTCCTTCAAACAATATGTTAGCATTTTGAACAACAATGAGTTTAACATCCATTTAGATTTAAAATATAGTGCCCAAACTATAGAATTTCTTGATGTCCAGATTTCTGTACAAAAGGATGGTTTACAGACAACCATCTTCCGCAAACCAACAGCCTGCAACTCCATCCTGCATGGTAATAGCGGCCATCCTAAAGCTTTGAAATGGAGCATTCCATATAGTCAATTCCTACGGGCTCGTAGAATTTGTTCTAACGATGAATGCTTCAATACTGAAATTGTCACTATGACTCAGAGATTTCTGGAGAGAGGGTACCCCTTGAAGATTCTCAAAGATGCCCATTTGAGGGTCTTGAGTATGTCCAGAGAAAAACTGCTCTTTAAATCTGGCAGTATCAATAATCAAGATCAAAATGAGGGATTGTCACCTAGATTGTTTCTGGAATTCAATTCCCAACATTCACATTTAAATAACATCATACAGAAAAATTGGCATATTTTGAGACATGATTCTGCCATAAAGGACAGTATAGGTCCCCATCCACATATTACATACCGTAAAACTCAATCATTGGGTGACCATCTCACCAGAAGCTTATTTCAGAGTCCCAAAGCTAATGTGTCTTGGCTAGCTAAGAAAAGTCTGGGCTTCTGGAAATGTGGACATTGTAAATCCTGTTTATATGCACAAAATACCCACACATATACTACCTTTGAAGGGAAAATCTGTGATATAACAGATCGTATCACATGCGAAACTGAATACGTCGTATAAGTCATTGAATGTGGTTGTCACAAAAAATAAGTAGGCAGTACCATTCACAAATTGAAAGTCAGGTTCTTACAACATCTTAGAGCCATTAAGAATCATGATCCATCTTACCCCTTAGCTAAACATTTTTGGGATGTACATGAAGGTAATTGCAGCTCTTTAATATTCTATGGTGTTAAAACCATTGCTGCCCATCCCCGGGGAGGAAACAGAACTGCACATTTGAGACAAATTGAGTCGAAAATGATTTTACTTCTAGGTACAGAACACCCCTGGGGTCACAATTTGGATGCAGAGCTTCATGTCCATCTGTGAGACTTTTGATCTCTTTTTATATATATATATCTTTATATATATATTTTTTCTAGCAGAAAATATGAAATTCATTTGATTTTTAAAATATTGCCTTTTAGGATCCTTTATTGGTCTATGACATTTCCGGACTGTAATTTAGTTTATTTTGTTATTTTAATTTTCATATTTTAATTCACTTTAGGGTGTTACACTCATCTAATTTATCTTTATACTGTAATATATGCCCCTGGGGGAGGCTAGCGGTGTGTATATATATTTTCCTGTTGCTGAATTTGTTGGGTTTGTTTGCAATTTTCTAATTAATGATAGGTTTGCCTATGATATGGATATATTAACTTTTTTCCATTTTACAATATATTAATATTCAGAGGATTAGGATTAATCTAATGAATTGTATTATGATCTATTTAAAATGAAATTTGATATTGTTATTAATAGTAATGGAGATATTTATATAAATTGTACAGAATTTTGGTTATTAATATCTATTTATATATTTATCCGTCCTGGACATGATTTTTATTGGCATCTTCCTCTTAGAATTGATTGAATGTATTCTATCTATTTAGTCACCTATTTATAGCTTGTATATAGATTGAATATATTGTAATTAATTGACAATATATATATTTATATATTTATTTATTTATATATCAGGCTTTTAAAACTATTAGGTAAAAATGGATAACATTTTGATATTAAGAGCAAAAAGGAAAAAGGAAGAGAAAAATAGAAAAAACCTCATATATAGGATATTCCTTTCCTTATATTTAACAATCATCAATTGTGATTATAATTACTTTTTATATATTTATAGGCGACCAGACCATATATGTGATATTGCAGTACAATATGAAAGAAATATATAATGTCATATTTGAAGTCTCTATCCCAATCAGAGCACAGGATTAGCAGTCCCTTATTTTCAAACCTAGAATTGCCACGTTACAAAATGGCCGCTCTGTTTGTACTTCTCTTGAGTCATGCAGTTAACAACAAAGAAGGACCATATGGTTTAAATAGTTGAGTGTAAAAATGGTTGCCAATGTCCTGTTGAAGGCTTCGGCCGAAACGCGTAGACATTTGGTTGGGACAGCGTGTGTTTGTTTGTTTGTGGTGGGCACATTATTGATTTTCTTTTTGTGCCTATGTACCACTTTTTGCGGGTCGATTTTACCTGCATTTAAATTCTTTTTAATAAATAGCAGCCGATGAAATTACTCGTTAGTGGTCTTTCACTATTTTTACGAGCCTGTCTTTGGATGATGTGCAGCCCTTGGTGTGCGATTATAATGCACCAGTTCTCTTGAATATATATATATATATCTACTAGCATTTTAGAAAAATATTAAACTGTTAAAATAAACATTATTAACATAAAGTATGTATATATGTTTAAAAATGATAACCTATTAAGCAACTTACATAATAAATAAACAATTAAATAATAAATGTTTAATCACTGAAAACTACAAACTGGGTGGCTATCGGACTTCAAGGTGATGGTAATGTATAGACATGAGGTATGTTTAGCATAATTTGTTCATTGTGCATTCTGCCTGATGTTGCAGGACAGTTTTGTTATGTTCTATTTCACTTTAATGAAAAAAAAATTTTTATATATATTTATATAATTATTCGGGATTGCCCTCTCTGAAGATGAAACAATTTCTAAGGTGAACTGAACTAACTGTTACACTTTCTATCTAGAATCTTAAGCAGAATGTTCTACATATGGTGTGTGCAAGCTTTAACCCTTAACCAGCTCGTAGCCAGGACATTTCACCCCAAATATGGTTCTAAATGACACAACTTCGCCGCTCCAAGGGCTTCAAGACCCTCAGTTTGCCACTTTAATCAGTAACCGTGTGCTAATTCCCTCCATACAAACCGGACACAGAAGCGACAGCGTGCTCACATTAAGCACTCGCATCGCAGCTCACCACCAGTGGCTGTGCGGCACAAGGCCCAGAAAAGTGCGCAAAACCACATCTGGTTGCCGCAAAGAGAGAACCTTTAGCGAGAACATTAGTCCTCGCTTTCATTTTGAGGCACTGGTAAAATCAAAATATATGCTTCACCAAGGTTTTCATCCGCTCTACTTCCACGTGTCTGTGTGCTCCAGCACCTTCAGGTCGCTGCACAAGGGGCCTATATAACTAGGGAAGCTTGCTAGGCACACAGGAACGCATGGTTCAGCCTGCCAGCCAACCACAGGCGCAGTTCCTACTTCCGGTAGTAGAGCAGCAATTGTGGCAGCTGCACGGCAAGGCCCTGTTCTGCATGGAAGAGCGGCCGTACACCCGATAGGCCTGCTGCATGCTCCTCGATGGCTTTACAAGGCATTACCTGGCTTTAATAGCCTAATTACATCCCTCGTCAGCAGCTGCCACGAGACGGTATCTCCCCTGTGTAACGTGATAGCAGAGGCTCGGGAGAAGGAAGAGAGAAGGAAAACAGCAGGTGCGCAGCCGCAGTCACCGCAGAACCACGTAAACACGCGCGCTAGCCGGGCGCAGAGGTTGCAGGCGAGAACCCAGACCCGAATGTTGAAGCGCGTGCTCATCAATAAATAACACACCTACGAGCTGTGGTGTTTGGGAATTCGCCGCGACAACCGTTTGGGAGAAATCCTCATTCCTGTAGTTTCCCTATCGGTTCCACAGTCAAGACCAGTGCTTAATCTGAGCCGGTGGTTGCCCCTGGGGCACACTGGCACTCATTTTTTTAGGGATGGGCACTTATTTCTCCTCATAATATATTGACTGCGAGCAAGAGAGAGAAAAACACACAACGTGAAAAGCCGGAGAAGACGCAAAGCAGACACAAAAGGAGAAAGCAGGGACCGGCAAGATGGGGATGAGAGGACAGCAGTATCTGGTAGTGGATTAAAGGGACCTGAGGTGATTGCAAGACTGTGCAGCCTTGGTCTTGAAATCAGAGCTCCTCATTTGGGGCTCTAATTTTCAATAGCACGAGGCAGTGCTTAATTTGTTAAATAGTGCCTGGGCCCAATGCTCTGCCTGGTCAGTGCAAATTACAAATTAAGCACTAGTGAGGACAACCACATTATCAAGAGACCTATATGCAATGTGTGCAGATATCATGAACATTAATGGTTGAAGTGAATGACTGCACGTAATAAATGTGTATAAATACATGTGTGAAAAGACAGGGACTGAATGTGGTGCTTAGTTTATAAAATAAAAATGCAGGAGTCCAACGTTTTCTGCAGAGCCCACAGCTGGAGATGCTGAATACTCGCTTGCTCAATACCAACGATGCCTAATCTTGATTCCACACCTTGCCTCTTTCAACCACCACACTACACTTTCTGCCTCTTCTACTGGTTCTTTTGATTCCCATTTTCTCCCTTTTTCACTATTTTCATATATTTCTCTTCCTCCTTCGTTGTCCATTTGCTTTCTCTCCCCCTCTCTCTCTATCTCACACTCCCTCTCCCTCTTTCTCTCACTCTCTCTCTCCCTCTTTCTCCGGCTCAAACTCATTTGATTATGAAAAATAAGTCCTGCTCCCTAAAAATGAATATTGCTGTACAACAACTGCAAAAATGTACACAAATTAAGCACAGGTTGGTTGCAGATCATATGGTGGGAAAAATTCCAAATCTCTGCCTCCACCAGCAACCTGTAAATTCCAGACAATTCTGCCTGAGCTTCAGCGTTCACTACGGTGATGCTCAGCATAGGCATCAGTACATGCTGTGTCAGCGGGAGATCATCCAGAGTGGTGCTCTCACCATGCTGGCATTGCTAGGCCTGAATTTACAACTACAACAGCAACTGTTAGGCCTGTTGGATTACTATACTCCTGCAAAAAATAGACCTTTGGCCCTATTTATTTCATAGCTATACTATAGTCAAATATAGTGTGAGCCTGCTCATTTAAAACAACCAGTGTGCATCATCCATTTAATTTTCTACCGGAAAAAGTTCAGAATCTTTGTCTCCTACAGATGATCATGACCCAGGTTCCAGAAGATTGTCCTAAAAAACTAATCAGTAAATATCGAATTAACTACCACGAATCTTTCAAAATAAAACCCTGAAGTGTTAGAAAACGTGTTCGGTAAAATCCGTGTCCACTTATTTTTAATAATCAAATCAATGTTTATTAAAAATTTAATTAAAATCTTTTAAGTCAGCGGAAGTCCTTCTTCCTCTAGTGTCACCTTTTGATTGAATCTCTTCGAGCTCCTTGAAAAAAGGCATATTGTAAATTAAGGTAGCACTTCAGCAGCACTTTCTGAGAAAACATGGGGTGTTCTGGGCTCAGCTGGAAAGCAATTGATAGCTGTAGGATTGAGTCCTTGCCAGGACACGTCTGGGATGTGCAGACAGCTCTCGGTTCCCCTTCACTTTAGGCATCCACGTAAAGTTCACTCTGTGCTTCATCTGTTTTGAACAAAGCTGACTTGTCTGTCCTTCACTCGTCCTTCCTGAAATGTGTCACTGTTCCTTGTAAAATACATTCCACTTTCCTTTAATTCCAGACTTGCTAAAATTCTCATTTCAGGTGAAAATTGATTAATTTTGTATTTGCATGCTATATCAAAAACGGACGCTCGTCGCTGCAGATTCGAAAATGAGAATACAGCAAGTTCAGACATGAAGGATGAGGTCTACCTGACTGCTTATTACTGGTTGAAAGTGGTAATACAGGGATGCCATGTGTGCCCCCTGGCTGCACCTAATGTTCCTAAAATTGCACGTTTTGTGTACAAATAACAAAACTAGGGCTTGATTCTACGTTTCCGCGATGCACACATACGCAGTTTAGACTCTGGACCACACTTCCACATCCGTGGTGGATATGATGGCACAGGGAAGATGTCTCGATGTAGCGTTGATACAGCATTACTTATTTAGTGAGAATGACAAAGAGCACTCCACTACAAAGATAGAGCCAAAGTGTTCAATTTTGTTTAAGGCTACCAAGAAAGATACTGGCTAGCTACACGAGTGGTCTTTCAAAAATTGCATTGAACATCTGGATAAGGAGACATTTTCAGTTTTGTATGTGGTATATTGTGACATGCACAGTAACGCTCTTTTCATGAGAGCACATATTACAAAAGTATTCACAAGGGATCTGGCAAATGAAACTCAACCTACTTGTTTTTAATTTAAAAAACAAAAGATCAGCAGTGTTTGCAAACACATATTGGTGGGTGTCTTTTACTTCAGAAGTTCCTCACTCTAAACACCCCCATGTGCCTTCTGATTTGAATGAGTTGCATCGTTCCACTGCTGCCTTGAGGGTACACTTTTATTTTCATATAGCACTCTATAGAAGTGCATGTATTCTTTCCTTATTCTCTCTGCCTGCTTGCTCTCCCTAGCACCATGCAACCCAGGTTTCGCTTTCTGTTTTAAACCTGTCCCCTGCTGATCCACTGCTTCCTCTTCCTGTTCCCCATTTTTAGGGTCAAGCAAAAGCACTCTGTCCCTGGTGTAATCTCTCTATGTGCTTTTAGCAACACCCATCAGTTTAGTTGGTTTGTGGGCTTGCCTTTTACAATTCGCTTCATTTAATTAGTGTAAGCCATGCATATGTCATGCCTTTTCCGGTGTTTAGCCCTCCTAGAGCACATTGGCCAACTACTGAAAACATATAAGGCTCCATGTTTTCCGTATGGTTTCTGGACTACTTTTTCTCTTTATTTCACAGGAAGCGCAATCTAGCTGGGCAGTACTCCAGCGCTTTGCATGACATCGGCCTTGTTACATGGCTAATTGCACTTTTGCCTGTTACATGGCTAATTGCACTTTTGCTGGTTACATGGATAATTGCACCTTTGCCGATACCTTTCACTGCAAGCGAACTTCTGTTTCCTTTTTTGTGTCTCTGTCACACTTCATGGTGGCGGTGAGCTCGCTTATGTGAAACTGTTTCACTTTTTCAGTTTATGTGACAAGAAAAGTTTGGTTAGGCGTTTAAAACGAGAATAGCTCTAACTCCAGTAAACGCAAGACCTATTGTATTGCAAATACTTGTTATTATTTGTTAATTGCCTGTATCCCTCGCTCTCACTATCTCTCACTATCTCTTTAACCCTCTCTCCCCTCAACCATTGTTAACTGGTGCTCCCTAACCCCTTCACTTCCTCCCCTTTTATTTTTTCGAAGGCCCAGTAGCTGCAAAGTGCTACCATGCTGTTCACTTTTTTTTTGAGCATCAGCACATTTTTTTATTTCAATTTCCACTTTCCTGTTCAAAAATTGCATTTGTCTGCATTGGTCCAGTAATATAGATAAAGCCAAAATAGCCACTGTTGCAGCATAAAAGGCGATGAATGCACGTTCACACATAATGATTCATGTGGTGCATGTGCAAACATGCACCTTGGATTGTTTTTCAAAGGCAAAATAATTCAGTCTGGCCCCCGTGTGTGTGTGTGCATGGACGTGAATCGTGACAAAACACCAGCTATACATTTTGCACTTTATTGTTCCAACATGGCAGACAGTCAGTTTAGAAGTGTGAATAAAAATAAAAGCACAAGCAAAGCAAAGAGGTCGGTACCCGCTTTTTAAAATTAAGACCTACTGCCTTTACCAGAGCTCGTTTCTTCTGAAGAGAATTTATACAAATCTTGTTTTCCCCAAGATGACGATGAAATCGTTGGAGGATTAAGATAAAAAAACACCTAGCACTGTATTTTCGGCACTATGTATATACATACTATTTATTATTTATTTATGTTTATCGATAATAATATTTTTAAAGTGACATTTGTCTCCTTGCTATAGGTACATCTTAGCCTACCATATTTGTTTGGTCCAAAAAAGCACTAAGGGAAATATGTTTGGATTTCTGATCTTTTTATTAGAGATACCCTAAAGGTGCAAGGGTTGTTCATTGCTGCTCAGAAATCACAAAACTGTCAGGGATAACATTGAATCTTTCTTCTTAATCGTTGTAAACATACTAATCTAAACAGTGTATCATTCCTTCTTCTGACTTACTGGCCTCATGCTATTTCGGGACTTTGTTGACAAGAAGAAAAAACAAATAGGCCTTTTGGTTTGTGATTTATGTAATCACCATAATACTGTCATGAGACACACAAACACACTTTCTCTCTCGCTGTCTATCTCTCTCTGTCTCTCTCAAGAGATACTGGGTACCAAATCTCTCATGGCAGATAGGTAATTATAATCTTTGAAGAGGTTTCATCATGCTCTGTGTACTGTAAAAGGCTGTCTTCATTCTGAATGCTGTAGATAGCCTTGTATTTTTACACTGAAGGACTTTTCCAAGCATAATTGACTATTTCCGTCCCAGCAGGCTGTGCAATACCCTTTAATTTACTGCAAAGGAAAAACAACAACTCGAGTTTCCTTCTAAACAGTGCATTGACGTTTATACCCCACGCGCTCACTACAAACCACCAGCGTTTATTAAATTCTGGAGATTTACACCTCAGACATGTCACTGCCGCATTACTACTAGAAAGTGAGGGGTGTTCAGTTTTCCCAGAGTCATGTTTACAGTAGGATTCCCTTTCTTTTGAGATCACTGTCATACGGTCCGTTTTGCAGTAAAAAACACACACACAAGGATAATCTTGTATCTGTAGTCCCACAGCAACGGGAAGTGAAACATCCTTGAAAGTGTAGCAGAAAAAAGCTTACAGTTACGTGTTGATCTGACTTTCGAGACAAAGAGGCCCCGATCGCGGTCTCAGTTCTGCCCAAGATCCACACCTGCGACTTTCAGCCATTTTTACATCTCTGCAATAGGATCCTTACCTTACTAAGGTATTCCAGGGATTCAAGAACAATTTTGGTCAAGGAGAAACATCGTATAAGCTTTAGTAAGTTGGCTGGAAAATAGACCTTTAGAGACAATTTATCTAAACACACAATATAGACAAAAGCAGAGATAAATGACGTGCTAGAATGGTTGCATGGTCATTAGCGCACAATACGTCATTACGTTATGTGCCGCCACCTTGGCTGTCCACGTCCCCTCATTATATCTGCATACAGGACGTGTGGCTTAGTCTTGTTGATGGAGAAAACAATGCCAAAACCACCATCCATCACTAGATGAGCTTAAGCTCATCGTTAACATTATTATTTTGTCATGCACCCCAGTGTGTTGTATCCTTCTGAGGATAATGGGAGGAGTGGCTGCTAACACCATATATAGTCAGGGGAGTTACCACTAAGTGGGAAGTACTCCAACAGGATTAAACTGAAGTTAGAATTTGCTCCACCCTTTGGAATGGCTGTGGTCAGTCATAGTCCTACTGAAATTGCTAAAGGACTGGGTGGAACTCGGGGAGGTACTCTCTATGGAATTCTGTGGAATTACATAAAAACTGTGAGATTCTGCAGAGCGGCGGAATTTAGGGCATGTCTTGCTGTTCGCACTGATTTTTAGCACTGGGAGCTTGTTCTGAGTTGTAAACTAGTTGAGAGCGGCACCATGTGGCACGGCAGAGGGCAATGCTTCTTTTTGTTGCTCAAGTAGATTTTCTACTCGAGCTGCAGCTTTCTCAATGGAAGGGTGTTGACCTCTCAGAACCACCTGTGTTGAAAATTGCCTAGCGTGATTTTTAGGCGCTGTGAGGTATTCCAGCGCCGAAAAATCACGCTAGGGGATGCACATTTTTGCTCACATGTAGCAACTTATTTTTGGTGTGCTGCACACGAGAAAACTCTACTATGCTGCGGTTGGCGGAGTTTTGCCAGAACTCCGGGCTCTACGTGGAGCGTGGAGTGGGCAAAACTCTGCAAACTCCACCAGCAGAGCTGAATTTTTCACCCACCGCTAATTTAACATTCAAACGATTCTTGCCCTTTATCCTGTTTATTAAGTTTGCTATTTAATTTATTAAATATTAAAAGGTGGTTGCTTTGTACCCCTACACAAGAGTAGTGTCTTTAATTTGTAAGTTGGAAGTTGTGCCGCCTTTAAATGAGGGTTTCAGATGCTTGCAGGTAGTCATGTGGAGGCAAAGGCATGGCAAGAATGTTTTGCAATGAAACAATGAAGGTTAAAAGTAAAACTCCATAATGGTGGGCCCAATACCATTAGGAGCATCAGGAAGTGTACTGTTCTGAATATGATTGAGTCTTTTTCTCAAGTTTTACCTGGTGAGGAACATTCTGGACACCTACTGAAAACATACAGACATGTTGTGTTGGTTCACAGCATCAAGGCCATTGTGAACCAGATAATTCATAAACAACAAAACCATTCCATGGTTTTGTTGTCTATTTTTTTCCAGGCCTGCTATCACTGATTGAAGTGAGTCTCATGAATTAGAAATGTTTGTCTGCTCATTGTGTTTTCTAGTAGTAGATAAAATACTACATTTTCTACCACCTTTGCCAAAAATGCAAGTACAATTGTAGGATGATTATCAAAACACACAATTGATGGTAGCTTTCGTGCCTCGTGAATTTATCTCCCATCAATAGTTTGCATACAGTTTCTATTCCGAAGACCATGGTTGAAACAGGACCAGAGAATACGGAAGGTCCACTTATTTCTTATGTGAAGCAAGTACATGCATGTTTCATAGTCTTCTTTATGTCTCCACATACATGTCCCAATGGTGTGGGGATTTAATCTAGTGTCTTAGTTGCTTACCTCTCATCTCTGAAACCTAACTTTGAATCCTGACTTTGGAACTGACCAAGAATTATGGGATTCTAGCAAAATCATTTTATCTCCTTGTCCCTCAAATTGAAATTTTTTGATGTACTGTCATAATTATACAATTCATCCACATCCCCATCACATTCTCGTTTTCATAAGGTGATTTCAGCTAGACAATGCAGACAATACACAAGGCACAGATGCTTCTGCCGCAATGTAAAGAGCTCGTTACTCACTTCTCACATTTTACAGTGCTTGTCGCTCTTTGGAGCTAGATTTGTGCTGTTTCAAACACCTGCGCAGATTGACCAAACAACACAAACGTTGCAAGCAAATTACAATTTTCGTGAAAAATCCTCTAATTCTGTTTTTGCTTGATGGATTGGCACAATACATGACATGCCAATAGAATATGAACCCTTCCTAGCTTCATCCACATTTTCTACAGACTCATTGCAAAGTGACAAACATATTAGCAAATGAACACTTTTTTAGCCTCCCTTTTTAACTAGATCACCCTTTATTAATATTCACAATTTCAAAAATACTTATAGTAATCTGAAGTAAACAGAACAAGTGCCTGTCAAAGTTCAGGAATGTTCATCAAACACTGCCAAAGTTATCTGGAAATTAAATAGTTTTTCAACTGACAAGACGTACAAAACTGTCACCCTTTGAAGTCCATACCATACCTTCTTCAAATGCTAATATTTAAAAAACTACCAGATTTACACCCAATCAAACAAGCATGCTTTCTCAGTACAGTTCTATGTTCATGCATTTTTGGTATAAATCTGTTCAGCGTTGTAGGAAAGTACCATCTTGCCTGGCATGTTACCCCCATATTTCACTGTATATATGTTGTTTTAGTCTATGTGTCACTGAGACCCTGCCAGGCAGGGCCCCAGTACTCATAAGTATGTGCCCTGTATGTGTTCCCTGTGTGATGACTAACTGTCTCACTGAGGCTCTGCTAACCAGAACCTCAGTGGTTATGCTTTCTCTGCTTTCCAAATGTGTCACTAACAGGCTAGTGACCAATTTCACCAATTCAAATTGGCCTACTGGTACACCCATATAATTCCCTAGTATATGGTACTGAGGTACCCAGGGTATTGGGGTTCCAGGAGATCCCTATGGACTGCAGAATTTCTTTTGCCACCCATAGGGAGCTCTGACAATTCTTACACAGGCCTGCCAGTGCAGCCTGAGTGAAATAACATCCACGTTATTTCACAGCCATTTACCAATGCACTTAAGTAACTTATAAGTCACCAATATGTCTAACCTTTACCTGGTGAAGGTTGGGTGCAAAGTTACTTAGTGTGTGGGCACCCTGGCACTAGCCAAGGTGCCCCCACATTGTTCAGGGCAAATTCCCCGGACTTTTTGAGTGCGGGGACACCATTACACGTGTGCACTGTACATAGGTTACTACCTATGTACAGCGTCACAATGGTAACTCCGAACATGGCCATGTAACATGTCTAAGATCATGGAATTGTCACCCCAATGCCATTCTGGCATTGGGAGGACAATTCCATGATCCCTCGGGTGTCTAGCACAGAACCCGGGTACTGCCAAACTGCCTTTCCTGGGTCTCCACTGCAGCTGCTGCTGCTGCCAACCCCTCAGACAGGTTTCTGCCCTCCTGGGGTCCAGCAGCCCTGGCCCAGGAAGCAGAACAAAGGTCTTCCTCTGAGAGAGGGTGTAACACCCTCTCCCTTTGAAAATAGGTGTGAAGGCTGGGGAGGCTGGGTAGCCTCCCCCAGCCTCTGGAAATGCTTTGATGGGCACAGATGGTGCCCATCTCTACATAAGCCAGTCTACACCGGTTCAGGGATCCCCCAGCCCTGCTCTGGCGCGAAACTGGACAAAGGAAAGGGGAGTGACCACTCCCCTGACCTGCACCTCCCAGGGGAGGTGCCCAGAGCTCCTCCAGTGTGTCACAGACCTCTGCCATCTTGGAAACAGAGGTGTTTGTGGCACACTGGACTGCTCTGAGTGGCCAGTGCCAGCAGGCGACGTCAGAGGCTCCTTCTGATAGGCTTTTACCTCTCTTGGTAGCCAATCCTCCTTCCTAGGTAGCCAAACCTCCTTTTCTGGCTATTTAGGGTCTCTGCTTTGGGGATCTCACAAGATAACGAATGCAAGAGCTCACCAGAGTTACTCTGCATCTCCCTCTTCACCTTCTGCCAAAGGATCGACCACTGACTGCTCAGGACGCCTGCAAAACCACAACAAAGTAGCAAGATGACTACTAGCAACCTTGTATCGCTTCATCCTGCCGGCTTTCTCGACTGTTTCCAGGTGGTGCATGCTCTGGGGGTAGCCTGCCTCCTCTCTGCACCAGGAGCTCTGAAGAAATCTCCTGTGGGTCAATGGAATCTTCCCCCTGCAACCAAAGGCAAAAAAAGACTGCATCACCGGTCCTCTCGGTCCCCTCTCAGCACGACGAGCGTGGTCCCTGGAACTCAGCAACTCTGTCCAAGTGACTCCCACAGTCCAGTGACACTTCAGTCCAAGTTTGGTGGAGGTAAGTCCTTGCCTCCCCACGCTAGACTGCATTGCTGGGTACCGCATGATTTGCAGCTGCTCCGGCTCCTGTGCACTCTTCCAGGATTTTCTTCATGCACAGCCAAGCCTGGGTCCCGACACTCTAACCTGCAGTGCACAACCTTCTGAGTTGTCCTCCGGCATCGTGGGACTCCCTTTTGTGACTTCGGGTGGACTCCGGTTCACTTTTCTTCTAAGTGCCTGTTCAGGTACTTCTGTGGGTGCTGCCTGCTTCTGTGAGGGCTCCCTGACTTGCTGGGTGCCCCCTCTGTCTCCTCATCCAAGTGGCGACATCCTGGTCCCCCCTGGGCTACAGCAGCATCTAAAAACCCTAACTGCAACCCTTGCTGCTAGTAAGGCTTGTTTGCGGTCTTTCTGCGTGGGAACACCTCTGCAAGCTTCTTCACAACGTGGGACATCCATCCTCCAAAGGGGAAGTTCCTAGTCCTCTTCGTTCTTGCAGAACACCAAGCTTCTTCCACCCGGTGGCAGCTTCCTTGCACCCTCAGCTGGCATTTCCTGGGCTCCTGCCCACTCTCGACACTGTCGCGACTCTTGGACTTGGTCCCCTTGTCTTACAGGTACTCAGGTCCAGAAATCCACTGTTGTTGCATTGCTGGTGTTTGTTCTTCCTGCAGAATCCCCCTATCACAACTTCTGTGCTCTCTGGGGGTAGTAGGTGCAATTTACACCTACCTTTCAGGGTCTTGGGGTGGGCTATTTTTCTAACCCTCACTGTTTTCTTACAGTCCCAGCGACCCTCTACAAGCTCACATAGGTTTGGGGTCCATTTGTGGTTCGCATTCCACTTTTGGAGTATATGGTTTGTGTTGCCCCTATACCTATGTGCTCCTATTGCAATCTATTGTAACTTTACACTGCTTGCATTACATTTCTTGCTATAACCTGCATAATTTTGGTTTGTGTACATATATTGTGTGTATATTTCTCATCCTCATACTGAGGGTACTCACTGAGATACTTTTGGCATATTGTCATAAAAATAAAGTACCTTTATTTTTAGTAAATCTGTGTATTGTGTTTTCTTATGATATTGTGCATATGACACCAGTGGTATAGTAGGAGCTTTACATGTCTCCTAGTTCAGCCTAAGCTGCTTTGCCATAGCTACCTTCTATCAGTCTAAGCTGCTAGAAACACCTCTTCTACACTAATAAGGGATAACTGGACCTGGCACAAGGTGTAAGTACCTCTGGTACCCACTACAAGCCAGGCCAGTCTCCTACAAGTGTTTTCTGCTTTATCTCTCTGCAAAATTTCGTATTGAAGCTAAAATGGATTATGATACACCTTTTCCATTAACTTTCTTCATGTGGATGGATCTTCAAGAAAATTTGCATGCTGAAGTTTAGTTGACCGAGTAAGTAGATTGCAAAGTTTTATGCACATAAGTCTAAGGGATCAAAAGTTATAGAGAAATACAAAAATGCATTTTCAAAGTAAGCATCATCTAGGGCATGTGGTAGAGGTATAGAGGGACCTAAAACACAAGGATGCTGGCAGTTGGTTATGCCCAACACACATGGTGCAAAGCTGATGGCTGTGTGTAGGGGAAATTGGCTGAAAGGGGGGGTTGGGCGCAGGTCCCGAGGCCTGGCCCTGTGCCCAAGCCAGCTGTGCATGGCCAGAAGGTTGCACAGAGAGTTGGGCTTGTAGCAGGGAATCTGAGCCGGGGTCCTGGCTTCAGGAGAGGTCTTGTGACCAGCCCCTGGTGTACACTGTCAAAAGTCAAATACCGTGTACAGTGGGGGGATTGGTTGCCTATGTCGGCGTAGGCTTAGAGCCTCGCTGCAAGAAGTACATCTTTAACTCCTAACTTCTGCCTCTGGTTTTGTGATCTGCAGAGTGTTTGGAGACTATCATTATGATGATGAATTCCTTATTTCACAGGAAACCATGAAATATTTTCCATATTTCATGGATGCTTGTTAAATATGCCTTTGTATAGCACAGTATTTTGTGGAATAAAAGAAGCCAAGCATGTAATAGACAGATAGACAGAGAGAGAGAGATTTTTCTACAGTTGTCGTGTTATCTTGTTTCAGATATGAGATGCAGCTCTGTATTTCTTCTTTCTATGCCACTTTGCTTCGTATACTGTTACATGCATTAATGCAATTGAGGTACACCGTCTAGAAAGTCAGAACCATTGGTCGCAAACTTGTCCTTGGAAAAATAATATTAAATTCAGAGGACACGAAGAAAGAAATATGATGGATGAAGAGTGTAAACTCTTCCTGCTTCAAACAAATGTCAAATCCCTTCCCAAAGACTAGAAATGTTTCTATGTTGTGTTGTTCTGCCTTAACCTGACGCCCCTTAGTCCTCCCTCCATTGCTGTCATTAATTATTTGTGGCCTGGGATCAGGTGCAGGACAGAGGGCCAGCGTTAACTCAATATCCTCATTACTACACGACGATTTGTCTCCAGGAACAAGGCAACCATCAGAGTAAGTGACTCTGGAAGTAACAATAGACTTGAGAAATATTTTAGCGCTTTCATCTACAAAGACAACCTCTCATAGCGTAGTAGCAGTACTGCCTGAAAGACAAACGAGCTTGGGAATTGTTTTCATTAGACTACGGTATGAATGCATAGTTTCTTACAAACGCACACTCACTTGTATACACAGGACCGAGAGGAGGAAGAGGTGATGTAAGCCCTGATTATAAGTGGCTTGAGAATTGTCTGGATTTTCTCCACCCATGTGTAAAGTCTGGCGCTTAATGAATTGGACGTGAGGGTCCACTAAGAAATGAGGTATCACCGTAGAAATCAATAATTCCGGGTTTGACTTGCATTGTATTTTGTCGTTTCCCCCAGACTTTTCCCACGTAGAGGGGCATATTAATCAAGGGTTTTGCATCACCCTTGTGCCACTCAGGGGGGCACAAGGCTGATGCCAAAGCTAAGTAAGATTTATCATGCGAAGCAAGGCCACCATGCCATAGCCCTGCCTGGCTTGATGTATCTAGAATGACGCAAGGCAGCACAAATCACTGCCTTGCCTTACTCTGCCCCAGGGAGGTGTTCCATGGGTGGAGAGGGGTGTTCCCGTGCAACCCCCTGGATTTTGGTGCAGTCTTAGATTTACCAACACTGGTAAACCTGGGAAAGCCTTAAAAATGCTACGCCTTCCCAAGGAAGGCACAACAAGGAGAAATATCTTTATTTCTCTTCGTTTGTTTCCTCTTTTTAAATGTGCGGCAATTTGCAGCACAATTAGAAAGAGGAATATACCTGCAACGCATGCACCCTTGCACCATGGCAAAAGGGCCCCAGCATAAGGAACGGACAGGAATCTTTACGTGTAAGTAAAAAATGTGTAAATGTGATAGGGTCGGTTGCTGCCAGATTGTCCTATACACCTTTTTCATAGCCTCCTCTTTCCTCCTCCACTTCCCTTTTCTTATCTGTGAAACGTCTAATCTGCTTGGAGAGTGCTGGGTTTAATAACACTCCCCACAGTGAGAGATCAAGATCCAGTGGTGGACGTTTGCTTTGCTACATGCTCTATTTTATGTTTTTGGGAAGCACATTTGCTTTGTAGCTCTCTGCTCCTTTGGCCCAGGTTGTCTTGTGAGAAAACTGTACTTTTTTCTGACTCTCTGCAGATATAGTTGGGTTATAAACTCAAACTCAATGTTTCCCATTTTTGAACTTATTGTCTCTGTAGTCTTCTGCCTTCTTATCTAGAGTTGTCTCATTATAAACTATGACATGCAGCTCAGGTTTAGTCACAAGAGATACATTGCCTTCATGCACTAACACGGAGCCACCGAAACCTAAATAAACAGGCATCTGGGCCATCTATTTTCAGTGTATTGTGCAAAATACAAACAGAAACACTTGTTGCTCTATACATGTCCTGAAAAGAAATGCCCTACGCACTTTGGTTACCAGATAATACCGTGTCATAAGGAACCCTGCGTTCCAGTTCCTGGCTTTACTTAACCAGATTGATGCATTCTAGGAATTTCGAAATGGCTTTTCTTCAATTGAAACCAAGTAAACATTTTAACTTAAATACTACACTTGGATAATTTGTGTCTAGCAGTGAGAAGACATCATTCGAAGCAGAAAAATGCAAATGCAATAGTCATTATAGCTTTTTTCCATTGTGTACAAAGAAGCTACAAAAAGGTGGCGGGCCCTCCCCTTGATCTTTGGACTAACTAAGACAACCTAATATATCAAAGGTAAGATTCCCTGTGTCCCACACAGACAAGGACACTAGGTTCTCAGTTTGTTAATTTGGCCTCTGTGGCCTTCTTGACTTTCTAGTCTGTAAAGGAGACCTCAAGGATTAACAGAAAGGAGGAGACGTGAAGTTGAGTCATGAGAGTACCACAACTGCCATAATTCACAAAATGAGGAACAAGTCCAGATGTTTTGTTTCTCATAAAATGCACGTATATAACATTTCAATAATAAACCTACAGGCAGTAAAAACGAATGTTAAATAGAAAAAGGGTACACACATCAATCAATAAAATAAAACACATGAAAAATTCAGTGGCTTTCATATGATGCAGTCAAAACCATTATACACGAGGGGTGGGCAGGGGAGGTTTAACCTCCCATTACATTCCAACACAAGGGTATTCCTACATTTTCTGTCTATTATTATTATAAGTTTGTATACATCACACGATTGACATTTCATATATAATCGCTTCAGACTTAGAACCATTTTCAGGGAAAGGCCAAGGCGAGTTTTTCGACAAATAGCTTTGTGTACTGATAACACCAGCTGACGGTTGCTCTTTGAGTTGAAACGTTGACAACACAACTTTGTGTTGCTTTTGAGTGAATAATATGAACTCCATAAATTTGAATGGACCCCTAATTGGAATTGCTACACAAACTCTCTTTCATGTGACAGTTCTGTTTAAATTGGATACATCCCTTGCACAAGGGCCCTGTGGCATCTGCCTTCATTTCTATATGACGTCTTTTGTGTTGTGATACTTTTACGGTCAAGACATTTTAATTTGTTTTTTTCATAGCAGGTGGAACGTGTGTTCTGTATTTTAAGCCTTTTGATTGATCATTTTTTATAAGTTGTTCGGAATTGCAAGCGTAATTGATTGGTACAATTTCTCTGAATGAAACATACTTAACCACTGTTCCTTTGTTTAAAGGCTTCCCAGAGCAGCACATTTCTCTAACTTTGAGAAAAACTGCCTGTCTGATAGCCAGTGTCCCACAGGAAATGCACAAATGACAAAACACAAAGAAAAGCCACCTCAAGCTGTGTACCAAGAATAAGAAGCAGCATCTACCATGTACCCATCTCAAGTTAGTCATACAGTTCAGAAATAAGTGATGGCTCATCGCATTAAGACACCTTATTCACCAACAGGAGCTTCATGGCTCATCCACTTCAAGGCTCTCAGTCACAAGGCATCTGCCTAAAGCATACAGGGGCTGATTTAAGAGCCCCTAGCGCCTCCTTACACCACATTGGCGTAATTTATTTTACGCAAATGTGGCCCGACAAAGGCAACATCCCAGCACCAAGTTTATGAAGTGGCCAAGCCATGCATTGCACCACTTTGTAACCCTTTGCGCTACATTATGCCTGCGCCAGGCAGAATGTATGCAAAGAGGGCATTCCCCCATTGTTGCAAAGAAATCTAAAAGATTTCGGCACTTTTAACGCCTGCTCAGAGGAGGTGTCAAAAGCAGGCATGCCATTGTTTTCAATGGGCCTCAAAGGGCTTTGAATGATTAGCGTCAACATTTTTTATGCTAATCCTGCAAAGCTCAGCAATAGCGTAAAAAATGTTGACGCTAGTTCCCCTAACTGCCGCCATGGTGCACCATGTCTCAGATACGGCGCACACATGGTGGCATTAGTGGGGCGCTAAAGAGTGCAAGAAAAGTGGATCTGAACTGGGTGCAGCCCCACTTTTCTTAAATCAGGGCCATAGGTTTGAAAAAATATTTTACTGGATTGTTTACAGTTATACCAACAACATGGACAATGATACATGTAGTTTTGTCTAGTATAAAATTGTGAAGATGATAAACATCATGCAGGGCCAAAACCTTTATCATTTGCAATATTAAATATCACCTAGGGCCAAACCCTATATTATTTGCAGATTTAAAGATCTTGGCACAAACAGGGAGTTAACACATAATGACGTCTGTGGTTTCATAAAAGTAGAAAATAAGGACATTTACGATGTTGTACATTATAGACCAAAATGATTGCTCCATTAATGTACATGTCAGTAATGTAATTTTAAGATACACTGGACGCATGTCATTGATCTTCTTTAATATTTACTTAATGCAACGTTAATGAAAGCCATGAGATGTCTTGACGTTGGCTGCACATTCATGTTTTTTAGTTTTGAAGTGATTTGCAAAAAAATTCCCACATTCAATACGTGATTGTGATTTTGATATGGAAATTTACCGAAAAAAAAAAACTTATGAAAGATAAACAAATTAATAAACTGAAACGACCTCAGATATATATATGGGGAAGCTAGAACATTTTTTTGAGTGGGAAAGTTATCGACGTAATGTATGAAAAAGTGAAAAAAGAGCTTACAAAAGATTTCCTGAGTCATCACCTGGCAGACTACAAGTCTCAATATGAGCACTGAGTGGGCTTCACTATGACAACGCAACCTTCGTCTGTGGCTTGTAATTATTTCACCAACCGTGTCATTTCAAGGATCCAATTAGAGTGGACTTCTTCCTGGCTGACATCAGGCTGGGATAAGTAAGCTTCCAGTTCAAGGACCCTGCGCTGACAGCAAGGATGTGAGGATCCAAAGTGATGGTTAAGGTCACGGTGATATCACACTGTGGCCAAGCAGGAGGAGGCAGGAAACCAAGCCAGGCACAATGAATAGGAACAGCCTGGAGACATTTCTGGTACACTATAATCCCAGCGTACCTGGTACTTTGATGTGCACAAGGTCATCTGCATTGCTGTTGAATTTGTATTAATAGTTTGTTGATTAGTGGTGAGCGAAGCATTCTAGTGAAACATGCAGAGAAAGATTGCATATAGATTGGATTCACCGTGAACTTTGTGAATCTGTCCTACTTTGCAAAATTCTCACATTTTTGTAGATTTCAGATTTTGTGGACGAATTGAAATGTAATCCACGAATTGGAGAACTGCTGAACTACGAATGCAATTTCATTTTCCACTATGAGTTTCTCTAGATATTGTACTGACGTGAAACCTATGAAACAAGAAAATTGATATATTATTTAGATTTTTCATTCTAAAAAAAAAAAATAGACCCACTGCTTATGCATACTTTTAAAAGTACTACCAATTTCAGCTATACGATGAGTAGGTCTGGCCTTTTCAATTTTCCTAAAACGATGGGACAATCTAGGGTAGAGCACAGTCAATATCTTAAAGTCAGGTCAACCTCACGTTTGTCTTTCTCACTGCCCTGTCAACTTTCCATGAAAAAATACTTTTAAGACGTAACTGAGTTTTGACTTTGGTGAGACTAGCATGTAAGTAACTTTTCCCCAGCCCTAACAAAACTACAGATGTGTGGGGGCAAAACAACAGTATCAGAATATCATCTGACAAAAATACAATTTCCTCAATATAGCCTACAAAAATATCACACCAGTGGAGTTAATACTAGAAAATCTGTGCCCAATTTGATAATATATTTGTTAATACATTTTAGGACACAATATTTATGTCAGACACTATTTGTGTAGACAGTATTCTGACAAATTGTGGTCGGTCTTCAGCTCTTTGAATCTTCCACCAGGCCTGTACCACGCAGAATGTTGGCTAAAAACACTTTTATTGAGCCCAACTTTTTTAACCTCCTTAATTAACTCCTTTTCTTTCACTCCACAAACTATATCGGTGATTTAATTCTAAACGACAGGAGCATTCAAATGCTTGTGCTACAGCTTCGTTTTATTTTGCATCCTGTAAAGATGTTTTAGTGTTAGGTATTTGAAGCTGCAGTTCTGTGCTTGCATTTATCCAACTGGTTTGCGTTTTCACTTTTTGAAATTCTGATACAAAAATGGAAGGGTTTGTTTTGCAAACCCAGCTGATAATGGTGCTGTGGCTAACACTTCGGGGACGCGACGGACCACTTAGCTCAATTCCTTCCACCTAGACGCATTTTTCAAGGTGACCTGCTTCCCTATTTTTCTGCAGATGCTTCAGCCATACGGAGGGCACATAAGGCGAAAGCCTCTTTTCTGAAGGGCTGGCAGCAGCCTCCTTCAAAGACAAATTGGCGAAGCAATTTTCCCATATCAGGATCAGAAATTGCCTTCCCTGTCCACACCAGGCACTCAATTTCCTCTGTATTTTGTCGGCCCTGCACTGCGGGAGGGCCTGCCCAGAGGTCAACGACTCCGCTAAATACTGCATGGTAATCACAACAGATCGGTCCGCTTTCAAACTGGCAGAAAAAATAACTCTTCTTAACCCCTTGGTCAACAGTTCGGTCACACCAGACAAACATGTACTTTTATTCTTCCCAGATATGTTGGAATCGCACTGACTGAGGAATGAGTTGCTGCGAGGCGCTTGTGTGACTTTGGCTTGAATTTGATGGTTGGTAGATAGAATTAGGTTTGAAGTGTTCAGGAATTAAAATCCTGCAATACTACACAACTTTGTTAATTTGTGTGGTTCATCTCAGAGCTATGAAAAACAAAGTTGAAGGTCCTTTCCAAGCTTGATGCCACAATTAGCTGACCAATTGGCAGGGCAGAATCTCAAGGATGCACAACACTTACAAGGACATGAGGAAAGAAGCATTTCCCACCATTGTGGAGCATCTCATACACGGCTGGGTCACACATGGTGGCATCAAGGTATAGGATGATTCTGATGCGCGCAACATTGATGACAAGGATATACATTCTACAGTGATCCTCACCTTCACGGATTGCCCGTAAGTGAAAAGGCATGGTTTCTCTATGGAAAAATTCCTAGGGGTAACCACAACCTACCGATAAGAGTAAGGGGGTGGCAACCTGACTAAAGGAATAATGATAGGCATAACGTCACATGGCCACTTTGATGTAAGGACTCATTTGGTAATGAATTGTGTGACCATTACTATCACGTGTGCAGTTAATCAACTTGAGGGAATTCTCAAAAAGCACCCGTCCATGCAATTGCAGAAGCCAATAGGCAACAAAAAAATGTGTGTAAAAACGGATGGGGTGGCAACATGGTTCAAAGAACTAAAATATGTGATTGCTACAGAAAGAAATGCACAGCGAGTGTGCACCCCTACATTTATAATTCAGTTTGGTGAGCTGCAGCTGACAACATTTGAAATGCACATATGCAGACAATGTGATTTTATTGCAAGGGGCTAAAGAAAGTACGGAAGCCTGGTGCACAGTCATCGTATGCATGTCTGATAGGGGGCTGGTGTGAAACGAATGAGCACCATTTGCATCTTAAAGAAAAAAAGTGTGAAACCCCTTTGTGAATCAGCAAACTTGTACATTTTAAATCACTCACACAATGCAGAAAGGTGAACCTATGTACGTCCTCAAGATACCAAATCATAATAAATCAGCACTCAATGTTCAGGAAAAGGTATTCATGGCAGGAAAGAAAATTGAATTTCACACAAAAACTGCAGCACGACTTCAAACTCGAAGAGACTATACGAAATCAAGAAATTTTCGCTTTGCTTTGTGGGAAGATTTGGTGACTTTGAATCAGCTGTGCTGTCTCAACAGAGTGCCAGGAGATGATCCAATCACGTGCCTGGTTCAGCATAGTGTGTTTTTGCAGAAACTGGCACAATAGACTAGATCAGGCTTTGGGGGCTCCTTGATATTCAAGTGTCCTTCGACTGTCTTGGAAATGGGAATTCCTGCTTGGACAGAATGTCAAAGCCCAAATGATAAAGGTTGACCTTTACTATCTCTCCTTCGAATGGTCTGGCCGTTGGCCAAATATAAACCATCCTTCAGAGACAGATGCAGCCTTTCTTTAGTGATTCATTGAACAATTAACTCCCTTTTAATTATAGTGCAATCTGCAATCAAATGTAATACAAAGGATGGACTCTCCATAGAATCTTAACAATTATCTGCAATGTGGGGTAAGTCAGGACAAAGCAATTCATCTACATTTGATGTTCTTTCTTTCTATCAACTCAAGCTAAGAAGCCGAAAAGGAGAAGCAGCACCCAGGAGGATTCTGATAAAAGTACTTAGCAGACGAGAATGTTTTCTGAAAGAGAATCAGACTTCTCATTAAACATATTGTCTTTTGAGTAACAGGCCACACAAATGTTCCATTGTGTTCTCCTGACTGAAAAGCCTCTTCAAAAAATATCAGAAAGGATACAAAAATGTTTCATCAATGAATGCAGTGAAACAGAGATTAAGAGGTGGTATATGACAATGTTTGAAGGCAGCAGGTGCACTGTAAAGAAAGATGGAGATTTTACACCTAATTTAGAGTTTGGAGTCACAATCGTGACGGATGTCCCACCTACCATATCACGGGTTCTATAGGCTAGAATGGAATTGTAATACGGTGGACCGGATATCCAGCACGTTTGTGACAGAGTAACCCCCTCCACCAAACTGTAAATCAGGCCCTTTGAGTCTTATTAAGAGATTGATGGATGGGATAATCTGATTTAAGCAGAGCTGATATTCCGTCTGTCTTCTTACCAGTGTATTAAAGCCTATGGCACTTGTAATATGACTGATAGCATATCTACTGCATTTTGACAGAGGATCAAATAAGGTCATTTGTTAATAGAGTTTGGAAGCTTCAGTTCAGTAGTCATACTTTATAGAAGCTTAAAATTAATAGCCATACCTGAACTGTGCTAAACCCAATGAGGATGTTTGGCATTAGTGACTATAAATTTAAGGGCGTATAATGTAAGGCACACACTCCCATAAAGAATAGTACAGTCTGAGCCACAATCTTTGAGTTCAGACATCAGGTCCACCATGACTTTGATGGCATACCTACTTGGAAGTCAAGAGTTTGTGGTAGTGGAAAGGTACACCATGATTTCTGGAATATGCATGGACCCTTCCAACCAAATGTCTGGGGTTGGCAAAATAAGTACTTATTATATGGATAAACCTTCCCTACACCTGTGCAAGAAGGTTAATATCAAAGATCTAATGAGGACATTGCAGCAAGATGGAAAGGTGATGAGTCACTTGCTACTATTAGGTAGCAAACAAAACTGGGGATTGCAACCTAGGAAAAATCCAAAATGATATGAAGCATAATTGAAGGCCTGAGTATGCCCTATTGACATCAATTATCCTGACGAGGGTCCAAGACCAGACCTGGCTACACAGATGTCACCCAGACTCCGAGGGCCAGACCAGCCATCCAGCCAGCCACCCAGATTCTGTATAATTCCCTTATACACAGCTACACTTTTATCCCATAATTTACTTATTTTTTTGCCTGTTATGCAACCCTTCCCACTCCACTATATCTCTGATCCTGTGAACCAAGCCTCCCTCATGCACATTCATTTCATAAACCCTACAGCCATTGTTTGTTGAATTTGTTAATAATATGTGCTTTTGAGAGACAGAGAGCTGAAAAGGATGATAACATTTCAATCTGACAAATGGATATTATATATGGAAACTTAAACTCAATGGAACTAATTAAACAAAATGCAAAGGCAATGGCTGTAATATGAGAAAGTGCGAGAATAATGTGTATACTTTAAGGAAATGTTAGCTAAAGGATTGCCTCAAGGGCTTGTCACAATAATGGCTGTAATCTAAGGAAGCTTGACTTCAATTGTATAATTTAGAAATGCATGAAAACAGTGAATCAAATGGCAGTGATCAAGGAAGCCTAAAACCAATGGCTGGCTTTTAAGGAAGTAGGGAGCCAATAGCTGTATTAAAAAATACCTGCAATAAATGTAATTTATGGAAGCTTAACAACAGTTAGAACATTGGAATGTTGGAAGCTTCATTGGAGACAATGGAGTGCTCTGGGTTTTTACTGGCTGGTAAAAGCCCAGAGCGTCAACATTCCAATGTTCTTTGTTCACAGAACCCTCTGCCAGTATTTAAATGTCCTTTAAATCAGAAAATAATTGAAATTGTTACTTCCCCTACCAAGAAAGCTATTTTATGGGATTCTATTGGCCAGGTTTCAATCCTAAATGTAGCACAAATACAACTTTGACAATAGAGATGATGCACATCATACACTTGATGATGAAAATGTATACATGCTAGTCCTCTTTACTCGTTTTATACTATTCACAGCAGTAGGCTGGGTTCTTCTACAAGACACTCTTGCTTCTCTCATGGGTAAAGAAGTAATCATTCCCTCACTGGAAGATCTCAGTTTTCTAAGACTATTAATGTCTAGATCTTTTCCCCTACCACTGTGGAGCACCTTGCAAGTACTGATTCTGGTGCAGTTGTCTGCTTGGTTCAATCCCAGCTTCTATTGTCTTCCAAGAACCAGATTAGCGAGACATCACTTTACCATGCATCAACATATAGGTAATATGCAGCGCTACCTTAGAGGCTTGTCTTCAAAAGACATTAAATAGCAACAAGTGTTAATTAACTCCTTGTTACTAACCTTTGCTTACTCTCCTTTTTGCAGACTGCTTCTTCCAGGGACACTCAAATCACGACTTTCACTCGGTTTCTGATTAGTGGTTCTGTTTCCCTCCAATTCACATCTACAATGCCCATTACCAACTCAGCAGCTTGTTTGGTTATGGATAACAAATGAACTCACCCCTTTACTCATCTCCATGAATTTAGCTTTAAAATTGCTCGCATCATGTTTATTATAACATGTTCTGGCCTTCTATGGAGAAGCACATCTTAGCTGTGCCTGGAAACCCCGAAAGAAAACAAAATGAACACTTTGATATACATGTAATATTTTGCAAATACATGTACCCTGAAACTATATCCCAAAATCCCCAAAAACACCAGCCGCTTTAATAGCTGTTTAGCCTTTCACAAAGCATTCAAAACCCTTAAATTCATCTGAAATGGGCTTTACACTTTGCTTTTGCAAAATGAAATTATTTATCTAGTAATGTTATTTGCAAAGCCCTCCATTGGCCCTGTTGGGAAGGAAATAAAGAACCCTTTGATATGGTTTGAGGAGTTGATAACAAAACGTATATTGTTCTGGGCTTATTCGATCCCAGATTGGAACATTGAGGGCTGACAAGCCAATAAGAATACACACGTTGTGGGTTAAAACTAACGTTGTAAGCTGGCTGAAGATTATCCCCTGGCTTTCATCTCCCTGCCCTCCAGTGTGCACGTGTAGTTCTGGGCTCCAGGTTGATCCCACCCCATTTGTAATCCCCCTTTTTGTTCGCTTACTTTAGTTTACATATTTTTATTTCTCAAAATGGGTACATCCAGCACATCCAGATAACAGAAAGCAATTTTTCTTTTTCTCACCAGTGCAACTGCTGAAAAAAATGACACACTTTCTTACTTACTGCAGTATGCTGCCCTCATCCGTTATGTATACGAGGAAGGCAGCAAGCTCTAGCAGCACAGGAACTGAGAGAACTAAAAAAAGTTTGTTTTTTATAAACTTTTGTGGTTAATTGGTGTAGTGTCTTAGGACTGCATGTATTAGAACCTCGTGACTAGGGACAGACTTATGAAGGAAATTATACCAGTGATCTGGGAGGTGTCAGGGTGTGGTCTCAATGATCATTGGGATATTGATAGTTAGTTACATGTTGTACACTGATGAGTAAAGATGCTTATGACGAGATCCATGTGTGGTGTGTTCATGTGCATGCTAACAGCTGGGGAGGACGTAACAACTGGTGACGAGTAGGGCATATGTGCCACAAAGAAACAGAAGTGCTCTCCCTGAGAGTTTGCAACAAATAAAAAATGCTCTTGCATGCCACTTGCGCCCAAGCTAAAATGAAGAAGCCTGTGGAGTACAAGCAGCACTCCAGCCCACATGAGGCCTCGTGGAGAAGTTGAAGGCCCCACAAGGGAGTTTCTGGCAAGGCTGAAGAAAAAAAGGTCCTGGGACATAACAGTGAGCAATCAGTCATACAAATGGTAACACTAGAAGGTATTAACAACTAGGCATGATAAATAAATATATACTCACCAGTAAGACAACTGTCACCACTAAAGAGACAGAAACGCTGAATAAGACCTGCTAAAAAAGCTGAATCATGCAAAGTAGCAAATAACGTCCACTACATTCTGAATCTCACTTCCAGCTCGAGCCACTGCCCACCAATTTCAAAGAAGAAATCTGCCGAAATAGCATGAAGAAATGATTCGGACAAAACAAAAAGACAAAATCAAAGATCAGAGTATGCAAGAAACAGAGAATGTACTCACTATCAAAAGTGAATAAGGTGCAACACAGCCACTGGACCTGTCCGATGATCCAAGCACAGGTACAGAGCCAGGTATTTCCAGAGGCGCCGATTCAAGTTCACTGCCTGAACAGTACTTACTCTCAAAGCCACAAGAAAGAACAGTGAAGTACAAATCAGCTGCTTTAACGAAACCTCCGTTACCCTTTGATCCAGCCAAAAAACAGAATGGATCAAGACTTTCGGAGGTTTCACAGATGTTCTGGGAGAAATCAGTGATGAGAAAATCATGAAATACTTGAAGAATCTCACTGGTGTAACAAAGAAACTCTCACAGACTGAGACAAGTTTTTACTGTCAAATCAAAGAAGCGGTTGAAGCCAAGTTCAACCAGATGTCAAATGTCGACTACGAAAAGTACATTTTTATTCAAGTGAGATAACTAGTCGGTGAAATGATGGATGAGTTTGTTAAGAGACTTGATGTGCTCATCAAACATTGCAAATTTTGTTAATTTAATGATGAGGAATACATGCCCATCAGTGTCGTTGGTGGCTGTTTGTTGGACTTGTTCAGAAGAAGGATGTTGCGAGACACACTCTGTCTAAAAAAGATATTAATGGTTGCTAAAGCTGAGGAATGAGCCAATCAACAAACCATGACATGGAAGCTGGAACAGCAAAGGGTGAATTGGCATTAGTCATGAAGAGTAGACACCAGCGCTGAGCAGATACCCATAAGTCGACATCCTTGGAAAAAGGAAGCCTTTGTTTCTGTTGTGAATTTTGATATCCACACAAGAATACATGCCATAGGACAAACATGTAAAGGGTGCAGAAAGGAGAACCACTTTATGACTGTTTGTAAAGCCAAGAAAAAGCCAAGTGTGTTACGGCAAGTAGGGAAGAGGGACGCCAGAATGTTCCAGAAGCAGTCTTGCCACACTCACCAGGACAAAAAAAGACCTCAAATGCGATAGGTCAGACCCAAGCAAAGTCAATCGCTATCAAGTTCATCCTGCAAGAGTTCCTTGATGTCACCGTCGAATGACAGTGAAGAGGGTGAATGTGCGATGTTCATAGATAAAAGGGAATGACATGTACAAGTGGATCTTGTCGCTTGCAGGGAAGTTGAAAAAAGGGCAGAAACAAGTGAGCTGAGGAAGCAAAATGAACTCATATGGACATTGTCCCAAAATCAAACTGAAAATCAACCGTTACCAGGTATGTTTTGTAATCTATAGTAGTGAATTGATCAAAATCATGCCCGTTGAACAATTTCACAGTCTATCGTCTGTACCACAACTCAAAGCATTAAGTACAAAAGAGTACTTCCAAACCATTGAAGAGTCAAGGATCTCTCACAGTGACCCTGCAGCATAAGATCATGTCTGTGCAGGGCCCAATTCATGTTCTTCAAGGTACTTCATCTAGTGCATGCCTACTCAGCTTTACAGCTGCTATTGACATAGGGCTGATATCCATCAATTACAACCTAAATACAGAACTTGAAATTGTGAATCAATTCCAGTCACTGTTGCATGGTCTAGGAAGGCTCAAAAAGATAAAGGTGCAACTTCACATTAATAAAGACGTTGTGCGTGTTGCACAGCGACAACGCAGGATAGCAATTTTACCTACAAAAAGCAGTCAAGGAGGCGTTCGAAACGTGTTTGCTGTAATATGACATTATTCGGCGCTCTACTGGTCTGACACTATGGGGGTTGCCCACCGTGGTAGTGCTGAAAAAGAGCAGTGTAGGTGCAGTGCACATCTGCATGGATATGCACCAAGCCAACGAGAGAGAGATCCTGGTCTGCACATTACAGAGATGATCATGCAGATTAATGGAGCCAATTTTTTTTCCTTCCTTGACCTGAACAAGGGTTAGCATTAGCTTGAACTGAAAGAGAACTACAGGTACATTACCACTTTTTCAAATCATGTTGTTTTATTTAGATACAAAAGATTAACGTTTGGAGTGTCCTCTGCTGCAGGAATATTCCAAGATGTTATAAATAGGAGTAATCAGCCTGTGGCCCATGCCTTCAGTTAGAGTGATAATATACTGGTATTTTGTGCAACATGGAAGGACAATGATAAAGCCCTCAAAGAAGTGTGTTAATTACTTACAGATGTAGGCCTCACTCGAAACGCTGAAAAGTGTGAATTTCATAGAACAAAGCTCAAGTTATTTGGACATTTATTTTCTGATGGAGGCATGACTCCTGATCCTGACAAAGTATGAGCACTATCAGCCACAAGTGCTCCACAAGATATCAACATGGCCGGTCTTTCTTGGGCATGGCCAGCTACTGCTTGAGGTACATTTGTGACTTTGCCACAGTGAGTCCTCCTTTGCGAGACCTGACAAAATAAAATGCCCAATTCCGATGGTCAGCTGAATGCGACCCCAGCTTCAAAAACATAAAACATGCAATTGAAAATGTGACTGAGATGGTTTACTTTGATCCTAAATTGCACACTAAGTTTATTGTTGATGCAAGTCTAGAGAGGTTGGGAGCAATCCTTGCTCATCATAGTGGACATCTGAATGTGCAGAGACACATTGTGGCGTATGCCAGTTGCACATTGTGCGACACAGAAGCGCCTATTCCCAGCCGGAAAAGGCAAGTCTGGTGGTGGTATGAGCCTGTGAACATTTTCCTGTGTTTCTGTATGGAAATCATTTCATGATCATCACTAACCACCACGTCTTACTCACTATAGCAAACTGGACTTCTTTGCAGATGCGCGTCCCCAATTTTTGCCCCCCTTTAGAACTATGAGATGCTGGTTTTTGACTCTGACAGTGCACTGAGGCCTGCTAATCAGACCTACATGCCAGTGCTCTTTATTTTAAAACAAGGTATGTCTGATTGTTTTACATTTGGCACAGGGCTATAGCACCCCTATAAGCCCCTAGTAAATGGTACTTCTTTTACCTAGGGCATGAGTACTAGAGAGGGCATATCTTAAGGCACCCTAAGGGACCCATACACAAATTGTAAACATCCTGCCATCACAGCCTGTGTGTCAGGGTGCAAGCCCTGCGTGAAAACACAACATAGCACACTTACTGTGTGCCAGGCCAAAGTCACTGAATGTATGCACTAGTCACTACGAGTTACCCAGCAACATAATGGCTTCACTGAAACCTATGGTGTTTGGTATCCAACACCTCGTATTAATAAGCCCACAATGATTCTAGTGCTGTATTTATTAATACCTCCATCCAGAGGTGTACTGGTCTGCTGGTATCGAACTGCCTGCGACAACAGCTGAGTTTCTGACCACCTGGAGGTGAGAACCCTGGCTCTCAGAGGGCAGAAACAATGCCTGCTCTGGCAGGAGGAGTTATCACCTACCCCAGCAGGATAGCTAGTAAATCTGCATACCAAGGCCGCAGACTTCAAAGTCCCTACCACCTTTGATATGCAACCCCAGCTTCCCCCAGACATGGGAGAGGCAACCCCCTGCCCTGAGACCCATCTGGCACAAGAACAGATGGGAGGCGTGTCACACTAACAGGCAGAGCACACCTCTAAGGTGAGCAGCCTGAAGTGAACACGAAAAGGAAAATTCCACCATCTTTTGTGCAGTGGAATTAGAAACTCTGGCACAGAGTGATGCCCACTCCTCACAGGAAGTGGTCATCTAATGGTGTAGTGGTCCCAAGGGTAACTAGCCCATTGACCATTTCTGGGAGCGATTTTGAAAAGCACTCGGCATTCTCCCAAAAACCCTTGGAGGACTACCCAGCACCTCAACAACCGGAAAAGATCTCCCTAGGAGTAGAGGAGCTGCTCCTCTCCTCTCTATCTGCAGGTCCCACTCTCAAACTACGGTCCTGTTGGCCACCGGGCCCAACAAGGGAACAACGAGTCAGGAGAAGAACATTTAGAGGTCTGCCCAACCACTTCACCGAAGTTCTGAGTCGCTGACCCCTGCTTGAGTCTCACTGCACCCATACCTGGGGTACAGGAGCACTTGCAGCCACCAAGGCTTGTTGGTGGTCCAATTCAGACTCCAACAGCACAAAGGCAGACCTACCAACGAGGGATGTCAGGATTCACCAGGCCAGCCTCAAGAGCGTCCCCACTGTCCTGTTTCCCCTCTTCACCAGGTCCTCAAGACCGAGAGTGAGTCTCTGACCACCGCCTCAAAGCACCAATGCACCTGAGCACCCATTTGGTTTCAGCCGGTCTGGCCCCTAGTCCCCGCCTGCAGCCTCTTTGTCGCAGGATCGTTTCCCTTTGAAGTGAACAGGGCACCTGATGCCAAAAACACACGTCTGCACCCGGACACGTAGTGCCTTCCAAGGTAAACTGTTGGTGTTGTCTTGGATTTTGACCCATACTCACCTTAAGTCCAGGAGAACAGTCCTGTAAGTTGTTCTTAAGCAAACCTATGCAGTATATGTTTTTTCCCTATAGGATAACATTACTCTTTGAAGCTCACTGTATAAGTGTACTTTATTGTGACTTAAAAATTGATAACTCAAGAAGTACTTACCCAATTACGACGATCTTGATGTCTAAATAATATAAACATCTGTGTCTTTTTATGAATTGGTGTCAGATTTCTTTGTTTAGTGTATGCTTTGTTTAATGACTTATTTTATGCCTTGTAAACCAATAAGGGTCATCTTGGATTATCTACCTAGTGCTCTCTTACATTGGTACACTACATAGACAGCCAGTTCCCCACAATCACCATTTTCACCAATTTGAAAGCCAAGATGCCCCCTCACATAGAGTCGTGGGGGTTGCATATAAGAGTATTACTATATAATTGTGCACAAGCTAGACAAGAATCAAAACCTTGCAGATTATTTCTCACAAGTACCCTTATAGTGGCACAGTTCAACGTCCCAAACTGCTGAGGAGTACATAAACTTCACCATAAAATCCAGCACCCCTGCAGCTGTGTCCATTGAGCAGATCCTTGCCACTACCAATGCTGATAAGGACCTGTGTGCCCTAAAGACATTATTCCAGCCTAGTCCTGGAGATGGTGTGTTCAACCTTTAGGTGACAATGTTGAATTTCTAAAATATTGCAATGTCCAAGATGAACTGTCCAAATAGGCTTATTGCCCTAAACTGCAAGGCAATAATATCTTTTTATCACCTTTTCATTTTTATGGGCCTATGTTGCGGCAAGGTAACTATCAGCCATTATTGAGCACAAGTAAGGGCAGTAACACTTAAGTAATAACTACAGAAACTATTGCAACATTCATGTTTAGACACGAGCAATGAGAATTATAACGAAGTCGGCCAAAAAATGGAAAGTTTTTGAGACTCAAGGTTATTATCATCTGTGAAAAGAAGACTTAAGTCAATAGCCATATTTTCTCTTTCTGACCTTCTGATATTGCTATTCTTGTGTCTGCACTTAAGAACAATTCCTAACATGACTAACTTTAGCAATCCTTTAAAATTTTTCCTTGTTTACTCTCTTACATTTTTTGTTTTACTCTGCTGTGTCACATTAGTCTGGAGAAACCTCTCTCACCACAATCATGAGCAGTGGCTAAATTAAATACTTGCAGCTTCAAATCAATAACAAATATTTAAGTAAGCTGGGATAGTCACTTTAGTAATGGTATCAGGACAACGATGTAGACCTCTAGACTAAATAGTCTACAGGGTTGATTCAGAAAGGGAAATGGGTAAAATGATTAGACCAGGTGGCCATTTTTGTGAAATCAATTTCTATTTAAGAGCCAGATGTACAAATATCTGGTCACAAACTGTGACCACTCTGTTTTCGAGAAGCAAAGACCTATAGAACAAACCCATTTACTAGTTGGTTGGTTCTTAAACATATTAATCGTATTGGGTTGGATTCTGATCTACCACCTGAATATTAATGAGTAGGTGAGTAATTAAGGTAGGTTGCAAAATGTGATTCACTATGTTTGAGAGTCATCAACGGGATGATGGCCTAATGTGGCCAGCAGACCACCATGTCTATGATCACATTTCAATAAAGTAACCTTGTTTTTCAAAAGAAGTCCTTTTTAGATCAAATACTGCCAGACGGTTTGCTAAAGGCATCTTGGGGACTTTCAGAAAGTTAACCTAGGACTACATTCTGCCCATTGATTACCATTGGCTTTGCGGTTTGTAACACATTTTCTGGCTTTCTATTTGCTGGCTTTTTTACTTTAGGCTTTCTAGGATCCATTTGTCCCTCCCATTGCCTAAACCGTGTTTACTGTATCCTTCCACAAACTCACTTTCTGTAAACAGGCCTTTAAATCTTCTTCTTCTCTTGTCACATTTGCTGTGCATTCAAAAGTCGAGGTCAAATGTCAGGCGCTGTCTTCCACGGACAGATGCTTACTTTTTTTCTCTGACTTCAAAGTGAGAGGATTTCTGTGACAATCTTACTTGATACTGGGGATAGGAAAGAGGTTTTTTCTAGCACACAACCGTTAAACGAACTGTGTAAGTATTTAATAATATGTCAGAATTAGTAACGCAAATAAAGCACATTTTTGTTGTTTCTGAAGTGTGTTGGACATATTTTAATATGATTAAAACAAATCATTACACTAGCTGCTGCTATTGCCACACATTTACATTTGTGCATGCTATAGTTTTATTAGTAAAACTGTATGTGTGTGCAAAAATCATGGTAATTTTAATGGAAAATGTGTTGTATGTAATGTCAGTGCACTTCCATACCATGCATAGTCTGCTCCACGCCACTCCACTCTACTCCGCACCACACCACACCACACCACTGCACTCTATTCTGCACCACTCCACTTTACACCACTTCATGCACTGCACTCTACGCTACTCCACTCTATGCTACTGCACTCTATGCCGCTTCATGCTATGGCTCTCTGCTCTACCCTATACCACTCTACTCTATGCCAATGCACTCTTCACCACTCTACTTTCCACCACTGCACTCTACCCCACTGCACTCTATGCCAATACACTCTAAGCCAGTGCACCTTACGCTGTAACACTCAGCTATATGCCCCTGCACTCTTCCTCCCATCCAATGTAGGCCATTCCAATCTCCTCTGCACCATTGCATTCTATGCCACTGCACTCTGCACCACCTTACTCTATGTCATTACACCTTATGCCACTCTAAGCAACTGCACTGTACCCTACACCACTGCACTCTAAGCCACTTCACTCTTCTCTGAAACAACCTACTCTATGCTACTGCACTCTACGGCACTCTACTCCACTCTGCACCACTCTACTCTATGCCACGGCACTCTATGCCACTCTACTCTTAACCACTGCACTCTATGCCACTGCACTTCACTCTGCATCACTGCACTCTCCGCCACTGTACTCTACGGCAATCTACTCTGTACTAATCCATTCTATGGTACTCAACTCTACGCCACTGCACTCTATGGCACTATATTCTACTCTGCACCAATCTATGCTATTGAAGCACTCAATGCCACTACACTCTATGCTATTCAACTGTACTCTGCGCCACTGCCCTTTGAATCACTCAACTCTACGTCACTCCACTCTGCACCACTTTACTCCACTCTACTCTATGCCAATGCACTCTATCCCAGTGTGAGCCACTCTACTGTGTGCCACTCTACTCTGCGCCACTCCGCTGTCAACCACTCCACTCTGGACCACTGCACTCTACTATGCATCACTCTAATCTGTGCCACTGCATTCTACGACACTGCTTGGTTTACCATAAAATTCAGGGGGTCATTCTGACCCCGGCGGTGGTCGGCGGGAGCACCGCCGACAGGCCGGCGGTGCTCCCAAGGGCATTCCGACCGCGGCGGTAAAGCCGCGGTCGGACCGGCAACACTGGCGGTCTCCCGCCAGTGTACCGCCGCCCTTTGGAATCCTCCAAGGCGGCGCAGCTAGCTGCGCCACCGAGGGGATTCCGACCCCCCCTACCGCCATCCAGTTCCCGGCGGTCTGCCTGCCGGGAACCGGATAGCGGTAGGGGGGGTCGCGGTGCCCCCGGGGCCCCTGCAGTGCCCATGCCACTGGCATGGGCACTGCAGGGGCCCCCGTAAGAGGGCCCCTACAAGTATTTCACTGTCTGCTTGGCAGACAATGAAATACGCGACGGGTGCAACAGCACCCGTCGCACCTTCCCACTCCGCCGGCTCGATTACGAGCCGGCATCCTCGTGGGAAGGGAGTTTTTCCCTGGGCTGGCGGGCGGTCTTTTGGCGACCGCCCGCCAGCCCAGGGAAAAACTTAGAATACCCTCCGCGGTCTACTGACCGCGGTGCGGTATTTCGGAGGGGGGAACTCTGGCGGGCGGCCTCTGCCGCCCGCCAGAGTTAGAATGACCCCCTCAATGTCACTGCACCCAATCCCACTGTACTCTTTGCCACTATGCTCTGCAACACTCTAGACCAATGCACTCTACACAGGTCACTCTACTCTATACCACTCCAGTGTATGCCACTCTATGTGACTCCACACTATGCCACTCCAATACACAACAATCTCTGCCACTCCACTATACAACAGTCTAGTCCACTCTTTGCAAGTTCACTCTACGAAGCTCTATGTGACTCTCCTGTATGCCACTAACTTTTAGGTAAGCTAAACAGCAGCCACGCTGGTTTACAACGTGTTAAAGCCATTAGCTCTTGCACCACTGATAACTATAGTCTTTGCCAATGTTTGTTCCTTTGAGGAAATCAAACTGCATTTAAAAAGAAAAGTTTATTTTTTTCCTTTGTTTTAGAGTTTGCAGTGGTCCTATTGATCACTGCTTACTCCCCAAAAAACTAGTTTTTTTTAACATTCACACAGGGGAAGGGTGTCCAAGGACCACCTCTTTTCAAATGGTTTACCACGCCAACCTGGGTGTCAGTAAATTTTCAATTGTTTACAACTTCTTTTTTAGTCCTGAACCATTTTTTAATGGTTTTGTATAGCACAAACTCGACCCGAAGGTATTGACGCAATTTACATGAGCACCACTTAGGTTACACAAGGACACTTTCATTTTTTTTGGTAGGCGCTGGGAGATTAAGGGGCTCATTATAACATTGGTGGTAAATACCGCCTACTGCTGCGGTGACAGCTATCAAAATACCGCCACAGCGGCTACCATCCGTACGCCATATTAGGAGTACCGCCTGACTTCTGCCACAATAAGGGTGGGAACCCATCTTAGCTCATGGTGGTGGACGGTGGTAAGCTGGCACTGCTAGCACCAGCACTGCGCCACCAGAAGGACTCTGCCAGCCGTATTATGACCAGTAATATGGCCTGGCAGTGTTCTGCAGGCGGGGCGCTACAGGTGGTAGCAGCGCCCCTTCCTGGATGACCTCCTCGCCAGACAAGGTAAGTCGGGCATCCGACAGTGGAGGGGGTGGGAGGTGTTGTGAGTGTGTCTGAGTGTGTGGATGAATGTGTGAGTGTGTGAATGGTTCTGTGAGAGCTGTGGTGCATGCATGGTTGTATGCGTGTGAGTGAATGCATGTAAGAATTGGGGTGAGTGAGTGGATCGGAGGGGTGGTGGGGTGTTAGTTTGTGTATCGGAGGGGGGGTGAGTTTGGGTGGAGGGGATGGGGGGCATCAGGTGAGTGTTGGGAGGGTGTGGGAGCCGCCTACCGGTGACAGGGAAGGAGTTCCCTATTATGGTAGGACCTACCACCATGGTTTTCGTGGTGTTTCTAACGCCACGAAAACCATGGTGGTAGGCCGGCTCATAATGTCATGGGCGGTACTATGTCGGCCGCCTCCGGCCCGGTGGCTCATACCGCCATGGCGATTTGAGTGGAGAAGTGGCCGTTTGGCTGCAGTCAACCCACCAATCTGATAATGTGGCGGTATGTGCCGCCAGTCTTTTGACAGTAATACCACCATATTAACCATGGCAGCAAGAAGATCGCTAGGGTCATAATAATGTCCAAAGTGATTTGCCCAGAATCACAGGAAGTCAAACCAGGCCCCCCCCCAGCTCTAAAGTTGGCAACTCTGGCCAGTACTCCACATCCTCTCCCCTTTAACACCTCACACAAACATAAAGACATATGGATAGGAATTCCTATTCAAAAGGGATGCCAACAACATGACATTTTCAAATTAAGTTTCCTTATCAATTTCTAAACCATTTTAGGAGTCGATAAAAAGACACTGATTCCCAACATAGGTTTACTACATTTCTAAAAGCAGTTTTCGCTTGCAAACTAAGAGTCGGATAGTTGCAATAAAAAAAAAAATCTTTGTACATCTGGCCCTAAATGAATACCACAAAAACCTTTCTTTAGTAGAAAGCAAAATTATAGCCAAAGGCTGCATTAACATTTGTGCAATAAGAGTTTATGAATTTTAGGATTTATTGGCCCTCATTATGAACTTGGCGGTAATAACCGCCGACCGCCGTGCTGACGGTGAACAAAAGATCACTAGTGGTGGTGGACAGCACACCGCCGAATAATGATGTCAAAAACACAGTCAGCCGAAAAATTAACAACCTCAACTCACTGCCAGGGCCAATGACAGCAGAAAGACAGGACACAGCACCCCCCCACCGCCGTCCCTACAAACCCCCCACCCACCAAATAATGATGCACACATCAGCACGGCGGACAGTGGATGTTGAACGGCCACTGGCAGTAATGACCGCCTCGCTCAGAAATGGGAACCGCCAACAACAGAAGCACACATTGGAAAATTTGGAAACCACATAGCCGACACACAGCCACACCACTAGAAAACATACTCATACACAACTCACAATCATTTGCAAAGTCAACAGCACCACAAAAAGAAAAAACTACAACACACATACGAACAACCACCACACAAGTCAGACACACATCACACCACCCACAACATACACAAAGGCACCCCCTAAGCACCCCGGCTTCACCAACAGGGAGCTGAGGACCATGGTGGACAAAATACTCAGGGTCGAGCCGCAGCTATTTGGGGCACAGGTGCAGCAGACGCCCTTGGTCAAGAAGATGGAGCTATGGCAAAGGATTGTCAACGAGGTCAATGTAGTAGGAATCGATCCACACACAAGGGAAGGCATCAGGAAGAGATGGAACGACCTGCGGGGGAAGGTGCATTCCATGGCATCATGACACAACATCACCATACAGAAGACTGGCGGTGGTCCCTCATCTCCTCCCCCCGAACACAACAACTGGGAGGAGAGGGTCTTGGCTATCCTACACCCGGAGGGCCTCACTGGACGCCCTGGAAGATTGGACTTGGGTAAGTCAACTACACCTGCAATGCATGTATCCCCCCATCCCTCTCACTACAACCATGCCCTCATCCCCTACCCCACCCACAACACCCACACACTCCTACCCATGTCCCCTGAATGCCCACAACCCCCCATACAAATCCCTATCCAGCCCCTTGTGCACAGTCACCAACCCATACATGAAATGGCAGGAGCACCACAACACCCAGAATGCACCACTCCCCCCTCACCAAAAGCATCAGAAAGAACGCCAAGGGACCCTGCATGCTACCACATGGGAATGGAACTACCAATAACTCCTAAGCAGTGCTGCAAAAAAAGTGTAGGACACTCACATCTCTGTTCTCACACACACAGGCACCACCACCCATGCCACCCGGACAGAGACATCAAGGAATGCCATTACTCCACCTGAAGACGAAGGCCACACGCAGGAGAGTGCCGAGGAATGTCTGGACACAGAGGAGATCCCTGGCCCATCCCAAAGCCCTGGACACTCACTCTCCAGTAGCCCCACCCAGGACACCATTGACACCCCTACCACTCAGCCACCACCATCAGCTCTGGCCCAACACCCCCACACCAGTGTCTCCAGGGCACGGACTGGCTGCCCACCAGTACAGAGGCCCGAGTCTTCAGCCATCACCAGGCAGGATGATGAAGGGCCCAGTGCAAGTGGGACTGCCAGACTTGTGTGGGGGACACAGTTACAGGGGGCTAGGGCCATTGGGACGGGAGCAGTGGGTCACGGGGTGGCCCAAAGGGGGATGCTGCTGCCCAGGAGGCCATTGCTGAGGTCCTGGGAGCATACCACCATTCCCAGTACAGGATGGGCCAGATCCTTGCCATGCTGGCGGAAAATCAGAGGCTGCAGGTAGCACACCATCACGAGGCCATGGAGCAATGGAAATAGCTCAATGCTACCATGGCCACCATTGCAGGGGTGCTGCAGTGCCAGTACAACAGCCAGCCTGATCCTCTACACACCTGCAGGCCCCTTCCACTAGCCAGGACAATGCCCTGCCATCCACATCTGCAGCTGCTAGTGGACTGGTGGAACTGCCAGAGGACTCACAGGACACCAGCACCCCTACCCCTGTAGCCCAGCTTCCCCCTCGCAAACGTGCCCTCAAACCCAGACATCCCTGTGAAACACCAGCCAATACCAAACCCACCGCCAGGAAGTGACTCTGCTCTGAACTGTCTCTCTTGTGTGCCACCGAGCTACCTTGTCGACATGCCACTGCCTTGTCACCATGCCACTGCCTTGTCACCATCTTCCAATGGCCCCATGGACTATGCCACTGTGCAACCAACGGCTGTGGAAACGTACCTGAGTATTTTGTTCACCATGTACCCACTCCCTTACACTGCCCCATCACTCATAGATGTTTTTTTGTTTAAATAAATACACCTGCGTACTCAAAATATCTATCCTTCATTAATATGAGCAAACAAATGTAAATGTGAATATAGTAACCAATTGCCATCATAATGCTGTTTTATGCATGAGGGGGATCTAACAGGCTCCAGTGTTTGAGGTATGTCACACTGTACATTCCTATACTCTAACACGCATCTCCTTCTTCACACATGAAGCCTACACATCACTGGTAAGGGACACCACAGCACTTTGCACATAAGTCACCCTGAAACAATGCAGTAAACCCATTGGCAACATAGAACACTACCTGAGAGTCACTGGAAGTATAGTTGGATTAGCTGGGTCCTGGAGGTGACGTCTTCCCCCTCCTCTTCCCCATCGCTCTCATCCATCCTCTGAGGTGGCAGGGGTGGTTGGACAGCATCCACCTCATCCAGTAGTGTAAAAACTTTCCTCAGAGCCAAGTTGTGCAGCATGCAGCAGGCAACCACTATCTGACACACCTTGTCAGAGATATAGCACAGGGACCCTCCAGTGAGATGGAGGCAGCGATATCTTGCCTTCAGGAGTCCTATTGTACTCTCAATAACCCTGCTAGTGTGAATGTGTGCCTCATTATAATGTGTTTCCGCATCTGTCCTGGGATTCCTCACAGGTGTCAGGAGCCATTGCATGTTTGGGTAGCCAGAATCCCCTTCAGAAGTGGGCGAAAGAAGGTTGAAACACACAAAATCTACTTGCATACAGCCTGCCTGTCAGCTATGTAACTGATCGAGTGTCATACACACTCACCTATGAGCCAAGCTCTGTCCCCTGTAGTTTTCCCATCATGTGTGGCACACTGCTGTTTCTCAGGACAAAGGAGTCATGGGCTGATCCTGAGAACCCTGCATTGACTTGAGTAATGGACTGATCAGCGGTACACACCAATTGGACATTCATGGAGTGAAAGCTTTCACGATTTCTGAACACCTGTTCATTTACTATTGGGGGTATGAGAGCTATGTGGATACCATCAATGGCACCTATCACATGGGAAATATTTGCAAAAGCATAAAATCCAGATTTGATGGAGGTGAGATCAGCCCTTTGGGGAAACTGGACATAACTCTGCAAGTGTTGCACGAAGGAATCCAGAAATTTGGACAGGATGTGGCTGAACATTGGCTCAGATACACCAGCTGCCATGGCCACTGTCACTTGGAATGATCCAGTGGCCAGAAAATGTAGCACAGAAAGGACCATCACAGATGTAGGGATGGCATGGGGATTCCTATTAGCTGGCATCAGAACAGGCTCCATTGGTGCACAGAGTTCAAGGATAGTGGTTCAAGGATAGTCAGGCGGTAAGTGATGATGATGATGTGATGTTCCTACATGGTGGCCAGATCAACCAGGGGTCTGTAAACAGATGGGGCCCTCCCTCGCCACATGGGTCCGTACCTATGGGGGTTAATGGAGACACATTGAGTTGCTACAAACAATTCACTCACAATATTCCACAATTCAACTTCTACATGCAACACTATTGCCCCTCACACAGACGCAGAGAACTTGGTAATCCTGTCAGGGTATTGCCTGGTATGGTGCATATATTGCATTGCATCACAGTATAGGCACACTTCCCACTATGATTCCATGAGGAGGGTCACTGATCATACCATTACGCAACGAAGGGGAGAGGTAATGGAGCCATAGATTAAGACCCCAGACAGACTATGAAGGCATGGTGTATGCAAAATGGCAGCCCCCTGCCCTACAGGCAGTGTAGTGTAGTGTAGTGTGGGAAGTGACTTCATTCTGCTGGTGGTAGTCGTTATGGCGGTAGGAGGTGTTCACCGTCATGCACCTCTTCATTGGATAACATTGGCATCTATGGGGAAGCAGGGCCTATCCCGTTCACCGCCAGCGGTGACGGTGCACACCGCCACAGTAAACACCGCCATTTTGCTATGCCCTTGCCACTTGACTCCTGCACCTCCAGAGGAACGGAACTCCACTGCGTGAGCTGCTGTGTCCTGACTCTGGTCCTTAGAATGGCACGTGTCACAGGGGAACGGGCCCCGGCCTTCACTGCCTAGGAGCTTGAGAAGCTGTATGGGCAACCAGAGGCTCGGGTATGTTGCTATTGGTCCTCCTTGAATGTGTGTGAATGTGGTGGATGCCTGTAGGCGTTTTTGTTGGCTGTATGGATGCTTACCCGAAATGTGTCGGGCAGTTGTTGTCTTGGCTATTGTCAATATGTGTGTCTCCATGGGCCATGTAAGGTCGAACTGCATGCCATTTGTGTATGGGGCACCCACACTGATGTCTGTTTCTTTACTCTGTGTGTCCCATGCTGGTCAGCGTCCAACGGAAGAAAGGAATGTGGTAAGCCATCACCAAGGAAGTGCGGACCTTGGGGCCTACAACCGGCGAAGCACACTGCAACGCTGGTCCCGGAAGACCAGAGAGGCCCAGCTGGGGACAGCCTCCCAACGAGGGAGAGGTGCCCGTCGGACCCTGACCCCCTAATGGCCTGCATACTGGTGGTGGCCTATCGCAATTTGGATGGGTGCTTGAAGACAGCACAGCAGCCACAAGGGGTGAGTACCTACACTAATGTGATGCTGCTATGCTGCGTGTAGTTAGATGCCATGGGGTGCATGCAGTGTAGCGGCAGGCCCATAGACAGGTGTGTTCCTGCAGTCCTGCTGCCCTCTCAGTCCATGGGATAGTGTCCTTATGTAGATAAGGCTTGGAATGTAGGCCTGTGAGCGGTTCCCTGTCTGGGCTATTGGTTTAGATGTAGCCTCATGGATTAGCAGATTTGTTGTCTTGCCAACATCTCTCATTGTGTCCCATTACACAGTGTATTGGAGTAGAGGGCAAGGATGGTCATGTAGTGTACTATGGGATGTTGCATAGCAGTCAGGGGCACATTCAGTGAATTATACTGTCTGCTGGGGGTTAGTGCATGAGATGGGTAGGGGTGAATGTGTGCCAACAGGTATGTTTGATCTAGATCTGACCTACTTCTTTCTTGTTTTGCCACCCCCCTCTGTGCTCTTGTGTCCTTGTGTGCTTTAGCATCATCTGGCGAGGAAGCTGAGGCACCGGCGAGTGGGGATGCTGCAGCCCACTGTTCCCAGGAGGCAGAGCCCACCGACGCCAAGGGGACCAGTGGGTTGGAGGGCAAGGGGAGTACCACAGGGGAGGCAACTACCACTGGAGGTAATGGCTCAGACACCTCCTCTGATGGCGGCTTCCTGGTGGTGGCAGAGCCTACTGGGCCCAGCCATTCCTTGTCATCTTCTGCCACACCCATTCCATCACCGCCCTTCCAGTAGCTCCCCAGTGTGTAGCCTGTGCCCATTCACCCCGGAGGGTGGGCGTTCCCATTGTCCCAGGCACCTCATCTCCTGCCCCTGTTAGCCCTGCTGCCCTCACTGAGGAGGCTATTGACCTCCTGTGCAGCATCTCTGTTGGTCAGACAACCATTGTGAATGCCATCCAGGGGCTGGCATCCCAGGTGCAGCAATGCAATGCGTTCCTAGAAGGCATTCATGGTGCCATGTCTGGCCTCCAAAGATCTTTTCAGGCTCTGGTCTCCTCTTTGACGGCAGCCAGTGTCCCTGGTCTTTCTGTCCCCCCCCACAACCTCTACCCTTCCAGCACCCTACTCCCTTCTCTCATCCCAAGCACACATCCAGGCAGCCATGCACCCAAATCAACACCCAAGAAGCAGGCAGACAAACACACACCCAACATTCAAAGGCAGACACAGCAACATCCACCTCCCCCACTGTGTCCACCACCCTCCTCCCAGGACACAGAAACGCTCCCAGACATCCACTCCACACACATCTACCAAATATGGGCATACTGTCCAAGCACAGCAGACATACACCTCATACCTCCACTCCCTCATCCTCCACTCCCAAACCTGTCTCCAAATCCCCTCCAGCTGCACCTCGTAAGCTTTCGCTCTCCAATGTTGACCTGTTCAAACCCACTCGCCCACCCCATCTTGTCCCTAAATGTTCCTTTTGCCTCCAGAAACCCACTCCTTCCTCATTCAAGTCCTCCGCAGTCCACCCTAACCATTCCAGGCCCATTCCCCAGAGAAGAAGAAGGCCCATGTTGCCCCTGGTCTCTCTGCCACCAGGCCACTCCTCCTCCTCCCAAGGGCAAGCCCAAACCTTCTCCACCTCCAGAACCTACGCCCAAGATCCCCCCTTCCAAACCTGAGTCCCCACCCCACCACCCCCTGCCCCTGAACCCTGAGGTGCCTGGCTGCCCCATTAATGCCCCTTCTCAGTGGAGTGTTCCTTTACATCGTGGGAGTCAAGTGTGGGCTATCTTTCCCCTACCAGGACTTTGAACTGGCCAATGGCCTTTTGTAAATAATTATTGGAATTAAATTTACTGCCCAGCAGACCTGTTGGTGCTAAATTGAGCCATTGTGTAGCGTTTCACTGTGGAAGTGTGGTGTGCACAGGTGTGTGCACTGGTGCAGGTTTCTGTTGGCTTTTGTCTGGTAAGTACATTTTGTTAGGGTGTTTATGGCCTGGGGTGGTGGGAGGGGTTGGGTGTGCATTGCGGTGTGGGTGGAGTTGGTGGTTGTGTAATTGTGCCCTTGTGTGCTAGGCTGGGGGACTTACCATTGTCGTCTTCGTCGGCGGTCACGGTCCTGGAGGAATATGGCAAGGGGAAGCACTGGCATTATTTCCAACTCAAGCTCCATGTCGGCGTCAGCGTGTTCTGTGTGCCTCCAGTGAGTGTTTCCCTTTATATGGGTCGTTTCCGCCACGCTTTGAGTGGCGGTGGTTGCCGGCCCGGAACTCATGGCGTTGTGGTGTTCATAATATGCTGGTCGGGTTGGGCCTTTCTGCTGGCCGGGAGAAGGCCTCTGCCCTTGTCGGCGGTGCTTCCAAGATGACTGTGGGTGGATGGGCCGCTGGCTGTTTCTCCTATGCTTCATTATTTAGCAGTCTGCACCACCAGCCTATTGGCGGTAGTTACCGCCATGCCAGCGGTGTGGTCATTACAGCCAGTTTCAAAATGACTGCCATAGTTACAATAATGAAGCTAGGAACCCACAGTTCATTTGATTGGAGGTGACCACTTGCATATATTTGTAATTTTATCTAGCAAATTCCAAGTCCAAAGCAATGGAGAAAATGTTCACACAGAACAAAGAATATTAAAAACAATGTCTGAATAAATAGAACGTGAAATATGTTTGTAGGTAACACCTTAGTGTCTTATAGTTGATGATTACAGATCACAGTTTAAGGGTGATTGATATCAGACTGTGCAAACAGAAAACGGAATCCTTTGCTATAACGAGAAGATATAACATGTATAATGTAATCAAGCTGAAGGTAAACAGCTTGAAGAAGAAAAAACTAACCACTGGGCCACCAATGAGCATTAACCCCTGATGAGCGGGGTCGTAAGAATTATAGATTGTGAGCAGTAGCCTTCGATGGAAAGAAGTAAGGGTTTCCAGGACATGAGCATTAGCCATTGTTGGGCAGGAAATAAGGAATTTTGGAACGTGAGCAGTTGACATTGAATGTCAGGATGATTGTCGGTGCCCCATACTTGCAACCACCAGCACTATTTATGAGGTATAAGATACTTTGCAGTAAATGCCATTGAAGATTTATACATTTAGAAAATGGCTTCAGTAAACAGGCCGTGAAGGCAAGAACTACCATGTGCAGGAAAGTTTTGTTTCGATACTCCTGTTGCACATTTATGATTGGTCAGGAGACCGTAACGCTTAAAAAGATCACACAAATTTGGAGCAAAAGACAGTGAACTTGACAGGCAACTGCCAAATACTGTAGCAGTAGTTGCTACTTATTCTTAGTTAACTTTCAAAGAAGCTGGTGATAAAAATGATTTAACTCTATCCCTAACCTACATCTCAATAGAAAGAAATTTACAGAAACCAATCATGAATTTTAAAGGCTGATAGGAAGCATCTCACTGTGAATTTAGAGGAAATAGGTTCAGGTTAAATATATATTCTGCCAAGGTACCCACAACAAGGCTTTCATTCAGTGACAATAACAAAACATCACAGGCAACATTCACAATCTCATAACCTTTAGGCACCACCTGAGTGTGCAATATTTTACAGTGAAGTCACCATGTGCACAATTTCTGATATATATACATCTAGCCACGGATTACTCATCTCTTGACTATTTCTTAAGGGTCAGACTGGATCTGGAAAATCTTCAACAGATCCCCTGGGTGGCATCAGCACTCTGGACTGTCTCTTTGTGACAGTTGTTAGAAATGGGGGTTTTGGTTAGCAGTCAGGTTACCCTCTGTCCAAGCAAGAACCCTCACTCTAGTCAGGGTAAGTCACACACAATCCAAAATTATCCTGTGCCCACCGTCTGGTAGCTTGGCACGAGCAGTCAGGCTTAACTTAGAAGGCAATGTGTAAAGCATTTGTGCAATAAATCATAAAATAACATAATATAGCACAATAAAAATACACCACACAGTGTTTAGAAAAATATATAATATTTATCTGGGTATTCGCAGGTCAAAACGTTTAAAGATGCAATATGAATTTGTAAAGATATCACTAAAAAGTGATATGAAGTGTCTTAAATCTTTAAAAAGCAAACAAAGGGGGTGATTCTAACCCTGGCGGTCGGTGATAAAGCGCCGGCCAACCCGCCAACAGGCCGGCGGTCCAAAAAATGGAATTCTGACCCTGGCGGGAACCGCCAACAGAGACCGCCACATTAACACTCCGACCGCCACGGCGGGACCGACAAACAGCGCGGCGGTCACCGCCAACAGCCAGGCGGCAGACAATGTTCCGCCCACATTATCATGACCGGCAAATCCGCCACCTTTTCCGGGGCGGGAGCACCGCCGATAAAAACACGGCGGAAACAGACTACGAACGGGAAAACGCGCACCTCTACGCACTCCACGAGGAAGGAGGACAGCATGGAACCCGAATTAAACATCCTACCTGCTCTCGTCTACCTGCTCATCTACCACGAGTACGAACGCCGGCGCAGACGTCAACGGTGAGTACTGCACCTACGACACAGGGGAGGGGGGAGGACGAAAGGTCACGTGCACACACATACGCGATACACCCACCCCCCCAAACCATGTACACACCAATGCAGAGCAACAAGTCACAGTGAAACCACACAAACCCCGTAAAGAAAACTAGGACATAATTAAATACTGACTCGAAATTTATGGGAAAAAAAACCCACAGATAAGTCACGGTCAAATAGCAATAACAACTCAAAAATCCAAATTCAATATCCAGTTCATACGAAAAACCGAGGCAATAAGTCCTGCACAACTAACGAGATTCAAAGTGTCAGTGGGCCAAAGTGTAGCAACACAAGGGCAAAGCCCACACAGGAGACCTGAGTCCTTTGGAGAGAACACTGCAGGGGCATCTGATGAAATAACTACAGGCACCTCAGGGGGAAGGGAAGGGGGGGGGGGCACCACAGCCACATGAGTCCACGACGCCAGATCCACGAAGGGGCCACCATGCCCACTCGGTCATCCTGGGGAGTGCAAAGCCACAGTCTCCCAAGTCTCTACAGTGGGTGGCTTGCCCACTGATCAATCCTGGGGAGTGCAAAGCCACAGTCTCACAAGTCTCTACAGTGGGTGGCTTGCCCACTGATCAATCCTGGGGAGTGCAAAGCCACAGTCTCACAAGTCTCTACAGTGGGTGGCTTGCCCACTGACCAATCCTGGGGAGTGCAAATCCACAGTCTCACAAGTCTCTACAGTGGGTGGCTTGCCCACTGATCAATCCTGGGGAGTGCAAAGCCACAGTCTCTCAAGTCTCTACAGTGGGTGGCTTGCCCACTGATCAATCCTGGGGAGTGCAAAGCCACAGTCCATCAGGTGGATTACAGTCTCCACTGGTCAAGGAGGATGCATGATGGGCACAGTGAACCGTTAACAGTGCTTGAGACGGCGGGGCCCAGCGGAGCGGTGCTTGGGATGGAGGGCCCAGCGGAGCGGTGCTTTGGATGAAGGGCCCAGCAGAGCGGTGCTTTGGATGAAGGGCCCAGCGGAGCGGTGCTTGGGATGAAGGGCCCAGCGGAGCGGTGCTAGAGACGGCGGTGCCCAGCGGAGCGGTGCTTGGGATGAAGGGCCCAGCGGAGCGGTGCTTGAGATGGCGGGGCCCAGCGGAGCGGTGCTTGGGATGAAGGGCCCAGCGGAACGGTGCTTGAGATGGCGGGGCCCAGCGGAGCGGTGCTTGAGACGGCGGTGCCCAGCGGAGCGGTGCTTGAGATGAAGGGCCCAGCGGAGCGGTGCTTTGGATGAAGGGCCCAGCGGAGCGGTGCTTTGGATGAATGGCCCAGCGGAGCGGTGCCTGAGATGAAGGGCCCAGCGGAGCGGTGCTTGAGATGAAGGGCCCAGCGGAGCGGTGCTTGAGACGGCGGTGCCCAGCAGAGCGGTGCTTGAGATGAAGGGCCCAGCGGAGCGGTGCTTTGGATGAAGGGCCCAGCGGAGCGGTGCTTGAGACGGCGGTGCCCAGCGGAGCGGTGCCTGAGATGAAGGGCCCAGCGGAGCGGTGCCTGAGATGAAGGGCCCAGCGGAGCGGTGCTTGAGATGAAGGGCCCAGCGGAGCGGTGCTTGAGATGGCGGGGCCCAGCGGAGCAGTGCTTGAGACGGCGGTGCCCAGCGGAGCGGTGCTTGAGACGGCGGTGCCCAGTGGAGTGGTGCTTGAGATGAAGGGCCCAGCGGAGCGGTGCTTTGGATGAAGGGCCCAGCGGAGCGGTGCTTGAGAAAGGCGGTGCCCAGCGGAGCGGTGCCTGAGATGAAGGGCCCAGCGGAGCGGTGCTTGAGATGGAGGGGCCCAGCGGAGCGGTGCTTGAGACGGCGGTGCCCAGCGGAGCGGTGCTTGAGACGGCGGTGCCCAGCGGAGCGGTGCTTGAGATGAAGGGCCCAGTGGAGCGGTGCTTTGGATGAAGGGCCCAGCGGAGCAGTGCTTGAGACGGCAGTGCCCAGCGGAGCGGTGCCTGAGATGAAGGGCCCAGCGGAGCGGTGCTTGAGATGGCGGGGCCCAGCGGAGCGGTGCTTGAGACGGCGGGGCCCTCTTCAGCGGTGCTCTTCTGCACGGCGGGGCCCTCTTCAGCGGTGCTCTTCTGCACGGCGGGGCCCTCTTCAGCGGTGCTCTTCTGCACGGCGGGGCCCTCTTCAGCGGTGCTCTTCTGCAAAGCGGGGCCCTCTTCAGCGGTGCTCTTCTGCACGGCGGGGCCCTCTTCAGCGGTGCTCGTCCAGTAGGTCAAGGGAGCCAGACCTGGCCTGGACTCCCTGCTCAGTCGCCCTCCGACCGTGCTGTTGCTGGACCCTTCGGTGACGGAGTCCTGGGCCCTTTGGTGTCCTTCCTAACACCCGGGATGGGGCTTGTGGGCCCCTCCTGCTCCGCGCTCCTGCTGGCTGACTCTTCCGCCCTGCTGCCCTTTCGCTCCTTAGATGGGGCTCTCAGGCCCTTGCCTCCCCTAGCTGTTGTGGCTGGTGAAGTGGGCGTACTTGGCTCCTTGGGGGCAGCCGTGTCAGTCCTCTCACGGCGGCCCTTCAGCTTCCTGGTCTTCTTGCCTGGTGGGGGGCTGGCTGTCCCCTTGCTGCTGATTGAGGTGTCACTGCTGGCAAAGGGTGGGCTCCAGAACCCATGCACCACAGTGACACTCGAAGCTGGGCTGGTGGTGGCAGAGGTGCTCTTGGGACTCTTTGCAGATGGAGGGGGTGGGTCAGTGGAGGGAAAGAGGTCAAGATTAGCAAGGAAAAGTTTCTTAGGACCAAGGTAAAAGGTAGGAGAAGTGGAGATGGAAGTGGAGGAAGAGGATGTGGTTGTAGGAGAGTCAGGTGTGCTGTCTTTGGGTGCAGGTGCATGTGCTGGAGGCTGTCGTGAGGTGGATGGCTGTTGGGTGGGTGGCTGCCTGCGTTTGTGTGTCTTGGAAGAGGGGGTGACAGACACAGTGGGAGAGGACACAGGGGACGTGTAAATGGCAGTGGGGGTGGTGACTGCACGTGTGCGGACTGGACTGGAGGGTGTGCTGGTGATGGAAGCACTGGCTGATGGTGGTGTGCATGCAGGTGTGAGTGTAGACGTCACAGGGAGGGAGGAGGGAGACGAGGAGGAGGGGGACACAGAGGTGGTAGTGACTGTTGGAATGTCTGCATCTGGGTGTTGCTTGGGTGAATGCTTGTGGGTTCTGTGGTGCTTGTGTCTGGATGAGCTGCCCTTGGGTGTTGAGGTGTGTGCAGGCTGGTCTGATGGTGTGGATGGGATAGGCTGAGGAACAGGAGACAGAGACAGGGTGGAGGCAGTCAGAAGAGGGAGGCTGGAAACAGGGACAATGGCTGCCGTCAGTGCTGAGGTCAGAGCATTGAACGATCGTTGATGGGCAGCCTGACCCGAATGAATGCCCTCCAGGTAGGCATTGCTCCGATGCACCTCCCTTTCTACCCCCTGGATGGCATTCAAAAGGGTAGTCTGCCCAACAATGAGTGTCCTGAGGAGATCAATGACCTCCTCACTGAGGGCAGCAGGGGTAACAGGGGCAGGGGCTGAGGTGCCTGGGGCGAAGGAGACGCCCGCCTTCCTGGGCGAGCGGGCACGGAGCGTAGGCTGAGGGGCTGCTGGGAGGGCGGGGCTGGTGCGCTGGGTGGCGGCTGTACCTGTAGAGGCGGGGGGCCCGGGTGTTGCCACCACCGCTAGGGAGCTCCCATCCGAGGACGTGTCGCTGTCGCTGGTGTCACCACCGGGCCCCGTTGTGGTGCTCCCCTCGCCCTCCGGATCACTGGTGCCCTCGGTGTCTGTTCCTGGTCCCACCGGGGCCTTGTGACTTGCAGCTCCCTCGTGCTCCGATGCCAAATCTCCTCCGCCTGATGATGCTAATGCACACATGCACAAGAAGACGAAGAAGAAGGGTGGGGGGAGAAAAACGAAGACCAGGTTGAGTGCATGCAATGTCAACACCGTTGGTGGAGAGGACAGACACAGGAGCCTCATGCACTAAGCCGCGCATTCGGGGTACACTACTCAGTACTTCTGACTAGGACAACAGGTCTAGAGACGACAATGGCGCACATGTGTGATGCTGGACCATCGATAGCTGTACTTGTCACCCTACAGAGGTGGGGGCCGGGAGCACAGGGCCATGCCTAAAGGAGAGGACTACACTACAGAAAGCTCCCTGGCCTAATGTCACCCCCAACCCTCCTCCCCCACCCAGACGCCTCCACTGCACAGAGAGATAGCAGAATGTGCTGATACTCACCCCCTTGTGTCTGCTGTGATGTCCTCAAGCGCCCATCCATATCAGGGTAGGCCACCGCCAGGATCCGGGACATCAGGGGGGTCAGGGTACGACTGGCACCCCTCCTAGGTTGGGAGGCCATCCCCAGCAGTGACTCAGCAGTCTTCCTGGTCCCGCGGCGGATGTCCTCCCACCTCTTGCGGCAGTGGGTGCCCCGTCTGTTGTGGACCCCCAGGGTCCGGACTTCCTTGGCGATGGCACGCCATATGTCCACTTTCTGATGGGCGCTGACCTATTTGACATGTACAGGGTGGGAAGGAGAAATCATCATATTCCTGCATGTTAGATGCGATTGGCCCCCCCTCCCCAACCTTGCCATATGGCACATGCTCTCATCTGTTGTGCGTTGCACTCCTCATTCGCCCCCCACCCCACCAACTTAGTATCCACCCCACTACACACAGGCATAGCCCATTCAATGTGCACCCAGTGGACTTACCTGTTGGTCTGGAGGACCGTAGAGTAACGCATACTGGGGGAGGACCCCGTCCACGAGCTTCTCCAACTCTTCGGAACTGAAGGCGGGGGCCCTTTCCCCAGTCGCAGCAGCCATCGTCGCTTCCAGACCGAGGTCACAGCAGCACTTGCAGTATAGGTCCTCTCCTGTGGATGATCAGGTCTCGAGTGATTAAGCAGATAGAAAATGGCGGTCACGCCCTCCGCGGTGCGTACCGCGGCGGTGCGTACCGCGACCGTCGGCGCACCTCATTATTGGCTCCGGAAACCCATAAGCTTCAATGTTAGCCAATGCGGCTTCGTATAGCGGTCTTTGACCGCCTACCGCCACGGTGTGCCACGCCAGCGCATTGACCTCACATCCCATTGTCCCACTTCACAGGCCAGGCAGCCGCCATTTCAAGGCCCCACATGGCATAATTTGTACTGCGTCACACAGGCCTAGGCCTTGCATTGCCACACATACACGCCTTTCAATACACAGATAATCATCTGCTATGCATGCAGTGGTGAACGTACCTGTGACTTGCTTGACTCTGTGCTCCATGTTGTCCTTCCTAGGCACCGTCCGCTGTGACTTGCGAGGAGAAGGATGAATCCTCGCGTGTACCGACCGCTGGTGGACCTGTCGACAATGGAAGAACGCCACATCATACTACGATACCGACTTGACCGAGCCACTATACATGAACTGTGTGCCCAGCTGGAGCCAGCCCTGATGTCCCCCATCCGCCAACCCACAGGAATTCCCCCTCTAGTGCAGGTTCTGTCAGTCCTCCATTTTCTGGCAAGTGGCTCATTCCAGACAACAGTGGCCATGTCATCTGGAATGTCTCAGCCTATGTTTTCAAAAATCTTGTCTAGAGTGTTGTCTGCCCTGACGAAACACATGCGGCGCTACATTGTATTCCCTGAGGAGGTAGATTTGGCCACTGTGAAGGGTGATTTTTATGCCCTTGGACATATCCCCAACATAATTGGTGCCATTGATGGGACCCATGTGGCTTTAGTACCCCCAAAAGACGATGAGCAGGTGTACAGAAACAGGAAAAGTTACCATTCGATGAACGTCCAGGTGGTCTGTTTGGCTGACCAGTACATCTCCCATGTGAATGCCATGTTCCCTGGGTCAGTGCATGACGCGTATGTGATGCGAAATAGCAGCATCCCTTATGTGATGGAACAGCTACAGAGACACCGTGTGTGGCTAATTGGTGACTCTGGTTACCCCAACCTGCCTTGGCTATTGACCCCAGTGAGGAATCCCCGGACCAGGGCAGAGGAACGGTACAATGAGGCCCATGGGCGAACTAGGAGGATCATTGAAAGAACCTTTGGCCTCCTGAAGGCCAGGTTTAGGTGCCTACATATGACAGGGGGATCCCTGATGTACTCACCAAAGAAGGTGTGCCAGATCATCGTGGCCTGCTGTATGCTTCACAATCTGGCATTGCGACGTCAGGTGCCCTTCCTGCAGGAGGATGGTCCAGATGGTGGTGTTGAAGCAGCTGTGGAGCCTGCGGAGAGTGAAGAGGAGGAAGACGAAGAGGACGACCCAGACAAAAGGGACAGAGTTATCCAACAGTATTTTCAGTAGCACACAGGTAGGAATCACCCACGCCATTTAACTTTTACTGAATGCCCCCTGCATCTTTACTTTGTGTATTTCCCCCAGTTCTTTTAAACTGAAGTTTACTTTTCCCTTCCCTTTTCAGTGCTGTATGACCCACTGCGTGACTTCAGCTTGGTTAGCCCATGGACTAATGCTTATAGACATCGGTATGTTGTCCACACATAAATTACAGAACATTATTGATAAGTAATGTGTTATACATTTGTAATTAATACAGGCTGACTCCAGAATGATTTATGTGCAATGCGTGATTTATTTTTAGTGCTATATATTGGTACATGGTATTAAAACGGGGAAGGGTGAGGGTGGAGTTATGTCCATGGCAGAGTCCAGTTCTCGGTCGCACAGGTGCATTGTTCATATGGCTGTGGAAGGATGGATCAGGGGCAGTTCAAGGTTGGACAGGGTGACACTGTGGGACAGTGGAATGACATCCGGGGGGATATTAGGCTGGCGGGGGTCTTGGCATCCTACTCTGTCTTCCTTTGAGATCTCAGGTTCCTCTTGCGGGGTGGTTGTTCTTCAGCAGGAGGTGGGGTTCTGAGGGCCCGTCGTTGTGTGGGGGCCTCCTGACCACTAGCGCCGGCGGAGGTGGTAGGCTGTTCCTGGCTAGTGACAGGGGCCCTTTGCGGTGCCACATGGTCCCGCAATGTGGTTTCTATCCGGTTGAGGGCCTGGACTATGGTCCCCATAGCGGTAGCGATGTCCCGGAGTTCATTGCTGAACCCCATGTAGCGTTCCTCCTGCTGTGCCTGGATCTCGGTGAACCTGGCCAGTACCGTCGCCATCGTCTCCTGGGAGTGATGGTATGCTCCCATGATGGTGGTGAGGGCCTCTTGGAGAGTCGGTTCCCTGGGCCTGTCCTCCCCCCCCTGTCGCACAGCAGCCCTCCCAGTTGCCCTGTTTCCCCGGGCCTCTGTCCCCTGGACGGTGTGCCCACTACCACTGCCCCCAGGTCCCTGTTGTTGTTGGGGTGTTGGGTCAGCCTGGGTGCCCTGTAGTGGCGGACACACCGCTGATTGACGCGTCCGCGAGACAGAGGCATGGGCCCGCTGGGTGGGAGCTGTGCTGGTGTTCCCAGAGGGGTTTGGGTCTGCTGTGGCCTGTGTCTGTGTGTGGGGAACCGACTGTCCAGAGGTCCCCAATGGTCCAGGCTGGTCGTCAGGTTCTAGGTCGACAGAGCTGCTGTCCTCGCTGGGGGCCTGTTCTGGGGGTGGGATGGACATCTCTGGACCCTCCGTGGCGGTGTGTTGGCGTTCGGACCCTGCAGGGGTGAAGGAGTATGGTTATTGTTTCTGTGTGTGCCATGGCGTGCATTTTGAGTGCCCTTGTCCCCCAGTGTTGGCATTCCCTTTTGGGAGGTGTTGTGAGGGTTTGGGGGTGGTGTATGGGTATGTGCAATGGTCATGCTTTGGTGGTGGCTGTCCATGGTTTGTGTTGGCATTCAGGGGTTGGTGTTGTTTAGGGTGGGTTGTGCTGGTGAGACATTGGCAGGGAGGGTATGTGCTGGGGGGTGATATTGGGGGTGAGGGAGGGGGGGGTTGGCATGCTGGTAGTTGGGGGGGGTGAAGTAGTTGAGATTCGACTTACCAGAGTCCATTCCTCCGTGTACTCCAGCGAGGCCATCAGGATGCAGGATGTTTACCACCTCTTGCTCCCATGCTGTGAATTGGGGTGGGGTGGGTGGGGGTCCGCCGCCAGTCTTCTGCACAGCGATGTTGTGCCTGGAGTTCATCGAGCGCACCTTCCCCCGTAGGTCGTTCCATCGCTTTCTGATATCTTCCCGATTTCTGGGATGCTGTCCCACAGCGTTGACCCTGTCTACGATCCTTTGCCATAGCTCACCCTTCCTTGCTATGGTGGTGTGCTGCACCTGTGTGCCGAAGAGCTTGGGCTCAACCCTCATGATTTCCTCCACCATGACCTGGAGTTCTTGATCCGAAAACCTTGGGTGTCTTTGGGGTGCCATGGGGTGGTGTGGATGAGGTGTGGGGTGGTGTTTGTGGTGATGTGCGTGGTGATATGTGGTGATGTGTGCGTAGATGTGGTGTGGGTGATGAAGTTGGGTTTCTGTGTGTGTTGGGGTTTTCTATTGCTGTGCTCGCTCTCTCTATCTCTCTCGCCTTCGCTCCGATTTCCAACTAGTGGGGGTTTGTGGGTGATGTGGGTGGGTGTTTTATAGTTGATTGGATGTGTGGGAGCGTTGTTTGTATGTGTCTCAGGTGTGCGTATTTCAGAATGTCCAATGTGGCAGTGTTTTGGAGCTGGGTGTGTATTTTGACCGCGGCGGTGTGTACCGCCAATGGAATACCGCGGTTGAAAGACCGCCGCGTGGATTCGTGGGTCAGAATGGCATGGGCGTGTTTGTGTTGGCGTGACGGTGGAGGTTTGGTCATCTCCAGTTTTCCGCGGCCCGCTGATGTGGCGGCCTTCCTTGGATGTCGGATTTTTGGCGGTTTCACAGTTGGTGGTCAGAATGACCGTGGCGGTCTACCGCGGCCGCGGCGGTAGGATGGCGGACTTCTGACCGGCGGTAAGGGCCTTTTACCGCCGAGGTCAGAATGCCCCCCTTTGTTGCAATATGAATTTGTAAAGATATCACTAAGAAGTGATATAAAGTGTCTTAAGTCTTTAAAAAGCAAACAAAGTCTCTTTCAAGCACAAAGTACCTGGTTTGGAGTGAAAAATCGCCGCAAAGGGCAGCAGAAGAAGAGATACGTGGAAAAATGGTGTGTGCGTCGATTTCTCCCCTGCACACACGGACTTGCGTCGTTATTTTTCATTCGGGGAAGTCGTGCGTTGTTTTCCGCCGTGCGGACAGTCTCTTTCTGTGGGTCGCGGGATTACCAGATGTCCCGGGGTCTGTGCGTGGATTCTTCGGCTTGTTTTCCGGCTGCGCGTCGTTCCGCGAGGCTGTGCGTCGAAGTTTCGATCTCACGGCAGGCATCGCGTCGATTTCCCCTCTGGAAGTCGGGCGGCGTTGTCCTTGCGAGGCCGTGCGTCGAAGTTCTAGTCGCCCCGAAGGCGTCGCGTCGATCAGCGTCGGTGTGCGGCGTTTTTCTCACCGTGGAGCAAGCTGTGCGTCAAAATTTTCGGCGCACAAAGAGTCCAAATGAAAAAGAGAAGTCTTTTTGGTCCTGAGACTTCAGGGAACAGGAGGCAAGCTTTATCCAAACCCTTGGAGAGCACTTTTACTGCCAGACAAGAGTTCAGCAAGGCAGCAGGCCAACAGCAAGGCAGCAGTTCTTTGTTGAAAGCAGACAGGTGAGTCCTTTCAGCAGCCAGGCAGTTCTTCTTGGCAGGATGAAGTTTCTGGTTCAGGTTTCTTCTCCAGCAAGTGTCTGATGAGGTAGGGCAGAGGCCCTGTTTTATACTAAATTGTGCCTTTGAAGTGGGGGGTGACTTCAAAGAGTGTCTAAGAAATGCACCAGGTCCCCTTTCAGTTCAATCCTGTCTGCCAGGGTCCCAGTAGGGGGTGTGGCAGTCCTTTGTGTGAGGGCAGGCCCTCCACCCTCCCAGCCCAGGAAGACCCATTCAAAATGCAGATGTATGCAACTGAGGCTGAGTACCCTGTGTTTGGGGTGTGTCTGAGTGAATGCACAAGGAGCTGTCAACTAAACCTAGCCAGACGTGGATTGTAAGGCACAGAAAGATTTAAGTGCAAAGAAATGCTCACTTTCTAAAAGTGGCATTTCTAGAATAGTAATATTAAATCCGACTTCACCAGTCAGCAGGATTTTGTATTACCATTCTGGCCATACTAAATATGACCTTCCTGCTTCTTTCAGATCAGCAGCTGCCACTTCAACAATGTATGAGGGCAGCCCCAATGTTAGCCTATGAAGGGAGCAGGCCTCACAGTAGTGTAAAAACGAATTTAGGAGTTGTACACTGCCAGGACATATAAACTACGCAGGTACATGTCCTGCCTTTTACCCACACAGCACCCTGCTCTAGGGGCCACCTAGGGCACACATTAGGGGTGACTTATATGTAGAAAAAGGGGAGTTATAGGCTTGGCAAGTACTTTTAAATGCCAAGTCGAAGTGGCAGTGAAACTGCACACACAGGCCTTGCAATGGCAGGCCTGAGACAAGGTTAAGGGGCTACTGAAGTGGGTGGTACAACCAGTGCTGCAGGCCCACTAGTAGCATTTAATCTACAGGCCCTAGGCACATATAGTGCACTCTACTAGGGACTTACAAGTAAATTAAATAGCCAATCATGGATAAACCAATCAATAGTACAATTTACACAGAGAGCATATGCACTTTAGCACTGGTTAGCAGTGGTAAAGTGCCCAGAAGTCAAAAGCCAACAACAACAGGTCAGAAAAAATAGGAGGAAGGAGGCAAAATGTTTGGGGATGACCCTGTCAAAAAGCCAGGTCCAACATGACCCCCTACCAGCCTAAAGCCAGGGGAGAACGATCACTATCCTGATGTACTTCCCTGTTTGAGGTGACAGAACAAGGACCCAGGCCCACAACAGCAGGGACATGCTCCAGTTCTTCGCCTTCCTGACTCCAATTGGATCCCTCTGTCCACACTCTCAGGGCCCACTAATCCAACCCATGGGGGACCTTTCTCCTTACCTGCGGATACCATCTGTGCAGCACCTAATCTTACGTTGCCCACAGATGTATCCCAGGAGCAGGATAGTACCACCAGGACCAAAACAGTGGTGTTGCCCACTCTACCCCCGGGGTGTGACTCTTGTCCACTCCCCAGGGATAACTCTGTCCACCTGGACAGCAAGCCACAGTGGTTACTGACAGCTGTCAGGAATGAGAGCCAGGCCCCAGGCCTCTCAAAGCTCTCCCACCACTGTGGCTGTGGAGAGTGGGTAGCGGTAGCCCCAGGTGCTGGGCACCCTTTAACCACTCTCCCTTCCACCAGGTCAGGGATGACAGCCTGAACCTGGTCCTCCCCTCTGGGGCTCCGTACCCTCCCTCCTGGAGCGGTACCCCCAGAGTCCAACATGGTCAGGGTGCTTATAGAAGCCGCCCTGCACCTTTCCTCCACCAGTGCAGGGCTGTTAACCTGCAACTGGCCCTCCAACCTGGGGTCTGTACCCTCAGGTTGGACTAGGGCCCGGGGTGAGGCTTCCCTGCCCTCCCTTCTGGGGTCCAGCACCCTCCAACTAGTAGTTGCCTCCTCAGAAGACAACATGGTAGGGGCACTGTTATCAGTAGCCCCTCCCTCCAGGTCCGAGGGGACACTCTGAACCTGGTCTTCCAGCCCAGGGTCTGTTCCATCAGACTGGATCACTGCCTGGCAAACCAGGACTTTCTGGGGGGCACGCCTACCCCCTACCAGGTCAGAGTTTAACCTCTGAACCTGGCCATCCAACTCAGAGTTACCACCCTGAGGTTGAACAATTGCCTGGCACGCCAGGACTTCCGTGGGGGGCACACTGACCCCCCCACCAGGTCAGAGTTTAACCTCTGAACCTGGCCATCCAACCCAGGGTCACCACCCTGAGGTTGAACCATTGCCTGGCATACCAGGACTTTCTGGGGGGCATACCTACCCACCACCAGGTCAGAGTTTAACCTCTGAACCTGGTTATCCAACCCAGAGTCACCACCCTGAGTTTGATCCATTGCCTGGCATGGCAGGACTTTCTGGGGGGCAGACCTACCCCCCACCAGGTCAGAGTTTAACCTCTGAACCTGGTTATCCAACCCAGAGACACCACCCTGAGGTTGAACCATTGCCTGGCATGCCAGGACTTCTTGGGGGGCACACTCACCCCCCACAAGGGACACACCGTCCCCAAGGGCCACACAAGAGTCTGGTTGGCACAGGTCTCCTGACCTCTGCCCATCCGGCAGAGTCTGGATCTCCCCCAAACCAGAAACGGTTTCACCTAGGTCATTCCTGGGGGGCTATGCTCTCAGAGCTGAACCCTGATTCTCAAGGTCCTCCACTGGGGTCCGCAACCCCCTCTCAACCCTCTGTCTGGACTTCTGCACCCCCTCACTAAGAGTGGTACTGCCAGACACCAAAACTGTTGGGATGCTGGCTACAGTCACCCCCCAAGTTCTTCTGACACTGCAGGGCTTCCCTCAACAGGTGGCCCTACGGTACAGGCTAGGCTTCCCTCCTGGCGTTCCCTCATGGAACCCTCTAGGACCTGGGACCTACCTGGGACACTAAAATCCTCTCCCACCTGACTTGGTTGGGAAACACCTAGACCACTCCCTTCAGGAGCACCCCCAAATGCCTCTTCAGACTCTCTGGTATGCTCCCAGAAGTCTGCCTCCATTGTAAGCTCCCTGGGGTCAGAGAACTCACACTCCACCTGGTGTTGGCGTAGCTCTGGAAAATAAGGACCAGACATATGCTCTCCAGCAATTACATTAATATGCCCTTCACTTGTATTAACCACAGTACCCTTCACCCAACCATCTAGTGACTCAGCCTTGAAAAAGCACTCTACATCACCCTCCTGAGACTGGTGGGACAGTATCTGACTGTCCCTGACACTCAACCCATACTCTTCTGTGATGTCTCCACACTCTATATCCAGGACGTCCACCAGGGGGGAACCCTTTTCCCTGTCACTCTCTGCTAGAGCCAGTAAAGTGTCCCTCCCCCAGTAGGAATATGACTCCCTGTGCCAGTTCCCCAATCCTTCTCAGGGACCCTGTGCATAACGGGAACTACCTCATACCCTTGAACCGCCTGGGGTGTGTCAACTCCCTTCTTCAAGTTGGGCACCACATCTCTGGGCTTGTGCCCATCTTCAGCAGTACTGGATGCAAGATTTTTGCTGCCACCATCTGAACTGGACTCAGCCCTTCCGGCCTCCAGTTTCAGCTCTTCACAGCTCAGCTCCTGAGCTGCAAGTTTTTCTTTTTCCAGGGCTAAGAGTCTTGCTGCCTCAGCCCTTTAAATAAAGTCATCTAGCTCCTTCAGCTCCCGCTCTCGAGCTAGGAGATATTCATCTCTCACTGGTTCTCTTTCCTCATCTGAGTAGTCTTCCTCCTCATCTGAGCAGTCCTCCTCCTCATCTGAGGAGTACTTAGTCATTTGGTTTTTTGCTGCCTCTTCCACTGCCCATCTTTCTTCCCCGCAGGTTATGTAGGTATCTAGCAGTTCCATCTTAGTAGATCTCCTTGACATAGGAAGTCCCCATTTTCTGCAAAGCCTCCTTAGGTCAGCCTTAGTGAGGGATTCAGTAGGCACAAAGAATGACACACGGTAGATACCCATTCTCAATCTGATAAGGTATCACAGGCAAACACCAAAATCCAAAGTCCAAAATATCAATAATATATCCAGGAGGACATCAGAGAACCAAAAGCAAAAAGATGAAAAATCAAGTTGACCTTCAACTGTGGGTAGGTAGTGAAATACTTAGCTACAGTATGCCACTGCACAAACACAAGTCCTATCCTCACCGCTGATCACCAATGTTAGAAATGGGGTTTTTGGTTGGCAGTCAGGTTACCCTCTGTCCAAGCAAGAACCCTCACCCTAGTCAGGGTAAGTCACACACAATCCAAAATTATCCTCTGCTCACCCTCTGGTAGCTTGTCACGAGCAGTCAGGCTTAACTTAGAAGGCAATGTGTAAAGCATTTGTGCAATATATCATAAAATAACATAATATAGCACCACAAAAATACACCACACAGTGTTTAGAAAAAATATAGAATATTTATCTGGGTATTCGCAGGTCAAAACGATCAAAGATGCAATATGAATTTGTAAAGATATCACTAAAAAGTGATATGAAGTGTCTTAAGTCTTAAAAAAGCAAACAAAGTCTCTTTCAAGCACAAAGTACCTGGTTTGGAGTGGAAAATCTCCGCAAAGGGCCGCAGAAGAAGAGATACGTGGAAAAATGGTGTGTGCGTCGATTTCTCCCCTGCACACACGGACTTGCGCCGTTATTTTTCACGCGGGGAAGTCGTGCGTCGTTTTCCGGTGCGCGTACATTCTCTTTCTGTGGGTCGCGGGATTACCAGATGTCCCGGGGTCTGTGCGTGGATTCTTCGGCTTGTTTTCCGGCTGCGCGTCGTTCCGCGAGGCTGTGCATCGAAGTTTCGATCTCACGGCAGGCGTCGCGTCGATTTCCCCTCTGGAAGTCGGGCGGCGTTGTCCTTGCGAGGCCGTGCGTCGAAGTTCCGGTCGCCCCGAAGGCGTCGCGTCGATCAGTGTCAGTGTGCGGCGTTTTTCTCGCCGCAGAGCAAGCTGTACGTCAAAATTTTCACCACACGAAGAGTCCAAATGAAAAAGAGAAGTCTTTTTGGTCCTGAGACTTCAGGGAACAGGAGGCAAGCTCTATCCAAGCCCTTGGAGAGCACTTTTACAGCCAGACAACAGTTCAGCAAGGCAGCAGGCCAACAGCAAGGCAGCAGTCCTTTGCAGAAGGCAGACAGGTGAGTGCTTTGAGCAGCCAGGCAGTTCTTCTTGGCAGGATGTAGTTTCTGGTTCAGGTTTCTTCTCCAGCAAGTGTCTGATGAGGTAGGGCAGAGGCCCTGTTTTATACTAAAGTGTGCCTTTGAAGTGGGGGTGACTTCAAAGAGTGTCTAAGAAATGCACCAGATCCCCTTTCAGTTCAATCCTGTCTGCCAGGGTCCCAGTAGGGGGTGTGGCAGTCCTTTGTGTGAGGGCAGGCCCTCCACCCTCCCAGCCCAGGAAGACCCATTCAAAATGCAGATGTATGCAAGTGAGGCTGAGTACCCTGTGTTTGGGGTGTGTCTGAGTGAATGCACAAGGAGCTGTCAACTAAACCTAGCCAGACATGGATTGTAAGGCACAGAAAGATTTAAGTGCAAAGAAATGCTCACTTTCTAAAAGTGGCATTTCTAGAATAGTAATATTAAATCCGACTTCACCAGTCAGCAGGATTTTGTATTACCATTCTGGCCATACTAAATATGACCTTCCTGCTCCTTTCAGATCAGCAGATGCCACTTCAACAGTGTATGAGGGCAGCCCCAATGTTAGCCTATGAAGGGAGCAGGCCTCACAGTAGTGTAAAAACGAATTTAGGAGTTTTACACTACCAGGACATATAAACTACGCAGGTACATGTCCTGCCTTTTACCCACACAAAAGGATGATGGACGGAGTGCTGACAATGCAAACACTCACCCCCAGTCACAGATCTGGGTTTAATCCATCGTTCTTTTGCTCACCATGCCACCCCAGTTTGGACCCAGCCATACGTAAATCAGTCTTGACCCTGTTCCTCATGGGAACAGTCCAGCCCGAACTGCCAGGCCAGGTCCTCCCTAGACCGGAAACAAGCATCTTAAGACTGGTTTCAGGGTATCACCCTTCTTCAGCCAGGCTAGCTTTATTCCAGTGGCACAGTGAGCAAGGGACCCATGTCTGGGCATACCCTTCCCACTTAGGGCAACTTGAGCAACACAAAAGGATGATGGACGGAGTGCTGAAAATGCAAACACTCACCCCCAGTCACAGATCTGGGTTTAATCCATCGTTCTTTTGCTCACCATGCCACCCCAGTTTGGACCCAGCCATATGCAAATCAGTCTTAACCCTGTTCCTCATGGGAACAGTCCAGCCTGAACTGCCAGGCTGGGCCAGGTCCTCCCTGGACCAGAAACAAGCATCCTAGGACCAGTTTCAGGGTATCACCCTTCTTCAGCCAGGCTAGCTTGATTCCAGTGGCACAGTGAGCAAGGGACCCACGCCTGGGCATACCCTTCCCACTTAGGGCAACTTGAGCAACACCAAAGGATGATGGACGGAGTGCTGACAATGTAAACACTCACCCCTGGGTCCCGGGCTTCCCATGCCACTGGATTCAATCTAGCCGGGCTGATGAGGGGTGAAACCCCGAAACCGGTCCCAGGATGCTTGTTTCCAGTCCAGGGAAGACCTGATCTCGCAGTTTGGGCTGGTCTGTTCCCATGGGGAACAGGGTCAAGACTGATTTGCATATGGCTGGGTCCAAACTGGAATGGCATGGGCAGCAAAAAAACTATGGATTTAGGCCCAGATCACTGTACTGGGGGTGAATGTTTGACAATGTTAGGCATTCCGTCCATCACTTGTTGTTTTTGCATTTGTTGTCCTAAGTGGGAAGGTTATGCCCAGATGTGGGTTCCGTGCTTCCCATGCCACTGGATTCAAGCTAGCCTGGCTGATGAGGGGTGAAACCCCGAAACTGGTCCCAGGATGCTTGTTTCCAGTCCAGGGAAGATCTGGCCTCACAGTTCGGGCTGGACTGTTCCCATGGGGAACAGGGTCAAGACTGATTTGCATATGGCTGGGTCCAAACTGGAATGTCATGGGCAGCATAAAACGATGGATTTAGGCCCAGATCACTGTACTGGGGGTGAATGTTTGACAATGTTCAGCATTCCGTCCATCACTTGATGTTTTTGCATCTGCCTTTTACCCACACAGCACCCTGCTCTAGGGGTCACCTAGGGCACACATTAGGGTTGACTTATATGTAGAAAAAGGGGAGTTGTAGGCTTGTCAAGTACTTTTAAATGCCAAGTCGAAGTGGCAGTGAAACTGCACACACAGGCCTTGCAATGGCAGGCCTGAGACAAGGTTAAGGGGCTACTGAAGTGGGTGGCACAACCAGTGCTGCAGGCCCACTAGTAGCATTTAATCTATAGGCCATAGGCACATATAGTGCACTCTACTAGGGACTTACAAGTAAATTAAATAGCCAATCATGGATAAACCAATCAATAGTACAATTTACACAGAGAGCATATGCACTTTAGTACTGGTTAGCAGTGGTAAAGTGCGCAGAGGTCAAAAGCCAACAACAACCGGTCAGAAAAAATAGGAGGAAGGAGGCAAAAAGTTTGGGGATGACCATGTCAAAAATCCAGGTCCAACAACAGTGTTTAAAAAAAAAAACAACGTGATAGGGAAATCCTCCCCCACTGACACACGTAAATGTCTCCTCATCCTACCAGGTTTGCTCATGGTGCCTCAGGTTGGAACAAGACTCTAAGGCTGCAGCAACTGCACTTTGATCAATCTCAAGGTGATCCAAGAACACAAAGCCAAACTCTACATCACCAAGTACCAGAAAACTCCATGCTTTGACCAGATAAGGTCAAAGGGAAGGTCCCAGACCGGGTCCCTTTCCCAAGTTGTTCCTGTGCTATATTTTCATCACACTCAAAGTCTTTGGGTAATTCAAAGAAGAAGCATAAAAAATACTAGAGGGTTTCAGGCCCTTTCTGCCACTGTCAAACTCCAGAAAAGGCACAAGGGTGTCAACATTGTCAGTGTTGCTCCTGAAGTAGATCTCCTTCACAGCCGACTGCGAGCGAACTCAATTTCTGGGCCACTTGATGACACTGCAGCAAGTTCAGGACTTTTGTAAAGCCATGCTGTGCCTGTTTGGCTTATTCGCGCTTCTTCTTTTGCACCTAAAGACCCAAAGAACCCCAAGAACTCCATCTAGGAGTCAGCAAGTGGGTCTACCCAGTGAACCAGTTGGGCCGTCTGGACCAGTTTCTGACTTTAGTGCCGACTCTGATCCTGGTGCCACAGCCCACATTGGATCATGGAATATCAATGCCAATGCCTTTGACGCCGGACAACAAAGGGCAACCTATTGTGCCCTCCTAGTTAGTGCTGCTTCTACCTCAGCTTAGGCTGTGTCCATATGCAACTGAGCCGCAGCCTTTGGGTGTTCCATCAGACCCCAATACACTGGCCTTGCCTCATGGAAGGATCCACAAACTACATGCCTTAATCGGAACAGATTCTGATAATAACCGCTATGGTCTGGGGGACAAAAGTTTCCAACTATAATTTGACAATACTTAGTATGAAGAGCTTCAGGATTCCAGCAGCCTGGGCACATCACCAGACACTGGATTTGATTTTTCAGCAAACCTTCCTGTAGAGGATAGTGCCTCTTTCACAAAGGTTATGAGGATGGCAGCCAAAGTCCTCGATCTACAGTTACTCACAATGGAGGTAAAGAACAATGTCATCACTTAGGTACTCCAGCCTGGGCAGGTCAATACAAAAGTTATTACTTCCATTTAATGAGGACCTTTCTGGTACCCTTCATTGACCCTGATTGAAGACCTGTTCTGGACCTCCAGTGGACAGGAAAATTGTATGATTCAATTGCCCAGAGCCAGGGAATCCATATTTTTGACTCACCACCCCACTCCAGAGAAGCCTCTGCGAGTAAGGTTAACCTGAATATGTTTCATACCACTCCACCAGCCCCAGAATCGGAGTACTTGGAAACATTTGGGAAGCTCATGGTTTGGCCCTAACCTCAGTAAATGCCAGCTGCCTCTGGGGTTATTATACACAAACTCTTTGAGATTCTATTGCCCAAATCTGTCTTAGTGTCCTGGACGATTTGCATCTCACTCTCACACAAGACCTTGAAGACAGTCATGATGCAGATAAATTTACTATTCTATGTAGCTTAGACACCACAGATTGCCTTGGTAGGGCAATCAGCACGAGTGTGGCTGTTGAACGCCATGTCTGAATGAAGTCCAAGGGACTGGCAATGCCCAGTCTAACTTGATTGTACATCAGCCTCACCACTAATGTCCCTTTTGGTAGCGATTTGTAATACCGCCAGCAGATGCAGCCAGGGCACCAAAGTCTGCAGGCCCTTCAAGGCTTTGGGCATGGTACCCAGAGACAATGTGGATAGCAGGGGCAGTATGCAGCCCAGTCGTCTTCCCCTCCAGCTGCCGCAGCCTCAAAACCTCATTAGTGTGTCCTTCACAGCACACAGTCACCTGTCGGAGGCAGTATCTTGACAAGTGCACCCTACAAATTGTGCAGCGGGGCTATGTCCTACTATTCATTGCTGTCCAGCCATGTCTTCCACCATCCCTGGAATGGCTGACGGAGGACCATCTGTCCCTTTTGCAGCAGGAAGTGCAGGCCCTTTTGGAAAAAGGGGCCATGGAGAGGGCACCAGCTTCAGAAGTAGACCGTGCATTTATTCCCACTACTTTCTGATGCCAAAGAAGGATGGAAGCCTTTGTCCTATTTGAGACCTGCACCTTTCTGTGTAAGGACAAATTCAAGATGCTCACCATGCCCCACCCCTTGCCTGCCTTCAACCCTGGAGACTAGACGGTAGTGGTGGACCTGCTGGGCACTTATTTTCATGTTCCTGTGCACATCATCAGGGGGTTCTTTCCAATTATGTCCAAAATTCAGAGGACCCTGAAAATGATCTGCAGTGGCAGTTGCTGGACCGCGACTTTGTCAGTAGCAACCCCTCTCTTTACCCCACCCAGAGATCACAGTGGTGACCAATGTTTTATTCCTGGGTAGGAGAGGTGGATATCAGAAGCATCAGGTCTCCGGCTGAAGCCCTGCTCCACATCACCCATCTGCAGCTGGTGGCCATCGAATTGGCACTGAAAGCCTTCCTAACATCCATCAGGGGGAGGCTAGTACAAGTGCTCATGGACAACACCTCTGCCTTGCAGAACTGTCACAAGCAGGACAGGGTGGGGTTGTGAACCCTGGGCCAGGAGGCATTACACCTCTGGGAGTGGCTGGAACATCAGGAGTTTTTTATAGTTGCACACCAGCTGGCGTAATCTCTAACCGCCAGGGTGAGAAACTCAGATGCCCAGAAGATCATGAATGACTGTTATACCTGGAGGTGGCACAAGATCTCATTCTCAAGTGGGGAGAATCTTGGCTCGATCTTTAGGCCACTACTGAGAACTTACAAAGTCAGCACTTCTGTGTATTTTTAGATTTTTAGGCATCAATCGCTCTGAGATGCCTACCATCTAGAGTGGAACTCACAACTCCTGTATGTATATCTTCCTGCAGATACCTCTCCTACCTCGAGTACAAAAGAAGATCAAGAACAATCATGCTCAAGTATTCCTAGAGGCTCCAAACTGGACAAGGAGAGTGGTCGACCTGGAACTGCTGGGTATGAGCATTTGTCCTTCAATCAGGGTGCTGCTTCTGTAGGATTTTCAGCTGCAGCAAAAGGGCCCGGTTCTGCATCAGAGCCTGCAGTAGCAGCTGACTCCTTGCAACCTATGTCCAAGGTTGTCAATGTCATCTTGGCTGCCACATGTCCCTTAAACAAAATTGACAAACGCCAGCCATTGGAATACAATTTGGGAAATGTTGTAAAGAATGCCAGATTGGGCAACTTTACACCACTCAGTTCAAAGTGGTGTTGCTTGAGTATCTTTAGCCCAGTAAGGCCTTTCTCTGGGCACAGTTAAAGAGTACTTGTCAGCTCCTTTGGCTTTTTTGCAGTTGCCAGATCAGACTTTTTTGTTTCAGTCACCTATTGTGATGTGTTTCTTGAAATGTTTACAACATATATTTACACCTTCTCCATTCATTATGCTCTAGTAGGACTTGAATTTGTTCCTTACTTTCCTCATGTGCACTCATTTTGAGTTGCTGAATAGCTGTTCCCTGTAGCTGGTGGCCCTGAAGACAATCTTTCTTGTCATTACAACATTGGCAAGGTTTACACCATGTTTACCCAGACAAACTAGTGCTGAGAACACAGGCCTCCTCTCTTCTGAAAGTGGTCACACCGTTTGACATTGTGCAACATATTCTGCCGATATTCTTTGCTCCACCTCACCCTTCTAAGGAGGAGAGACTCCATCAGTTGGATCCTAAAAGAGCTCCTCACTCTTACATGGATTGTACCCGAGAGCATGGTGTGGGCGATCAGTTCTTTGTGGGTTTGCTGGCGCAAAGAAGGTCAAGGCAGTGCAGAAGAGGACCATCTCTCAGTGGTTCATGCCCTGCATTCAAATCTGATACACGTTGCACAAGAAGCAACCCCTGAAAGGTTTTGAGGCTCACTGTACTAGAGTGTAGGCTGCTACCACTGTGTTGGCAGGCGGGGTGATGGTTCTGTCTATTTTCAAGGCTGATACGTGGGTGTCCCCCCTTGCATTCATAAAGCATTATTATCTGGACAGCTAGGTCCAATGAGATGGATTCCCCAGCTCAGGTTTTGAATGACTGTTTGGTTTGAGCCAGTACACAGACACTCCAAATAAGAAGTACTGATTTGGTATCTATTCAAAAGGTAAAGAATCTTCTGTAACACTCTTTCTAGTAGATACTCTAAGCGCAAATTCCTCATGGACCTTCCCATCCTCCACATTCTGCGAACTGGACTACCTTTCTACCTAAAAAAGTGTCAAAATCTTAACACTTATCAAACCCAATCTGGTACTGGGCTCTGTCTCTGGGCTGTGGCTAACCTTAAAAGTAACTGAGGTCAGTGTGGATGGGTGGCTCTTATATACAACTCCTTGCGTCATTTCTGGAGCAAACAACGTTGGTGCAAAGCCACACAATGTCATCTGCTGGTGTGCAGAGGTAATGCTGAAGGTTTTCTGGAGTTAATCTGATGCCTAAGGAATATTTAAAAAGTGAGGAATATACAGTTCTTTAAAGTATCTACCAGAAAGAGCATTACTGCGGGTAAGCTGTTTGCAGCTTGGGGTAGTCAAAATTGTACAATGATTATTGTGAGCAGTTAGGAATTCTACAACAAAATATGTAAGAATGAAAAAGAGCCCCCAAAAAGCATCAACCATGGTATGTATTCTATGGCCTCAAACTGGTGCTATTTGTCTTAAAAGAGGTGAACAGTTTAATTAATATCATTTGGAAGCACTGGCCAAGGCAGGGTATGCAATGAAGTCAAAGAAGGCGCAATCCACAGCAAAATGCGTGAATAACCACTGCCCTTGCAAAATATGTCCATTTAGGTTTGTTGTATGTCAGTTTATCTAAAGTGTAAATCCTGTAATCCTGGCATGAATACAGTCCTTGTGGACCTACTATATGTTGAACACCTCTGCTCTACGGAATGTCAACTAAGTAATTTCCTTTTATTCTTAAATCATCAAGACATACAGTATTGTGGATTAAGTTTGGCATGGCATTTTTCTGGTAGTAGTATGTACTGTCTGTGTGTGTGGTGCTGTGCCATCACTTGCAATGAGAACTGAACTGTGTTTAGAAAAGACCAGTCCATACCACAAAGCATATCAATTATGCAAAAATCAGTTTTTGTGAGACAAATGTAGGCAGAGAGTTCTGCACAGACTGCACAATCAAATAACTAGGGTCAAGCTTAAAGAAACCACCAAACTGTTGTGAGCGTTTTTTAACATTGAACTGGTAACACTCAAGTATTATTGCACAAAAAATCAACCCACTTGCTTAATTTGTTAAGGAATGTCCTTTAAAGGAAAGGAAATCATCAGGGCAAGTGAGGTAGCAAGTCTATCACCTCTAGTTCAGTTTACCCATCAATTTCTGGGGGTGCGACTGAATAGCTTTCACCCTGAGTTTATTCAGCAGCTCAGCGAGATTACATAAGGGCAGGATCTATTAATGTCCAGAGGTTATAAAACGTCTGATTTTAGTGTATCAGAGGCTGCCGCAGAACGTGGAATTAACTTTTCTCAGACAAGCAGCTCCATCTGGACCTTCCTGCACGAGGCATACGTAGTGCTGGCTAAGCAAGGCACCTAAATGCTGAGGATACTGAAAACAAGAATAGCTTAAACTTTATCACAACAATGTAACATTTCAGCCTGATAATTAAAGAGGTCACCTTATGTGAGAGGCATGAGCTAACAGACTCCAGCAATCAGTGCACCTGTAGGCCTGTACCTAGATATTAACACACATCGAAACAGTCCTCGAGTACTTCTTTTCCAGCTTAAAATCTTTATTGTAAGACATTCCGAATATTTTTGGAATAACGTGAATAGAAAGAGAGTAAAAAGAAAAGTGAGAGAGAGAAAGATGTTGGAAAAGCTCCTTTACAATCAATAACTGATGTAGAAAAATAAAGAGTAAACGTTATCATGTAAAATGAGAAATATAAAACAGCAAACGTTTTTCATCATCAACGTCAAAAAGATTTTATTGATTTAGGCCCCATCTGGGATCAACAATATAAAATAGAGTATATTAAAAAAGTAATCACCAAAGTCACTCCATACAATCAAAAGTTAGAAAACCAATTAATATAATTTCAAGAAAGATCTTAGAAATGTAAATACATAAAAACGTTATTTCGAGAGTACTAAACTATTCATAGAAATAAATCAGAATGGCTTGGTATGCTCTACATATTAGAATGGAAATATGACAAACATTTTACCATAAGAGACCGTAGTAAAGCATTTTAACTGATAAGAGTATAAAAGAACATCTGACCTTTGAAATGTTATGCCTAAAACATAGCCCATTCTACAACAAGTGAAAAAAAGTATTTAGAACGATCTTTTCAATTATGTGTAAACGGGTGAATAGATTTTGCAATACATGTATCAATTAACTCACCCTTAAGGGATGCCAGTCATTTAACAAACAGTCTCATAAAATATTAAGTGAAAGTTGAACATCAGCATCTAAAATGTAATTAATTTCGCTCCAAACTGGAGCTGTTAAGTTTCCAGACTTTTGCTTCTATCATCTAGAAATGTCCTTGGGCAGAGCTGATTTTGGTTACATCAGACTGGGAATAATGTGTTGGAATTTCCAATTTGTGCTAAAATAGAGATGGCCCTTGAAGCACCTTTCCCTTTTAGAGAACTTTTATTTATCTCACAAAAGCCCACGTCTTTAACGTCCGACATTGCAAGCGATGTGATTTTTAACTCATATGCTCTCTGCTTTGCTTTCAGAATAGGAGGAACGTAATAGTCTGTTCTAAAGGACTGTGCAAATATCCTACTGAGACACACCAAAATACTTCCTGAATTCTGGGTGATAAAGATCTTTGTTTAAGTGGTTATTTAATATTTCTGACACGTGTGATGTACTCCCGAATTTCCCTTAGTACTATACACAGACCGTAATGTCAACAAGCAGTTACATGCCTCTATTGAAACCTGATTTAATGCGAAACACAGTTTGAATATTTGACATCTGAGTGAGCTAAGCAATATGTAAGCCATAAATAATGAACTTGAGAGCATTCATCTATAAATACGAGAACCATTTTAAAATCACTTTTCTGTCAAATCGTTTATTATTCTTTCATACATTGAAGAAATTCAAACCAATTTGAGAACCATCTGGTAATCCTGTATTTCAGGTCAATGATTTGAGCACTAGAGGTGCACATAGTTTGCATCTACAAACTTCCTGTTGTTGTAGAAGAGTCCATGTTTGATGTAACAAAATTTAATTTGTATTCATTTTTGCAATAAAAGATGTGGGACAAAGCAATCCTCAAAAATAGCTACTTCATGAGAAAAAAATAAAATATTACTTTCATCACCTATATTTCAGTAAAAACAAATTAGGTGGATCCTCCTTGACAGTTTTGGAGTTTTTGCCAAAAAATAAAACTATCAAATCGTCTTCTGCAGTAGAAGTTGCAAGAATTTTTTTTTTCTGACAAGCTTCACCGTTCAGAAAAGTAGCAGAAAGACTACTTTGCACCTTTATTAGGTCGATAAGTTAAGCTATACGTTTTATGAATATTCCCAACCACGGTTCTAAATCACATTATTGAGTGACAAAAAATGTCACACCATGAACGTATGGAGATAAGTATAGTAAATCTACAATGGCCATACATATATGGTTGTCATTATTATGGTAATGAAAATTTGGCAGGACGGTATTTAAAGATCAGTATTGTTGGAAGTACCCCCAATTCAGTTAAACACCTGCTTTGCAGATCTGCGCGCATTCCCAGAATGAGGTCAAATGGTACATAGACTCAGGGAAGAAATAGACAATGCAGCTCATTTTGCATGTTTGTTAAAGGTCTGCACTGTTAGACAATATTTTGGGATTGGAATGGCATCAGGTATGACAAAAATACAAGTGTTTCCCTAAGTCAAGCCTTAGGACATGTGTGGTGCGGTGGCATCATTGTAAAACAATGGACTGTAATGTAGCCCTGATCGCATACATCTTGTTTGATGCAGTTTATGTCCTAAATGCAACAGATAAGCCTAGATGTAAGGTTCCGTGCTCACTATGCCATAAAACTCAAGCTGCATCCTGCAGATGAAGCCGAACTAGGCCAAAACTAGTCTGGCGTTGCTTGTATTCCCTTCAGGAGCAGGCCACGCAAGGCAGTTTGGGATGAACTGTTCCCAGAAAGAGTAGGCTCAGTACCGATCTGCACAATTTAGGCCTCTGTCTAGAGTGGCACAGTTGGCAAATATCGATGGACTGGAATGCAGCCTCAGTAATTTCAAGAGGATGAGATTATTGAAGCTTTCCTTCTAAGACATTGCAGTTGTTTGTTGCATCATTGTAAAACTGAGCATTTGTCTCGCTATGCATTACTGTAATCAGTAAACTAGATGAACAGATATTCTACTCAGATTAATCAGAAGCACTCTTTCATTCCTGCAGTAGTCACCAGAGGAACGATGTGCCCAGCCCTGAAAACAGGGCTCACTGTTCTGTTCTGCGTTGTGGTGCACCTCTAAATTGGTCCTCGGTGACCAGACTGGATCAATGTGAATATTACACCTAATGCACTGTTTCCTGTGCAGATGCGAGCCCTTGTCTGCACTGCATTCGCGAAAGACGGGCACCTGTTTCAAGCCCCTAGAACATTTTGACGAAGCCAGTGATCCACATCCATTTCAAAGGGGGGCAGAGTTCCCCTGCACGCAAGTGACAGTACCTGTTGCAGAGGGGATACCAGGTTGAATCCGGGGACCCCTCTGAGAGCCCTCATGAGCACATGCACTGTGCACCAAGGTAAAGGATTCCCGCATTTGCATGGTGCAACACAGCCCTGAAAATGAGGGTGCGCTCCTTTAGCGACATAATTACTGCAGTGACAACAATATTACAGCAGGGGCTGTACAAGCACCTGCAGCCTTTTCTGTAACACCTTCTTGCCCCCGTAGATGCAATAAAGTGGCACAGAAACTAGTTGTGCACTGGCGGCACCACATATAATGTGGAGATGCTTTGGGGCTGCAGATAACTCTAGCCTGGGCAGCCCTGAATTCTCTTATGTTCTATCTACTCTTAGTTTGCCAACTTGATTAGAGTAGACAGTGTCCATGGAAAAGATAAATATATAAAACAAGTTCCACACTAGTAAACGATTCTTAAATGGCGACTGCTCTGGGTGGGAACACATAGGACACATCTTTGTGTCACTTTTGCCTGTCCACACAGTCTGCTAAATAATTGCTGGCTTTGTGACATCTCCATTTTTAGGTCTCGCCTACATGAGAATGCATTAGTGCATGCACTCTCCCCTGTGAGACTCTTGTATTCTGCAATGGGCTTTGGAACCAGACCAGTCCAAAAGCTTCCCCCGAGCCTGCCCCATACAGGTTCTTCTTCCCCTTTCGCCCTGTTTCTTTTCTCCCATAACTAAGCTCCCTCCATCGGTGTATCTTTTTCCCCTCCCAGAAAAAAATATAAATACTGGCATCTTCATTGCACTTTTTAACTGTCTTGTTGTCCACCCTCGCCCCCATTACCTGCCCTCACTCAAGCCACCTGATTGTCAATAGCTGGCCCATAGGTAAGACCTATTGGCTTTGCCAATGCTTGTTTGTGAAAGGAGTAATCAAAGAGCACCAGATACTGACTGAAGAAAAGCAAACAGGCCCATCCCATCTAAGTGATGCAACGTGCCTCCGGTGATAATTAGATAGCTGCTATAAAAAGCAAGCATGCAATCAACAGAGCTTGCTTTTGACACGAACATCAAAACAAGACTGTGTCCTTTTTCCTCTCTATGGGAGATTCCACCGGTGTATGGGGGATTAGGACGCCAGGTGACAGAAAACCATCTTGTGCACATCATTCAATTACTTCATTCAATAAATTACAATTAAGTGCATGTCCTGTCCCCAAACTCAAGTGACTAACATATTAACATAACACAAAATCTGAACAGAAAACTGAAGCACGCTAAGGAACACTTAGGGTAAACCAGAGAGGATAAACGCGGTAAAAAGATGGCATATTTTCAAAATAAACGACCTGAGAATGATCAATTGGGCACTCAGCAGGGATCTGATTGGCACAGCCACTGAGTGGAGGTTTCACATAAGTAAGAGATCTTCAAAGTGCAAGACTTTGCACAGTCTCTACATTTCATGGCAGGATATACAACTAGGTAACTGGAAGAATTAACAGGTGTAACTGGGGAGGGCAACGACCAGGCCGTGACCACCTGTATCATTAGTTGATTGTGTACACCTACCTGGCTATTATTGTCCTGCTCGTGTACAAAGACTCTGGTGGGATAACTGTGGAAGCTTTACTGTAAACCATGGGTACTCACCAACATTTTCCCCAGGGCCACAATGTAAGGTCTGTGGTGTGCCTGAGGCCCGCACTGATTCCAGCACGATGGCAGTGGGGCTTGTGTTATGCTGTATCTGAGTCGCAATCCATCTACCCCACCTTGGTGTAAGCCTTCTTTGCTTGCTATCACTATCCTGGGAGATGTAAATGTGGCACATCGACATGGAAGGAACACGCAAAGACTGGTATGGGTGCTGCCACACTCGGAACTGCGTCACCACAGTTCCGTCCTTTATTTATAGCTTGGTGCTCCGTGCCCCTCCCGGACACGCTGAGCACGTTACTGAAACACGGAGAGCCCGAGTGGCTCTCCGTTTACTCTTTACATCCCTCCCATGTTTTACTCCACATGGACATAGATAACCAAACTGAACTTAAACAAAAGGTGAAAACACTTTCAATACGGAACAACCCTCAATAACAAATTAAATGAATAAACACGAATAGTCAATAACTGAGAACACTACAAATTCGTTCCTTAGCACCCTGAACCTTCAAGTCACTTACAAAGTCCAAATTAGACAGCTGGAGATCATTTCACCCTGTTCAACAAACGAAATCCCTCAGCTGACTATTCGGTACAGGGTTAGGGCGCAAGTCATATCTCGCACTTCTAGCGCTACCACTCCTGTGTTCAAAAGCACAACCAGGTCTAGTTTGCACGATACTTGTTGGCTCGGTAACATCCTTCCTTTCCACTGCCGGCAGTGGTAAGTCATCCGAAAAGTCCTCTATCTCTCCTTCATCATTGGTCTGCTCTCTTAGACCAGCCCTCTTAAAATGTGACACGTTTCGTGTTACTCTCTTCCTTCCTCGTGCTGCAGTTATCATGGACCCTTTTATGCCAATTATCTCCCATACATCCGGCTCAAACGGCGTTCGGAACTTTCCTCCTTCTCCTCGCCGATGTTTCACGACCACTCGATCCCCTTCTTGGAACCCTCGATATTTTGCTCGTCGTCGGATACTTGCTCGTTGGTTGGTAGCTTCTCGACGGTTCTGAGTGGCTTTTACGTCCAATGCAGGGGGTCTCCACTTAGGACCAGAGGGAATACAATCACGTGGAGACACTTTGAACATCAAAGAAGAGGGAGCACAGCCAGTGGTGCTATGAGGTGTTTGACGATATGCACTCAAAAACTGATACAGACATTGTTCACTGTTTTCATTTTGCTCGACTCCAATCCTTAGAGCTCTGTTCAAGGTGCGCATAAACCTTTCCACGTCTCCATTGGCCTGAGGCCAGTAAGGCATTATTTTACGATGACGAATTGCCAGACAGTCAAGGTATGACCTAAACTCTTGCCCTTGGAAAGGAGGACCATTATCAGTTCGGATTTCGTCAGGCAAACCAAACAAAGCAAACGTCTTTTGTAGAACAGGCCGTACATTTTCAAACGCCGTTGACGCTATAACTTCCACCACGGGGAACTTGGTATATGAATCAATCAAGACAGCAGTCAGTCTACCATCTGGGAAACTCCCAAAGTCCATGCTCACTTTAGCCCAGGGTTTCAGAGTGGCCGGTTCAGTTTCTACTGGACAGCTCGAGGGATCCATTGACGTGATAATGCAAGAATGACATCTCCCTACCATTTCATCAACCTGAGTATCCATACCCGGGAACCAAACCTTTGCTCGTAGTCTTGCTTTGGTTTTAGCAGCCCCTTGGTGCCCTTGATGAGCCAATTCGATCACCTTCGACCAGAGACACTGGGAAAGCACGATTCTCCTACCTCTTAGAACCAACCCATCATTGTCAGTAGACAACTCCTCACGCACTTTCCAAATACTCTGCATAGCGACTCTTTGATCAGGGCAGGACATGTGGGTCTTCTCTAGAAAATATTTCCATCTTTTGTGACTCAACGCTTCTTTGACGTGACTCAACATTACATCTTCCTGGGTAGTGTTCACAATGTCAGTTACGAGAAGTGCATTAGGGCATGCCGACTGCACAACCATGCTAACAAAGAGTTCAGTGTTTTCTTCATCTTGTTCTTGATGACCATCACACCGCTTTGGAGGAGGGTGTCGAGACAGATAATCTGCAGGATTATTCGCACCAGGCCGATATACAACCGTGAACCTATAAGGTTGAAGTAGAACAGCCCATCGTTCAATTCTCGGAGGCGCCAAACGTGCACTACCCGCAAACAAAGGGACTAACGGCTTGTGGTCAGTCACTACTTGAAACTCGTGCCCATACAAATATAGGTGGAAATGGCGGCACGCCCAACGAATGGCTAGAGCTTCACGCTCGATTTGCGCATACCGGGTTTCAACTGTTGACAGTGCTCTACTAGCGTAGGCAACAGGGACCCACTCTTGATGCCTCTGTTCTTGTAAGAGCACGGCTCCAAGCCCAACGGGGCTCGCATCCACCACCACTTCAGTTTTCCTACCGGGGTTGAAGTAAGCCATAGTCGCTTTATCCAGCAACGCATTTTTAATATCCACAAACGCTTGTTGTGCATCCGGAGTCCAGTCCCACCGATGTTGCCCTTTAGTTAGTCGTCGAAGAGGTTCAGACATGGTGGCAAGTTGTGGTATAAACCTGTCGCAATACGTGGCCATCCCTAGAAAACTGCGAACTTCCGTTGGATTTTGCGGAACAGGGGCTTGACGGATCGCTTCCGCTTTCCGTGGGTCTACTTGCAGACCATCTTTTGAAAAGACATATCCGAAAAACTCTACCGAGTTTTGATAAAACGCACATTTCTTCTTATGAAGGGTTAGCCCAGCTTCCATCAGTCGATTCAACGTTGACCTTAAATGACGATGATGCTCTTCTCTCGTCTTGGAGTATATCAGGATATCATCACTTAGGTTAATTACCCCTGGCAATCCGGACAACGTTTCTCGAATCGCATTCTGAAATACTTCAGCAGCTGACGACACTCCAAAACTCAGTCTCTTGTACCGTCTTAGCCCCACATGTGTCGAGAAAGTGGTAATGTTCCTACTTTCAGGGTCCAGCTCCAGCTGATGATACCCCGCATTGAGATCCAACTTGGAGAACCACTGGGCTCCATTCAGATCCGCAATAATGTCATCCATGGTGGGAGTTATGTGCCTCTCTCTTTTGATAGCCTTGTTTGGTAGGCGCATGTCAACACACAGACGAATCGCTCCTGGCTGTTTCGGTTTCGGTGCGATTACCAACGGTGATACCCAGGGCGTAGGCCCATCCACTTTTTCGATGACTCCTTGTTCTTCCAACGACCGCAACTCTTGTTCAACAACCGGCCGCAGATGAAAAGGCACCCGACGGTGTCGTAGAGCCACAGGGGTCACATTGTGGTCTACGTGCAACTTGATGCGTTTTCCTTTCAAACGTCCTAAACCCTCAAACAACTGCGCGAATTCATGGAGGAGGCGTTCCACGTGAGTGTCATATATTTGACGCGCAAAGAATACCAGCTCTAATTCTTCAGCCGTGTGACACCCTAACAAAGTGCCACGATCCCCGGCTACGACATAGAACTTGGCCTCTGCTGATCTGTCTCCACTGCTTACGGCCACTTCCACAGTTCCTTTGAGGGGAAGGGGCTCTCTACCCCCATAATTATATATTTTAGTAGCTGTTGACGTAAGTGGCGGGGCAGGTACTAACTTTTTGAAGAGGGTTTCGTCCATGACATTGACAGACGCTCCAGTGTCGATGAGTACAGAAACCCGCGTGCCATTGACGTAGACATCACTCAAGGGCGGCTGCCTCCTTTTCCCTGGTTTTCCTCCTGTGAAAGATATTACAAAAATGTCCTCATCTTCATCTTCCTCAAATACCGGACCACTCGCTGTCGCCTGCTCCCTTCCTTCCTCCGCCCCTTTGGACACAGCCTTTACATTCGTTTCTCGTCCTTTTTGTTCACCCGGCTTGTTTCTCCTGGACCTGCACATTTTCGCAAAATGGTTCGGCTTACCACAGCGATTACACGATTGCCCTTTTGCAGGGCATCCAGCATTCGATCGATGTTCATAGCCACAGCTTCCGCAGGCCCTCTCACTAGGTTTAGCGGGGTTCAGCCTACGAGGCGTTGCCGGGCGTGTCTGGACGGCATCCACTTGTTCCTCCTTGACTTGAACCACACGAGTCGACGACGCTGCAGCCATTGACTGACCTCTCACTGCCGCCATAGCATCTGCTCGTACCGCTGACAGTTCATGCGACCTCGCCAGAATCAGAATGTCATCAAGGGACATTCCCTGTTGCCGAAGAATGAGTTTTCTCAAAGCATTCGACCGACATCCTTGAATGATCTGCGCTCGAATCTCTTCTTGTTGGTTGAGACCCGTGCACGAGCTCACTAGTTTTCTCAACCTGGCATAAAACATATCCATTGATTCTACCTCTGTCTGTTGCGCCTGTCTGAGCTTCAAACGTTCATAATCAGAGTTAAGTTGAGGATCAAAATGCCTATTTAAAGCAGTCACCGCTGCGTCAAAATCAGATTTATCCCCTGTATCAGGGAGAGAATCAAAAAGCTCCTGTAACTCATCTCCACCCATCAAAAGCATCACAGACCTGCGCACTGCTCCATCCGTCTCTCGGGTGGCACAAAAATAGTTTTCTAAGCGATTTATCCATAGTCGCCACCTTGGTGCAGCTGTGGCTGGGTCAATCAGCTGGCTAAACGGTGGTAAAGAGGTAAGTGAGGAATGAATACTGTTGTTTAGTTGTGCTGGAAGTTGAGGATGTCCTGGTGGTTGAGGGGGGTTGGCGTTATTAGCATTGTCTTGTGGTGGGGCACTCATGTTAGCACTGTCTCACTCCGGTGTCTTGCACAGGCTAAGATATCTTTCTTTTCTGAGGGTCTGCCTGCCAGTTTGTCTTACTATTTCCTTTTCTTTTATTCCTTTTTTTATTTATTTATTTTCTTCTTTTTTTTTCCTTTTATTAAAATTTTTCTGTTCTTTGTTCTTTTCTATTCATTTGAGAGCCCCCCCCCCAGCCTCGGGGAGCACGTGTCCAGTTCGAAATCGGCAAAAACCTGTTAATTAGGTTTTTTTTTCCTTTACATCGGGGAGAACACGTCCTTTCCCCAAGCTCCCCAGCCTCGGGGAACGCGCTCCTCACACGGAGCCGTCACGCCTCCGGAGACGCTCCAAAACAGAGCGCTCGGCTGAAATTGACGAACCTCGTCAATTTCAGCTGCTCTCCCGGCAGCGCGGACACGCCCTCGGGCCGGGCACTCAATGGAGCGATTCGCTCCCTCCGACGATCCTCTTCTGGGGGCGGGGCGGGGCAGGGCTCACCTTCCTGGGTTTCCCCGATTGGGAAACCACACGGCACCACGCACCGCTAGCGCGAGGCACACCACGAGGCCCCGGACTTCAATGGATCGTCACCAGGTTAACGCCGCGCCACGTGAATTTCTTTCACCCGCGGCAGCCTGCACCCCTCAATCGGTACGTGTGTTTTTTTTTCTCTGTGCACCGGTATATGTTCTGCACCTACGGCGCGATGACTCGCATCCCGCTCGTCGCCATTGTAAATGTGGCACATCGACATGGAAGGAACACGCACAGACTGGTATGGGTGCTGCCACACTCGGAACTGCGTCACCACAGTTCCGTCCTTTATTTATAGCTTGGTGCTCCGTGCCCCTCCCGGACACGCTGAGCACGTTACTGAAACACGGAGAGCCCGAGTGGCTCTCCGTTTACTCTTTACAGGAGAGTCAAGTGTAAAAAGGAAGTAACTTGATTATTGAATTGGAATCAAACAGAATTGCTCAATGTGAATGTATAAAACCTGGGATCCATCATGGCTTCCCCACTTGACCAAATTGTGTGATCCTACGCAATTGTCTTATTTTACTTTGTCTCCTTTTTCTCCATTTTGACATATAAGAGCACCTTGAAATACATGTGGTCAAGATATAACCTGTATTAAAGAATCTCATTTGTTTGATTTATTATGCTAAAATGTTGTCGGTCTATAATAACCCAAACCACCCAGAGGATTACTCCTGATAACTGACTTGCCTCTTAGTTCGGTATTGGCAGTGTTGCCATTTTGGGAGGTGGCATCACTGTTTGTTTCTATGTTCATTTTGAAAACTGTCACTTTAAAACAACAAAATTCACCTCGAAGCATTGATATAATCTGATGTACTCAAATGAAACGCATGTAAATGAAATACACTTTTTTTAAATTGTGAAAAGTTTTTATTTTAACAGGTTTGTTAAAATATGTCTTAGACATGAGTTTGTTCCTAAAGTTAAATGGCGCATTTTTGCTTCTTTTAATTTAGTTGTTGTAAATAAACGCTTGCTCATTTTAATTACCATCTCTATGAACGTTAGTGCTCTCAGCAGCCCAGTGAAATTGGTCAGCAGGGGGAGCTGGGTGTGAAGGTTAAAAGGGCCGCATGCGACCCCCACTATGTACAGAGAGACTCCTTAAAAATACACTTGCAAAGAAAACGTCTGCCTATATTTGCGTGTATTGTAGAGGAATACTCCCTAGAAGATAATTTGTAGAGAAAAATAGAGCCTCTAATTGCCATTTTTCATTTAAAAAAAAGCTCCACAAAATGTAAGCTTGCACAGAGGACTTCGGTATACATTTTATTAGCCTGAATGGGTTTCATTTAATTGTGAATTATTTTGCTGTTACAATATGTGTCAGTATGCGGAGAAAAACTTTGCAGCGGTGAAGGAAAGGGTACAGCAGGACATGTTAAAAACGTGTGCTGGGAAAAATGCACAAATAAAAAAAAATTGTGTATGCAAACAAATATTTTGCACACAACCAGATTGAGGACCAAAGGCAGCGGACTATGTTCCTTTTGCGGATTGTCTGGGTCTGCAGGGAATGAGGATCTATTACACAAGAGCTGCACAGCAAAGGCCAGAGTTTTGTGCTTCAGAAATGTGCAGCTCTGTTTGAAGAACGGAGAAAAGCGCACGCGGCAAACTGGGATTAATTATCGCACACACTTCCTGGCTCTTAAAACACACACTGACAACAAGCGAAAAATATGAAACGGGATACGGCTTCAACAATTCTAAAAATCACTAGGTAAATGATTATCGAAATGAACAGGTAGCCGAGATTAAGTCAAAGTACTGACGGCATCTCGTCTGGCGCTAACCAGCCATGTTTTTGGAAACATAAACTAATCAAAACAATCATTGGCAAAACCACTAGAGCTCGCCTATTCAAGAGCTATTTATCTTGGAAATGGGTTTTGCCATGTTGTACACCAGTGTGGCTGTTCTTCATGGTAACAGTTAGTGTCAGGGAGTGGCAGAATGGAGTGGGGGAGTACAGTTCGTAGAGTGAATTTATTGGAGTGTCGTAGTGGGAGTAGGGTGTTGTTGAGTAGGGGGTGTAGTGTTGTTCTGTGGCACATAGTGTCACAGAGTGGATTGGGGTGGAATGGAGTGGAATGGGTTGGAGTGGAATGAGGGAGTGGGGTGGATTGGACTGGAATAGAGTTGATTGGATTGGTGTACAGTGGGGTGGATTGAGCGGAGTGGGGTGGATTAGATTGGATTGGATTGGAGTGAGGTGGTCTGGATTCACTGGTTTGGAGTGGGGTGAATTGGATTTACTGTTTTGGATTGGGAGCTGCAGTGGGGTGGAAAGGAGTGAGTGGATTGGAGTGAGTGGATTAAATTGTAGCGAGTGGAATAGAGTGGGGTGGGCTGGATGGATTAGAGTGGGGTGGTCTGAACTGGGATGGTTTGGGGTGGATTGGATTGATATAGAGTGGGGGTGGATTGGAGTAGAGTATGAAGGATTGGGGTGAGTGGGTGGATTGGAATGGAGTGGGGTGAATTGGATGGGGTGGGGTGGACTGAAATGGCATGGATTGCATTAGGGTGTGGTGGGCTGCAGTGGAATGGATTGGTTGGAATGGCATGTGTTGGAGTGGATTGGTGTGGATTGGAAAGGGTTGGATTTGAGGGGTTGATTGGAGTGGGGTGGATTGCATTGAAATGGGGTGGATGGATTGGAGTGGAGTGGGGTGAACTGAACTGAGATAGGGTGGGGTGAACTCGATTAGGGGAGGGTGAATTGTATTAGGGTGGATTGGATTGGTGTGGGGTGGATTGGATTGGACTGGGGTGGATTGAATCAGAGTGGGGTAGGTTGGATGGACTGGAGTGCAGTGGACTGAACTGGCATTGGGCTGGGAGTGGTGGATTGGTGTGGGGTGGATTGTAGTGGGGTGTGGTGGGCTGGGCTCGAGTGGAGTGGCTGGACTGAAATGGAGTGGAGTGAAATGGGGTGGTGTGGATTGGAGTGGGGTGGCTGAAGTGGGAGGATTTGACTAGAGTGGGTTGGATTGGATTGGAGTGGGGTGGGTTGTGGTGGGGTGAACTAGATTTGGCTATAGCAGATTGGAGTGAGGTGGATTGAACTGAATGGGGTGGATTCGATTGAGTGGGGTGGATTAGAGTGAGTGGGATGGATAGGATTAAGTGTGGTAGATTGGATTGATGTGGGGTGGATTGGAGTGGATTGTCGTGGACTGGCCTGGGGTAGATAAGTGTGGTTTGGAGTGGGGTGGATTAGACTGTAGAAACGTGGATTAATGTGGGGTGGATTGGAGTGGATTGTCGTGGACTGGACTGGGGTAGATAAGTGTGGTTTGGAGTGGGGTGGATTAGACTGTAGAAACGTGGATTAATGTGGGCTGGATAGGACTGGAACAGGGCAGATTGTATTGGAGTGGGATGGATTGGGGTAGTGTGGGTGGACTGGATTGGAGTGAGGTAGATTGGGTGCCAGTGAAGTTGACTAGAGTGGGTGAATTGGGTTAGATTGGATTGGATTGGAGTGGGGTGGGTTGGACTGGAGAAGGGTAGATTGGACTGGAGTGGGGTTCATGGTACTGGAGTGGATTGGGGAAGGGTGGATTGGGTTAGGTGAGGTGTTTTGTATTGGAGTGGAGTAGATTATACTGGGGTGAATTGGGTGGATTGGTGTGGGGTGGAGTGGAGTGGATTGTTGTGGGGTGGATTGGAGTGGAGTGAAATGGATCGGGGTGAATTGGGATGGAGTGGGTTGAATTGGACTGGGTTGAGGTGAGGTGGCCTGACTGGATTGCGGGGAATTAGGGTGGGGCAGACTATTTTGGATTGGAGTGGGTTGCTTGGGATTGGAGTGGGGCAGGGTGGAGTGAGGCCTGTTGCAGTGGGGCAGATTGTTTTGGATTAAGGTGTGGCAGATTTAAGTGGGGCAGATTGAAATGGATTGGAGAGGGACAGGTCATTTTGGATTGAAGTGGGGCAGATTATAATGGAGCAGGTTGTTTTGGACTGGAGTGGGGCAGATTGTTATGGATTAGAGTGGGGCAGTTTTAAGTGTACAGATTGAGTGGGAAAGATTGCTTTGTATTGAGTAGGGCCGACTGGAGTGCAGCAGAATGTGTGGATTGGAGAGGGGCAGATTATTTTGGATTGGAATGGGGCAGATTGGAGTGAGAAAGATTGTTTGGGACAGATTGTTTTGTATTGAGTGGGGCAGGGTGTTTTGGATTGGAGTAGAGCAGATTGTATTAAGGTGGATTGGAGTCGGGTGCATTGAATTGAAGTGGGGTGGATTGGGTTAGTGTGGGGTGGATTGGATGGGCGTGAGGTGGGGTGTATTGGGAGGGAGTGGGGTGGATTAAATTGGGGTGAGGTGGATTAGATTGGAGTTGGGCGTACTGTTTTGGACTGGAGTGAGGCAGATTGGAGTGGGACAGATTGTTTTGGATTGAGTGGGGAACACTGGAGTGAGGCCGATTGGAGTGGGGCAGAATGGAGTGAGGCAGATTGGAGTGAGACAGATTGGAGTGAGGCAGATTGGAGTGGGGCAGAATGGAGTGGGGCAGATTGGAGTGGGGAGGAGTGGAGAGCAGCAGTGTGTTTTGGATGGGAGTGGGGCAGGCAGGAGTGTGGCAGGTGTGAGTGGTCAGATTGTTTTGGACTCAAGGGGAGCAGACTGGAGTGGGATGGATTGGAGTAGGGCACATTGTTTTGGATTAAAGTGGGGCAGATTGGAGTGAGGTGGGCTGAAGTGAGACAGACTGTTTTGGATTGTAGTGGGGCAGATTGGAGTGGGGCAGATTGTTTTGAATTGGAGTTCAGCTAATTGCAGTGAGACAGATTGAGGTGGGGCAGATTGTTTTGTATGGAGTGGGGCAGATTAGATTGGGGTGGGTTGGGAGGATTGGAGTGTGGTGGGTTTAAGTGGATTGGATTGGAATGGGGTGGATAGGTGTTCAGTGAAGTGGGGTGGATTGTAGTGGGGCAAAGTGGAGTGGGGTGGGTTGGGGTGTACTGCACAATTATGTGGTAAAGCATAATTTCAGAAATTACACATAATAAAAAAAAAACAATGTGCCTTTGCAATATTTAGAACAAGATAATCATCATCTTTTGAGAACAGTGCGCACAAGTAAAAAAAGAAAAAGTACGAGCAAAGTGAGAAAACACGCCTTGCCAAAATAAAAGAAAGTTAGCTATAAAAAATAAAAAATTACAATTTTGTTTGTCCTGCTGGGCATGCTTTTGCCAGTCACAAGCCTTCTGTTTGCAGAGCACTAGAAGTTAAAAAGAATAAAATAATACTTCAATCACATCGGGAACAGGCAGATGTACCCTGATGGAGTTGAATCAATCAGCCCTTTATCCCTGCTCCACAGAGAGCTACGGGAATGATGCCAGGCCTACAGTGACGAATTATGAGGCTTTAAAGAAGAGTGCCACGCAAGCCAAGAAATGGTAAGTGACAGGCGGGCCCAAGCCCTTTTCTGTACACAGCAGAGTATCGCAAACAAGACACATGCGCTAGAGCATGCACTCGCATGCTCAGCCTTAAACAGCAGGGGTTTTCATATGCTGAGAAATATGCTGGTGAAGATTGGGAAAAAGATGGATTTTTTAAACAATTCTCAATAAGATGTAGGAAGGAGTGTTCATGAATAAAAGTAAAGGTAGTGTGGATAGAAAGATTTTTTTCAAAATTATGACACCGACTCAAACCCTCAAAGTACAAATGAACGCAATATGACCAGTTATGATGAAGCATAGAATATGAAGAAAGATTCCAGAGGTTGGAACTGTTTAATTAGGGAACTATGTTCAACTACTCACTAGGGACCAAAAACAAATTAAAGGAATTAAGAAAAATATGTATGTGCATATATGGTCAGAATTCTTGAAGAAACAAGCAAAGATGTCCACCATGTAGCCATTGTGCATCAGGAGTATAGAGTGAGTCAGTCAGGCGGGATAGAGCACAGCCTTTACAAGCATGAAAATGTATTTTTTTTTTATCAGAGAAGAAGGTACCTGGGACTTTTGGTCACAATCAACTCTGCTATTGAACGCTCTGGGTCCTCTGAACTAATGTCCTTCAGTTTTAGGATCAGTTAAAAAACAGATTACAAAAATAAACATGGTCTGTACCAGTGACATTGGGAGTTCCAAAAACAAAGATTACTAGATTTCTCTTTTGGAAATTTCTCCTTCATCTTAAATACTATTTGTTCGTATTCCAACTAATTTCAGACAAAAAACAAAGAAGAAGAGCAGTTGGAAGGTTTTGACTTCACAGGCGAATGCCAGGATATGGGTAAATAGGTTACAGTAAGCGAGAATCAAATTTGGATTGACTCTTCAAATTGCCTCACGATATTAATGTCTGTACAAAGTGCGTGGGGTAGACCAAATGGCTATCATTCACATCTCTTGATTTGGTTATATATTTTTAAAAGCACCGATGCTGATTTAGCCCATGTAGGATTAGTGGAGAACATTTTAGAAGCCTTGACTGTTCAGCATTCCGTCCATCACTTGTTGTTTTTGCTTTGTTGACTGTTGTAACAGCATGAGCGGGAGACTGAGTGAAAGCATGTAGAAGATGAAAGGTCTCTTCACAAGAAGTGGATCAGTAGAAGCAACACAACTTGAGGTCTAATTGACTCTAAGTAGACCTTCTGCATGCACAATATTTATAAACCAACAGGAAATTACAAGGTGAAAAAAAATCACAGAACAGATTGTAACCCATGATATGTACAAGGATATAAAGTCAAATCAGGCAAAGTGTGAAGTTAAGTCTTTCAATGCCCCAAGGTCAGTAATAGGACTACCAGCTGAGGAATTCAAGGACACCCAATCTAAGGTATTCTAAGATATTGTTAAAATGGTAATGACAAATATTTTGATTTGAGAGAATACAACTCTGTGGGCACAACACAGTGCGTGGTCTTTAAAATGACATGCCCAAAACTTAAAAAATGTTGCTGTCTTTGAGAAAGAGAGTATATCTCTCAGATAATGAAAGCCAAGGTTCCAAACACACTTTCAACATTGGATAGACCTCTAAGTTTCTCATTTAATACCTTAAAGAAAGTTGGCTGTGGACAGAAGCCACAGCATAACCATTAGGATATCACGAACAAAACATTCTAAAAGTGCATTGATTATCAAGTAGTCAGTGTACTACATGGATGACATATGCAAAATGTTTTAAAAAAAGATGCATTGTGTAACAGTACTTGGACGTCAGGTTTCATGAAGGAAGCTTTAACAATGGTGCTGACTGTGCCTGTAGTCAAAGCATGAGTTTGCGAATATCATTTTAATACGATTGATTAGATGATGAAGATGATTATAGGAAACAGTCTATAGCCTTTAAGGTTTTGCAGCACTTTGGGTAGGCAGACAGTGTGCAGGTTACTAAATATCCTGTGTTCATACACAGAACCCACTTCCTAGCACAAGCTATTTTCCTTAAAACATTTTTTTGCATTTTAATCCATAGGAAAGAGTATATTCAGACAGTAAGGTATAAATTTGATTAGCAAGTGAAATAAAACACAAATCGGGATCCAATTAGTGTCTTACAACTGTTCACAGCCAGGAAATATGTACATGATTTATTAGGGCACTTCACTGCCTTCAAACATGCATAAAGGAAAAATCATCATTGTCACCCCTTTCATCATTCTTCCACTTATAACTAGGGGTGGGTGAAACTAGGTTTTCAAACCGTGGAATTCCACGTAGTTACATTAAAAACTCTGTGAGATTCTGCGGAGTTCTGTGAGCACATGGAAAACATCATGTCATGCTGACCGCCCTAATTTTTTAGTGCCATGAGCTTGCTCTATGCTGAGAAATTGAGAAATGAGTGCAAATGGCACTATGCGACATGCGTGAGGGCACTGCTGCTCAAGTTGGTTTTGCTGCCACTCAAGTAGATTTTCTACTGCAAATGGTCCCAATGAGAATGGTCACAGCTACCCATGTTGGGAAAATCTTGCTGGATTCCATCTTAGTGCCAAAAAGTGGTGCTAGGGGATGCAAATTCTCACATACAAACTTACAGTTGGTGAGCAACGTGCAAGAAAAAACTCTGTCATGCCGAGGTCAGCGGAATTTGGCTGGAACTCAGCATTACACAGGGAATCGCGGAGCGGAATTCATCACCCTTCCTACTTAAAACTTGCTTAAGGTCCTCAGAAATGCAAGCTCTCAGAACAGTGTTGGCATCAGTGAACATCTACAGTTGGAATAGCTCTGTCTTCAGCTCCTTTGTAAATGGCAATAGATGTTCTATGACATGCAACTGGTTTGACCAAAGTTGCTATGCTGTGCTTCATTGCATCAAAGGGGGAGAGCAGAATATGACTGCATGTACTAAGACTGTTCATCTCTCCCACAACAAAACTGAAAAGAGCACACACTAAGACATCAACAGCTCAAATGTACATTGTTATTTGACTGCACACAAAGATATCCAGTGAGTTGAGTAAGAAGCTCAAGATTCCAATCATATGTGGTTCCGAAGTATTTTTTTTATTTCACTCAGTAATATGAAGAAGAACACAACCCATGTGTTTTGTCCCCAAACTAGGCCATGGGACTTCAGAGCTTAGTAAATTGTTTCAAATCTGATTTTTATTCATTTTGTCAAGGTATAAGTAACGTCTCCTAACTTCATGAATGTCCTCATTTGAAAATATATATCACATTGCTCCTTTTATTAGATTACATTAATTCCTCATTTGGCAATACATTTTTTTCCAAATTCCACCTGTGCTGGTGTCATTGCTTCAAAGTGGAAAAAAACTATCTCTATCAATTTGATATCTAAATTTCATATTCTTCAAGGTACATTTTTTCAGTCATTTTTCGGGTCATTATGGATTTGTGATCCCAGAGTTTTAGTATGCATTCCTAAATTGTGCTAGTGATTTAGAAATTGCATTCTTCATTCATCTTGTATCACAAAGTTCTGGTTCAAAAGTTTAACAAACGTGCCATGAAATACAAAGGGGAAAGTGTAAGAATATTTCATGCAACACAGCAAAGAAACCAAATTTCTGCACTGCATTGCATGAGGGAGAAGGACAGCACCAATCTAGTAGGATATGGTGCTGCTGCTCTATTCCCAAGACCTAATGCACTTTTAGGCTGCGTAGTGCCATGCCACTCTGGTGTGCAAAGTAGTGTATATTTTGGCAAAATAAACGTGGATGCACAGTTCTATGGTAAGTGTGACTCCTCACTACCAATTTGAGGAGGAGTCAACTGGTCCCTATAAGTGTTCAAAATTGGGAACAGGAGCCCTCACTCCCCTTTCGGTGACATGCTTCATTATCGGGCTTTCATCTTCGCCAGGCTGGCATACCTAATCCTCACTGTCATATATGACAAATATCATGTGATATTTAGATGGTATGCAATGTAGACCAGGAACCCTCCTTGAATTGAAAGGATGGGCCAATTAGGGATAGCAATGGGCTTGCAGAATCCAATAAATCTATTGATTTGAAAGAGGACCAGCGTTTACTGCAGTACCTACCCCAGCTCCGCACTACTCCCATTTTGTACAGGGAGGGTACCCTTCCAGTAAAAACTACTATGCTAAGACAAACTTGAAATGTACCTCCCTTTGTAAGGTGCAACGTACAAGTAAAGCTTAATTTTTCTCCTGCTTGGTGCTTGCATCAAGGAGGCATTTGTTTGCAGCAAAGCTCTATCTACAAATGTTAGTAGATAGGACTTTGCATCAAAACCCCATGAGTGGTAGCATAGAAATGCCCATGTACCATCCATAGAATGCTACCTTAATGCAAAGTAACACATTGTGAGAAAGTAGCCTCTTTCTAACCTTGTTACCCCCACTTTTGGCCTGTTTGTGAGTATATGTCAGGGTGTTTTCACTGTCTCACTGGGATCCTGCTAGCCAGGGCCCAGTGCTCATAGTGAAAACCCTATGTTGTCAGTATGTTTCTTATGTGTCACTGGGACCCTGCTAGCCAGGACCCCAGTGCTCATAAGTTTGTGGCCTATATGTATGTGTTCCCTGTGTGATGCCTAACTGTCTCACTGAGGCTCTGCTAACCAGAACCTCAGTGGTTATGCTCTCTCTGCTTTCCAAATTTGTCACTAACAGGCTAGTGACTAAATTTACCAATTCACATTGGCATACTGGTACACCCATATAATTCCCTAGTATATGGTACTGAGGTACCCAGGGTATTGGGGTTCCAGGAGATCCCTATGGGCTGCAGCATTTCTTTTGCCACCCATAGGGAGCTCTGACAATTCTTACACAGGCCTGCCAGTGCAGCCTGAGTGAAATAACGTCCACGTTATTTCACAGCCATTTACCACTGCACTTAAGTAACTTATAAGTCACCTATGGTAACTCCGAACATGGCCATGTAACATGTCTAAGATCATGGAATTGTCACCCAATGCCATTCTGGCATTGGGGGACAATTCCATGATCCCCCGGTCTCTAGCACAGAACCCGGGTACTGCCAAACTGCCTTTTCAGGGTTTGCACTGCAGCTGCTGCCAACCCCTCAGACAGGTTTCTGCCCCCCTGGGGTCCAGGCAGCCCTGGCCCAGGAAGGCAGAACAAAGGACTTCCTCTGAGAGAGGGTGTAACACCCTCTCCCTTTGGAAATAGGTGTGAGGGCTGGGGAGGAGTAGCCTCCCCCAGCCTCTGGAAATGCTTTGATGGGCACAGATGGTGCCCATCAAAGCATAAGCCAGTCTACACCGGTTCAGGGATCCCCCAGCCCTGCTCTGGCGCACAACTGGACAAAGGAAAGGGGAGTGACCACTCCCCTGACCTGCACTTCCCAGGGGAGGTGCCCAGAGCTCCTCCAGTGTGTCCCAGACCTCTGCCATCTTGGAAACAGAGGTGTCTGTGGCACACTGGACTGCTCTGAGTGGCCAGTGCCAGCAGGTGACGTCAGAGGCTCCTTCTGGTAGGCTCTTACCTCTCTTGGTAGCCAATCCTCCTTCCTAGGTAGCCAAACCTCCTTTTCTGGCTATTTAGGGTCTCTGCTTTGGGGATCTCACCAGATAACGAATGCAAGAGCTCATCAGAGTTCCTCTGCATCTCCCTCTTCACCTTCTGCCAAAGGATCGACCGCTGACTGCTCAGGACGCCTGCAAAACTGCAACAAAGTAGCAAGATGACTACTAGCAACCTTGTATCACTTCATCCTGCCGGCTTTCTCGACTGTTTCCACGTGGTGCATGCTCTGGGGGTAGCCTGCCTCCTCTCTGCACCAGGAGCTCTGAAGAAATCTCCCGTGAGTCGACTGAATCTTCCCCCTGCAATCGCAGGCAACAAAAGACTGCATCACCGGTCCTCTGGGTCCCCTCTCAACATGACGAGCGTGGTCCCTGGAACTCAGCAACTCTGTCCAAGTGACTCCCACAGTCCAGTGACTCTTCAGTCCAAATTTGATGGAAGTACGTCCTTGCCTCCCCACGCTAGACTGCATTGCTGGGTACCGCGTGATTTGCAGCTGCTCCGGCTCCTGTGCACTCTTCCAGGATTTCCTTCATGCACAGCCAAGCCTGGGTCCCGACACTCTAACCTGCAGTGCAAAACCTTATGAGTTATCCTCCGGCGTCGTGGGACTCCCTTTTGTGACTTCGGGTGGACTCCGGTTCACTTTTCTTCTAAGTGCCTGTACAGGTACTTCTGCGGGTGCTGCCTGCTTCTGTGAGGGCTTCCTGACTTGCTGGGTGCCCCTTCTGTCTCCTCATCCAAGTGGCGACATCCTGGTCCCTCCTGGGCCACAGCAGCATCCAAAAACCCTAACCGCGACCCTTGCAGCTAACTAGGCTTGTTTGCAGTCTTTCTGCATGGGAACACCTCTGCAAGCTTCTTCACGACGTGGGACATCCATCCTCCAAAGGGGAAGTTCCTAGTCCTCTTCTTTCTTGCAGAACACCAAGCTTCTTCCAACAGGTGGCAGCTTCCTTGTACCCTCAGCTGGCATTTCCTGGGCTCCTGCCCACTCTCAACACTGTTGCGACTCTTGGACTTGGTACTCTTGTCTTACAGGTACTCAGGTCCGGAAATCCACTGTTGTTGCATTGCTGGTGTTTGTTCTTTCTGCAGATCCCCCTATCACGACTTCTGTGCTCTCTGGGGGTAGTAGGTGCACTTTACACCTACCTTTCAGGGTCTTGGGGTGGGCTATTTTTCTAACCCTCACTGTTTTCTTACAGTCCCAGCGACCCTCTACAAGCTCACATAGGTTTAGGGTCAATTTGTGGTCCGCATTCCACTTTTGGAGTATATGGTTTGTGTTGCCCCTATACCTATGTGCTCCTATTGCAATCTACTGTAACTTTACATTGCTTGCATTACTTCCTTTTGCTATTATCTGCATAATTTTGGTTTGTGTACATATATCTTGTGTATATATCTTATCCTCATACTGAGGGTTCTCACTGAGATACTTTTGGCATATTGTCATAAAAATAAAGTACCTTTATTTTTAGCATATCTGTGTATTGTGTTTTCTTATGATATTGTGCATATGACACCAGTGGTATAGTAGGAGCGTTACATGACTCCTAGTTCAGCCTAAGCTGCTCTGCTATAGCTACCTTCTATCAGTCTAAGCTGCTAGAAACACCTCTTCTACACTAATAAGGGAGACCTGGCACAAGGTGTAAGTACCTCTGGTACCCACTACAAGCCAGGCCATCCTCCTACACACAAGCGCTATTTTACATCACTTTTAGACAACTTTGCAGAGCAAAAAATTTATGTACTGGAATGTAAGCACCTTATTTAGCTTTTGCCGGTTTGCATCACTTTTTGTGACTTTGTTCTGGTGTAAAGCCTTGATAAATCAGTCTCAGCATCACTTATAAGAAACCAACACTGAAAGTTGATAAATTGAATATGGTTTTTCTATCAGGGTGGACTGTAAATAAAGTTTAACAACATGCGCTGTCACCCATTTACGAAGCAGGAAGATTACTTACCATACAGCACAAACCATGAACAGATGAATACCCCTATCATAGCTTTTCTGATAAAGAGTGTTTGCCTGTGAGAAATGTTTATTTCCTTTAGTGTCTGAGTCTAGGCACCCTGATAATGCATTTCCGACAGTGTGACAATAAGCATATGCTCTTTAATTTAAAACAAGAAGGAGGGCTGAGATGTAGGATCAGGGTTATCTGAGTCTTCATAACGCTAAATCCAATGCCAATAATGAAAGTTTCAAAAGACAAGAATTCAAGTAAAAGCCCTAAGGGTTTATTCACAGCTAAGTTCATTACAGAAGCAAATAAGTTGTTAGTTAAATCATGCCGAATCAGCAATAAGTCAAAATCAAACAATATAAGAAGCATTAATATAAGGTCCAGCAAACAGAGCCAGAACTAACATGTAGTTAAGAGGACTGACAAAATATGTCTCCCAAGAGTGTGCCATGAAGAATGGCACATTGCCCAAAATAATTTGTTTGTGGTTTTATACAGAAAATCACACACTCAGTGTGCTGAGACATGAGCTAATAGGGCTGGATTAACAAAGATACATTCACATAAACAACTTACATCATGTAAGATACAGCTAGTAAACACCTTCTTTATTGCACATCAATAAAGAGGTGTGCATATGAAATAAAGGAGATGACATGAATTTCATATATTACAGATACAATAGTCAGTTCAGATAATGAATGGTCCCTAGAAAATACTTGTGCAAATGGCCTTGGATGTTACAAAGAAAGGAACATGCTAAGCATGGTTTCCTTGTGAGAAGGACACATTAATACAATTTATTAGCACAGTAGACAGCACCACATATGTTTCTTCAACTTTCTTGATTTCCGTAAAGAGAAAAGCACACAAAGAATGTTCGTTCAGCTTTCCTACCACTGTAAGTGGAGCACCTCTGTGCTTACATGTCCACCTGAGGCACTGCAGCAAACTGCATGTGTCTGGCAGCCTCTATCTCAATTTCAGACTGGCTGGACTCCAAGAAACTCCCATTGCACTGTTGGGACCTACTGACCAGCAGTGAACAATGTGAGTTGATGCTGTTGTGATGTGACGTGACCCATAAACGTTATTGAGGGGTCTCCAGGGGTCGCAGCTGCAACCTCTGGTTTGCCCATTGCGACCCCTGGTTTCAGAGGTGGCAAAATCAGTGACAGGAGCATAATGGCAGTGCATGCTTACGGACAACTCTTGAGTCTCCCTTCTCGTTGTTTTCTCTCATTTTTTTGTTACACAAACAGCAAATAATGTTTAATTATTCTCTATTAGTGTGAAATAAATACAGTTAGCTGGACTTTGGCACTCCCTGGCAGCTGAAGTGAGTAAAAACTGCTTTTAAATCGCAACAGCTTCTCCACTAAGGTGGAGGAGCATCGCCCCACTGCATGCAGCAAAAGGAAAAATAAAATGATAATAACACTATGTTATCATTTTATTTTTCCTGAGCGGGTTGGGGCGGACTGGGCAGGAATGGACCAGAGGAGAACTGGAGGGGAGTTTTGTGTGTGCAATAAGTGCGCATGTCTGTTTAGCCAGCCATGTTGGGCCGGCAAACACACATGCCCACTTTCCATTTCTCAATCCGGCTGTATTGCACAGCTGGGAGGAGAAAGTGCACAGGCCTTAAGTCCCTCTGTGAGCGGCGAAGCAGGCCGTTCACACCAATCACAATGCTGCTGTCATGCTGGTGACAGCAGTGGTGTGATTGGCTTAAAGCCTGTGCGCTTCCCAGGAAGAGAACGAGGTACATTGAAGACACAAATGCGTCTCCAGGAGGTAAGTGTATTTTTTTTTAACCCCCCACCCCGCCACTCCCGTTCACTGGCAGCCGCCACTGCTTTTAAATGCATGTTGTGTGTCTGCTTGAGAATGAGTGTGTGTTTGTGTGAAATAGAGTGTGTGTAAGTGTGAATATGTGTATGTGTAGGCATGTGTGGGTGAATGAAATTGAAGGTCAAAGAGCATGTGATATCACTTCCGCTATCCCTGGCATTTTGGTGAATTGACGTTCATGCTGTGACCTGCCGTGTAGTGCAAAACACAGTGGGTAGAAAGCCAGAAGATTGCAGCATGGTGATGAGCACTTCACTGGCTGACATGGTAATAAGAAATGTGAATATGTAACCCTGCATGGACTTAATGTTCTTCCTAATTTAAGTACAAGCTAGAAAAAACGAGACATTACAAACTGCATTGCCTTCAATTTGCTACAGTTATTAAATGAACAGTTCATTCTGCCTTCTGCCGCTCAATATTGGTCGCCAATGCTAACCTTTATGACTAAAAGCGAAAACACTGTCCCATTTGGCTAAAAAATAATCATAAAGGCAATTAGTCTATGCAGACATCCACCAGTTGGGTCCTAAGAAGTAGCCTGTGAGTTCATAAAGATGCAGAGCACAAGCTAAAAGAACCCCCTAACACTTTGCACAACAACAGAGATTCATTTAAATTCTAAGTTCCTGCTTCCTTTTGGCATATTGTTCTTTGACAGTTCTTTGGCATTCTACAGTATTTGAATGAAACGTGTGCTTTAAAATACAATATTTGAGCCCATATTTCAGAACTCCTCAGAACTAACCAGGTAAAACACCCCACTCCTTTAAGATAAACACCAGTTGCTACTGATCTAACATATTAGGTTTTGTCCAGTTTACTAGACCAGAGTTAGTTTGCACCATCACGGTTCATTTTTTGTCATATATTTATGGGAGTAACACAAACAGAAGAGGAGAGAAGGAGAAAAAGAAAGACAGAAAACCAGCAACAAATCGAGAAAGCAGGGAAGAAACATAACCCATAAGCACGGGGTAAAGAGTGAGGGTGTGCTTGAAACTGGATTAAAAAAGCAAGAAGTGGAATCAAGAGGATTGGTATTAGGCACTCCGACCTTTAATAGTGCCTGTTGCAGGCTTCTGAAAAAAATACTGGGCCCCAACACATAGGAGGTCATTATGACACCGGCGGTAGGTGATAATGTGGCGGTAGTACCGCCAACAGGCTGGCATTACATACCGCCACATTATGACATTGGCGTGATGGCTGCAGCCAACTTGCCAATTTACCGTTCCTACTGCCATGGCGGTAGTAACCGCCAGACCGGAGATAACAATCTCCCACCCGGCGGCCACTATTGTACCGCCGGCGGCAATTTGAGCCTGCCTACCGCCCTGGTTTTCGTGGGGTTTGCAATGCCATGAAAACCATGGTGGTAGGTTCTACCAGTGACAGGGAATACCTTCCCTGTCACTGGTAGGAGGCTCACCCAGCCCCCCCAAATACTCTCCAGATGCCGCCCACCCTCCCCCTCCATCTATGCTCCCCCCTTCTGATCCCCCATCCCCCTTCACGCACACTCGCAGACACACACCATGCATACACACACTCACTCACACTGGCATACACTAATTAATTCACACATGCATCCATTCATTCTCGCACACATCTGTACACACATTCACACTGACATGCATTCACATTTCCATTCATACATGCATACACACACATGCATACACCCACGCAAACAACACTACACACACAGACACACTCAGGCACACACTCACACATTCATGCACACAACCCCCCCTACACACAACACCCCCCACCCACCTCCTCTGTCGGAAGCCCAACTTACCTGCATCCAGGGGGTCTTTCAGCAGGAAACGGGATGGGGCGCTGCTAACGCTATCAGAACACCGCCAGGCAGTATTATTTGCAATAATACAGCTGGCGGCGGTCTACCGGCGTGGCACTGCTGGTGGCAGCAGCGCCACCTTACCACCATCCTCCAGTATGGCCACAGCCAGATTTCCGCCCTTCTTGTGGCGAAAGTCCGGCTGTGGTCATAATTTGGCATATGGATGTAAGCTGCAGTGACAGTCTTTTGGCAGCCGTCACCACGGCGGTAGGCGGCATTTACCACCAATGTTAAAATGAGGGCCATAATCTTTAATAAACTAAGGGGCATGTTTACAAGAAAGTGGTGTATCAGTCCTAATGCGCCACTTTTCTTGCATCGTCCTGCGCCCCCCCCTTAATGTCACCATGTGGATCCGTATTTACAATATGGCCCTCGTTAGGACACCAGTGTCAAAAATGTTGATGCTATTGTGGCGCTTTGCAGGATTAGCACCAAAAGGTATGGCTCTAATACTGCAAAGTCAAGGGATGCCCATTGAAAACAATGGCAGCCTCACCATAACCCCTGCCTCAGGCGGACATTAAAAATGATGCTAAAAATGGCACAGTGAAAGCTTTTAAATTTCACTGTGCCATTTTTCTGGGCCTCCCTGCGGGGGAACACCCCACTTGCATAGATTCTGCCTGGCGCAGGCATAATGTGGCACAAGGGGTTACAAAGTGGAGCAATGCATGCATTGCACCACTTTGTAAATATGGTGCGGGGGAATGTCCAACTTAACGCCACATTAGCGTAAAAAAATTATGCTAGTGTGGTGCAAGGGGCTTTTATATATGCCCCTAAGTGCTGGGAGCACCAACGGCTTAGGTGGTGAACATGCAGACAGCAGGTTGCACCAGTGGTGGAAATGGGCAGTGCCAGTGTTGTATTTGGATAGCACTAGTGGGGGAAATGAGGGGCGCTAGTGGATGACGTGGGCAGTCCATGGAACTTTTTGGAAAACTTAGTACCATAGCACTTATGGATTTGTTTAGTTGTTTTTTTGTAAACTCAGCAGGACACAGATTTTTAACTGGTCTATTTTTTTAATGAGATACTACACGATTGCTTCTATCTTTCCTTCACCATCATTTATTCAGTTGTCATTTTATTCCCCGTCCGTTTAAAGCTCCGGGTCTTGTTGTTACCCCTAGCCGGTGTCATGGGAGGCACTAGGGATGTAAGGGCATTAGTTTGTGATATGACCATTATTAATAGTTGTAAAATAGGTATTTTGTTAGAAGTCAGATTGTTATTCGATTGTCAAGGCAAAACTGTTAAATATCCTACAACATATTGAATTAATAGCGCTGACATTCCTGGCACAGAAATCCCAAAGTGGTTGAATATCCCAAAGTGGCTAGATCCCTGTGAACTAGGAGCGCTTATCTACAAGTATGGTATTTATATATTGATTCTTGTGGCTCCACCAGTAAAAGTTAAAGTCAATGACTTGTTTTTGTCGATAAAAACTTCACTTGTTTCTATTTCTTCTTTAATTTACTGCTATAGGCAAACCACCTCATTAGGCGAACTAACCACATTTTGCTTTCTCCACTCCTTGTTTTAACTAAATCTTTTTTTTTTGCCTGTTTATTTGCCTTTTCAACCTTTTGGGTTTCTAAATGGGCACTAAATCGCGCCACACTGTAGTTGAAACTAATATAATGAGTTTAATCTGACACCAATCAGTCCTTCTGCTCAGTACATGGGAATACACACATTTTCATTATTTTTTTGGCGTATCTGCGCAGCACTCTGCTATGTTTAAAGAACATCCCTGGAAAATGCTATATCCCACTTGTGTGCTTTGCGTGACTGAGACATAGATTTTATTTACCTGTGTGTCACGTAAGGCCTACTAGTCTTATGTTTGTCAAACCCTCTGTATAAATTAATAAAATACCTTATAGCCCGATATTTGAGGAATCACATCCTGTAGCATGTCTCATTCCTTACCGGTAATCTTCATTGCTCAGGTCCGGTTGTCCTCCTCCCATTCATCACAAGTGAGAAATTACTATCTCACTATACAAAAAAAAAGAACAGAGGAATGCTTATACCTACGGCTCCACGCCCGGCTGCTGGACGCTACATAAGCAGTACTTACCCTCATTCCTTCTGAACTGCCAAACCCCCACCATAAGAAGCCAGGCAAACCTGGAGGGAGGGAGGGACATATGAATAGGACGAGGACAACAGGAGCAGGAGTAACGAAGATTACCAGTAAGTAATAAGACATTTTCCCCAGATCCGCCTTATCCTCATTCCCTTCATCACAAGTGAGGATAGCTAGGCAGTACAACCCAGCTTTCATAGGGCAAAGAAGAAACCACACAAAGGTACCATCATAACAATGCAGCACCCAATAGAGATGTATCCATATCAGGGGAAATTAAGACACCTCAGAATGCAAAGCAACTATACCAAATTGTTATAATCACATAAAACATTCTGCAATGTGTAATGTTTAACAAAGATATTCGGGGTAGCCCATGCAACTGCCTGACAAATCTCGGAAATGGACACCCTCTTCAATTCCGCCCAAGTGGCACCAACCCCCTAAAACCATGATAGAGTTGGGGTACCAGACAAAGAATAAGTCAGAGAAATCACCTTCTTGATCCATCAACTGATGGATAAAGAAGCCTCATCACCTCGGGAAGAGGTCCCAAGTAAGAAAAATAATCCATCTTAGAAAAGGATTTTGTCTTACCCAGATAGACCGTCAGTGTTCTTTTCACATCTAACAAAGACTATGGTCCTCCAAAGAAGAACCAGGCTCAGCACACAGGGCCGGAAGAACCACTTCCTGAGTCTTATGAAACTGAGATTCTACTTGGGAAAAAAAGAAGAATCCAGATGGTGAACTGCCTCATTATCAGAAAAATGCAAAAAAGGCTCCAGAGCCATCAGAGTCCCCAATTCTATGAGCAGAAGTTATGGCCACCACAACTTTAAAGGTCACAAACTTAATATCCATCAACTCCAAAGGTTCAAAACAAAGACAGACCAATGCCTTCAGAACCAGCGGCAAATCCCACAAAGGAAACACAGTTTTTATCAGAGGCTGGGACAGAGAAAAAGTCTGCACTCACTTTGCCACCAAGCTCCTGCATTAGCCAAATTGCCCCAAGGAGAATTGAAAGCTCTAATAGCCCCCAACTGGGCACATAATATGGAAACTGCCAGATGTTTTTCAAACCCTTCCCACAAAAAACGCAGCACATCATTTAGATGAGAGTCAAGCGGGTAAAGCTGGGTGGCTTACTTCATCGCTGAAAACTACCCCAATTCCAAAGTCATACGACTTCAAAGTAGATGGCCTACTGGACTGCTGAGTTCCTTAAGATAAATGCTAGGCTAGTCCTTTCTATTGTAAATCCTCCTCTCAACTTCCAAACCAAAAGACGTAGCCTCTGCAGAGACAGGAAGGAGGAGGACTTGAGAGGGGAGGCAGAATATGGAATCACCCACAGACCCCGGATTGCCAAGAATTTGAACCTGGAAAACCATGAGTACCTGGGCCAAAACGAGACCACAACCACCATCACCCTAGCTTCCCCAACAGCCTGGTCAGCAAGTTGGGAAACAGAGGAATTAGAGGAAATAATTCAACAGTTAATCTGGCCATGGTAGGGTCAAAGCATCTACCCTCCAGGGCTACCTCCTGTGGATTGGGAGACGAAATGCTGGGAACTTGCACATTGAGAAAGGGAGCAAACAGGAGTAGAAAGGGCACACCAAACCTCTCACACAGCTGAAGACAAACTGCCCTGGTTAGAGAGATTTCTTGGGAAGGAGGAAAGGACCGGCTAAGGAAATCCGCCACCCCATTGTCCACCCTTCTGATATGCACCCCCACCACAGACTGCAAGTGCCTTTCCCCCAGTGAAACAGCAGGGTGGCAACAGAATCCAGTGAACTCGACTGGATCTCCCCCGGATTGTTCAGATTGTCTGAACTGACCACTAGATTGCAACCTACAAGAATCCCATCACTGCCCTGTACATAGCCATGGGTTCCTTCCAATTGGAGGAGCGCCTGTCCTCCTGCAGAGACTAGCTCGCCCGCCGTGACCTGTCTCTCAGGGTTGTCTCCTCACCCAAAGGAGCTGGTATCCACTTTGAGAACCATAGGAGGATCTTTCTAAAGTACCATGTCCTTGAAAGGAGAGTCCAGCAGAGTCAACCACCTCAGTAACTCGATGATCCCCGCAGTCACTTGAACCATACATTTGAAATTCCCTGACTTTGGGTCCCAAAAAGAATGAAAATGGGACCACAGGGGATGAAGATGAAAACTAGCCCAGGAAACTGTCAAGACCTCTGCCAACATGTGCCCCAGCAATCTCAAACACTGACATACTGGGAGCGGCAACCCATCACTCTCAAGGACAGAGACCTCAAAACCACTGCCCTAGTTGCTGGAAGCAAAACTCTGTTGAGATCCATACACAACCTTGCCCATATGATAGTCAGATCCCTCGTAGGAGTCAACTAGCATTCACCATATTTGAGTAGAAACCCAGGTTCCTGAATCTGAGAGGACACCAAGGCCAGATCCTTAAGGCAGCTGTGACCTAGTGGGAGCATGAAGAAGCCAGTCATCCAAGTACTGATATAGGTGGATTCTTTGCAAATTAAGAGATGCCACCAAAGGAGTCACCACCTTCATGAACACCCGGGGTATTGACTTCAGCCCATAAGGCAACACCAGAATTGAATGTGTGGCTCCCTGATGCAAAACCCGAGGTACTGCTGGTGTTGATGATGAACTGGGACTTGATAATATGTGGCCTGTAGATCTGACATACACATCAGATGCTCCTTGACTACCAAAGGAATTATCCTCTGCAGGGTTTCCATTTTGAAGAGAGGGTCTGCCCAAATGTGTTGAGTGCTTTCAAGTCCAACACAATTCAGACCCCCTGTGGACTATTCCACTATAAAGATTATGGAGTTAAAAACTCCTGCCTCTTTCCGTCTGAGGAACTTCCACAATCACAGCCTTCTGAAGAAGAGAGTCAATGCTTCAAGAATCGACTCTTTGAGGGTCATGGAGTGGGTCTGACTCCAAATGAATCTGACAGAGCTGAAGCCTGAAACCTGTACCCTTCCCTGAATATTCCCAGCATCAAAGAGATGTCCGACATATATTCCACCTGACGCTCCCTTTGCGCCAATAAACTGGAACAATCAAGCATTTCATCTATGGACCTGAAGTGAGACTTAATGTTGGAGATCAAAGACTGAGCTAGATGCAAACCAGAATACACATTCCATAAAGCAGCATCACACTTTTTATCCATAGAGTCTCTGATGACTGCATCCTCTGCCAAAGATGTTCTCCCCACAAAACTGGCCACTAACTAGTAAACTGGGATAGAATCTGTGAGATCTTGCCGCATATCTTGCACTGTATATAACTTGCCCATAAAACATGGGAGAATGATTTTGTCTGCATCTTTCCATTCTCTCTTCAGAACCTCATTAATATATGGATGCACTGAAACATGAAAAGGAGCAGCACTCTAAAACTGCTGAAGGAGGAAAACCAGGTGATGTCCCTGGAACCTCGTCCTATGTAAATCCCATGTTGGACTTCACATGCATAAACATTCCGAAACATGTCCCTTGCAATATATCTGCCTTTATGCTACTCCATACTAGGAACCTCCGCAATCTGACCCCGGAGACAAGGAATACCTCATTGGCAGCATATCCCTATTATTCACATTGTTAGGCACCATCGCCAACAAAGTCTTCTTAACCAGACTCCTGAATCTCGGATCATCACTTTCTCTGCATTGCTTTGATAGAGGGGAGAAGAAGATAACTCTAGAATGCTTTCCCATCACAGGCACTTAGAAAATGCAGATCCAACTTAGATAGACTGGGGTAATTCCTGGCCCCTCTCAGAGAACCTCTTTAATCTGCTGGTGATAAAGTGGAGTCCTTTCCCGAACCCGAAAAAAAGTGTACACACACACACTGGTGTTGGCATGTATTGTATAATGTAATATAATTTATTATGTGATATTCCTCTGAAAATCATATGAAACATAATCATAACAATAAACACCTCGGTGGTTAAAAATAAGAAAAAAGTGAAACATAAATATACCCTAAACACTGTTAATCACACATCCTATACTTATTTGCCTAAAATTCTTATCTGCATTATGCTTAGTGCCTGTTTATAATATTTTGAGATTTTTGAGTACAAAGCAAATTCTCATTTGACATTGTCACAACTGGTCAATCTGCCTTTCCCTCCCTAATTGCTTCTATATTTTATACATTTTTGTCTATTAGAGATAATGGAGGAAGGGATGATCCACTGCACTCAGATCTTACAGTATCAGCACAAGACTGAAAACATTAAATAGACTTATTAGTTTATTAGGAAGAACCTAGAAGTCTCAGTGTTTCTATCTCTTGAGTTCCGCTAGCACGGAACTTGCACAAAATGAATCTGCAAGCAGAATTTTATCCACCATGAGGCGTATAAGGCAAAACATATTCTCTGGCTTTTGTAACCTGAGCAGCAAAAATAAGTGGCAATTTAGTACATATAACCTCTGCAAGTTTTCAGTAGAAATGTAGCTAAAAACATATATAAATATAGATCCTATTAGGTAATGTTGGTACTGTAATGTTCAATAAAACAAATATACAGATTTGATTTCTCAAGTGACTGATTATGCCTCACTTCCACTGACCTGTGAATGATGTGCCTGCTTTGGAGATAATCCAGGGCCAGTGCCAGCTCACAAACAAAAAGCTTCACAGATTCCTCACTGAAGCGCATGTTCTGTTGGAGGTGATAGCGCAGGTCCCCTCCAAGCAGGAGATCTACTACCATGAACATGTCTTCTTCATCCTGAAAGGAATACCTGTAAAGAAATTCCACAAAGACAATAAATGATGAACAAAAACTTTAATGAGAAGAAGTGAGACAATGTATTTAAAACAAAGTTTTTATATTTGTACATTTTTGGGGTACAAGTGCTTCATTGACATTTCATGATAACATTGATATACGTATATTTCCAGGATAAGCCTTTCAATAGTCTTTTTTACTTTATCATTCCTCATCATCAAGACAGCCTTTTTTAAGGGAAATTGGGCTGGAAATCAAAAACAAGACTGAGTCATCAAATTGTGATTTAGGGAAGTGCAATTGCCAGATGTAGATCTGCAAACATCTTTTTATTTCCACTAATCTATTGATTTAGTAAAGTGTACAATTTTTATCAAGTATCTGTTCAGTTGTTTCAATTTTTGATAGTCACAATTTATTTTTGTCAAATTTTTCTAAAGCAGCAATTCCTTTTTTATTCCCAAATCCATTTTCTGTTGATAAAAGTGGATAAATCAAGTTTCTTGGGAAGCAAATGTTTCAATATTGCCTTCCAGATGACTTCTTGGGAAACTAATTACATCCAGGCCTATTAATCAGCAATGGGTAGAGCATCTCCATGGCTTCTTTCTAACATTGAAACAGAAAAAGTGACATGTCACCATATCTCTTTACTTGACATACCATCTCCTCTGACCAGGCCTCTTCTGTAATATGTTCCATTAATGGTCATAATGATGTGAGAACAATGTCCATTCCGGTGCATCATATTTCTTAGATTTTCCCATTATTGAAGATATGACATATGGTAATTCCACATCCTACTTGAAAGTATCACTTTGGTGGAGACTACTGTTTGTGTTGATTACGTGCCATGATGGTGAACATAATCACTCCAGTGCACAAATGGGTCTTTTGAAAGGCCAGTGGATGGAATTAGGGGCAATGTTTTTTAATTATTTGGTAATCAAATTGCCAACTGTGAAAATGTTGGGACACAAACTATCTCTTCAGTATGTTTCTTTTCTTTAGGAACAAGTAAGTATAAACAGGGGCAACATGAAGTTCTTTTAAGGGCTCTTCTGATCAATTTAGATGGACAGCCTCATTCCTGAAGTTTTTTACTCAAACTTCTGCTTCATGGAGGTAATCCTTCCTCTACTCGTATGATTCAAGTTTTTTTTTTTGCTGCCCGTGTTTTAAAAAATTAAGAAATATACAAGGCAGGAACAGTCACGATGCAGTAAGGCGTATTTCTTTAGTCAGTATTGTACTGTAATATATATATATATATGTATATATATATATATATATCTGGTTCAAAGATGATGCCCCATTCAACAGATATCCATAATCACCACTTGTACATAATCAGCACATTCTTCAAGCTCCAAGAATACTAGAAGCAGTCCAGGCTTTACTTGAAAAGGTATAAAACAATTACGCTATGTAGTCAGATGATGACTTGAAGAACATCCCAAAACTTTTATCTTTCTGGATAACCTTTATTTTAATGGTGACACTCTCTTTACCCCCACGTAGGAGCTAAAAAGAAAATCCTTTGAATACACGATGATGCTCGAGCGGCTGGACATAAGGGAGTCAAGGCTTTCATGTGATACTGCAGTCTTTCTACTGCCCATCAGAATGATATAGAACTATATGTAATTTTTGCCTAGCTCACATCCGAATTTTGGATCAAGGGTCGTAATTTATTTTATATTTTTAGAAAGCCTTCTTTAAGATACTTTGGAATGAGACTACCATGACATCTGGATATTACCCACAAACTCATGCCCAGACAGGAGGCATTCACCAGAGTAAGGAAAAGCATTTACACTGCATTTGTAACTCCACTCAGTGATTCATCATCATCATATTTAGCCTTTTCAGAATTCCTCAACAACAACACTATTTACAGAACCACTGGGACTACATGGTCTTCATCCTTGGATTTTTCCAGCAAAGATCTGCAGTAATGAACTGGTACCAGCAGTAACTTATGTTTTAAGGATCTTTAAACCACTAGAAGTTGAGCCTGTAAATTGCATGACACTCTAAGGACTCAATTAACACCTTTACTGATGTTCACCAAAGTCTTGTGATTCTATATAGAATTGGAGATAAAATCTGGCTATTCTGGTGATTTATGGCTGCTCACTTTTCTGCTAACAAGTTTTAGCTACACTTTTATGGAGCATTCAAGACTGTTCAATGAATACATCCAGTATTCTTAAAGTTCTAACTCAGTGGATTGATCCAGTTTTTCGTTCATCACAACTGAAGCCCTTCTGCTTTGATCCATTCTAATGTTCATTTCCATTACCACCTCAGGTTATGGTTAAAGACTTGCGAGAAGTCAAAGTCCAAGAGAGCTGTAATTCTCAAATCTTCAGTTATTTTAAAAGCTTGCATGAATGGCATAGGTCACCAGACACTTAAGCCAACTAATTCCATTCCAGAGACCTGCGGTGGCGATGTCACTAGATGAATTGTGACACAGTCCATATTCCATGATCATGTACTGCTTTATCGCATTATTGGTCACCGATCTGGACTATAGTGTTCAACTTGTTTGGAATTCCGAGTTTGTGCCTCACTGGCTATCTTACATAATATGTTTGCCAGAGCAGGGGTGACTGCACACAAAAGGAGGTGGATCTCCTCAGCCTTAGTGTTAGCAAAAATATTCATGTTGACGTCAGTGCCACATAATTCGGAGTGGTTTGTGGACATGTTGTTGACAGTGGAGCATGAACACGGCATATAAAAACGTAATCACCAAATGTCTACTCTTTTAGCAACCTGGAAAGACTTCCTTGACTTTATTCTTGACTGATTGAATTCCCTACTGAGAAGCTTCCATAGAACTGTTAATTTTTAGGATGAGGTTGATCCCACCACCCCCTCCATCATCATTACATTACTAAGCCTGAGTATTGCTCCCTATCAAAAGTAAGGGTCATTGACTAATTGATCATCTATGGGACTAGAATACAACAACAATAAACAGATGTATTTAATATGGATGGTGTACCCTTCATGGCCTTGATTTTCTTTTGTGCTCTCCACCACCAACCAAATACAAGCAATAGGAGGATCAAGTCTAACTCTGGGCTACATGATAACTGCTCAATGGATAGCAGCAAAATGGATGGACTATTCTTCATAGATTTGCTATACAGGGCATATGGATTTCTGCTGCCAGAGGATTTCTTCAGTAGGGCTCGACGGTCTATTTTGTATTGGTACCACAGTTAGTTACTAGGGATGTGCGTCATGGCAGGATAAGGATGCAAGTTGATGTTACATTTCGTTCACTCCCACCATGTTTATGCCTTCTTGTTGTTCCTCCTACTCTGTATCTTCTCAGGTTATTTAATTTCTGATACATGGACACTACAGTACTTCGTATGCTTGCAATGGGTTGTTTAATTATGCCCCTGTTGTACCGGCAGTGATAACTCGCTCATCTGTTATAGGCATCTAAGGGTGATGAAATGCCTCTGAATAAATTTGCCTTATATCACAAAGCCTAAACAAAATTAAAACTGGTGTAATTCTGAAGAGGAGATGAGATCTTTATGATTTGAAATACTTGCTTAATAGGGCCTTTAACATTCCAGATCAGTGACTTATCACTGCTCAAACACCTCTGGCTTGTGACATGAACTGACTTTTTCCAAGCATATTTCCTTTCTGGGCATGGTGGAAAAAGAGGTTTAACATCTTATTGTGATAAGCACATGTTTTTGTTTTGACATTCTTTACATCCATCACTTTCAGTCAAGTGGTTGCTCTGAGTGTGGCCTGCAAAGGTTAATCTGCAATGTAGATGAAAGTGGTTTAAGTTGGATTGTACAAGGGAACTTATATCTACAATGCTGTGGTACTTGAACTACAATGATTTCAGGAAGAATCATTCAATAATTGATCAATCTAGGATGTGTAGCACACAAATCATGTTCCTGAAGCTCCTGAGGTACTGAACCTTTGGAAAGGGGATGACCATATTTAAAGCTCTTAACCCACCATGTGCATTGGATTAACAGAATCATTATGGTCCTAAGCATAGATGCTGAGCCCCCATCTCCCTCAAAAAATTATTGGTGTTAAATATTGCATATTGCATAATGGTGTTTAATATTGCATAGTGATGATGGTAGAAGTGTTCTTCCCCTCCATTGGATTGAGGCGACGTCTTTGAAGTTGATTGCTATGATTTAAAAAACTCAAAATGTTAGAATATTTTTCATTGTTCTTCTAAACTTTAGAACAGTACTTAACATTTGACAAATTGGCAGTCAAGGCATGGACTTTCCAAACTGCATCAGTGAAGCATTGTTGAAACAGATCACAAAGCATATTGCCATTATTCCCATGTGGGCTACAATATAAAAAAAATACATTTTTACAATCTACTATTTCTTTTTAAAACAATTGATGGAAACAGATCTTTCACAAAGGACAATCTTCATCTGCAGGTCTAGTTTTTGCATGTATCTAATTGTTGTCACTTTTCCGCAAGTAAGGAAAGTTTTCTAATGACCATAAAAGACTAGAATCATGGTGATTTCAAGGGACCTTTTATAGTTCTTCCCCATATATGTCTCTTTACAATTTGTTACAGCCATGTACTCAAGTAAAACTGGGCTCAATCTTCAACCACAATTCACATATAGGGCATATTAAGCATTTTCCATGCCAATGGGGCTTGAGGGTTCGAGGAACCTGACATGCTGTTTTCTGGCATAACCTCAGGCAATTTTCTTGGTCATTCCTTAATTTGCTGTGATAACAAACTGTCAAAATAACATGTACTAATTTGATATCAGACAAGCAGATGTCAACCTTTTAATGTTATTTGTGATACATACAAGGCCAAGGGCTTAATACCAATTAAGAGCTGGCTCTGCATCTGTAATGATACCCTTTCCAAATGCTTTGCTAAGTTTTGTCATTTACAAATTTATTCTGAATTATTTTAACAGGCACAATAGTATTCACCATGAATACAGCTTATCACCATGAATACATTATCTGGCCTACTGGAGCCAGATAAACTGATATATTTATGAACAATCTCATTGGTAACTGAGCTGTACTTCATATGAATATTACGAAGAAGAGTACTGACATTTGACAGAAGAACTCACAAATAGTATTGTTTTTATGCGGCATAATTTATTTTCTACAGCTATGAATTTATAGGACGATTTTGCTAATATTTATAATGCAATTGCTGGTATTGTTATGAATTGTTCAAGCTACTTGGATAATGCATTTTTATAATAAAATAGTGCCTTACAATGTTTCATGAAAAAAACTACCAACATTTCCTCTTTGTTTATTACCAGTGTGTCAGTGGAACCAACAGTCTGTTTTACGGTTTGATCACATGAGGAGTTTGAAATAAGACATGGACTTTGTCAGTGGTTTGTAACCTAAGGTCATGGCTGTTTAGAAAATTAAACAATATTAACAGATTTATATAAATATAAATATATCTATATATTTATATATATATATATATACATATATATAGCAAACAAATGTGGTCAAGACAGCGAGCTCAACTGCTGGTGCTAGCGTGTGGGCGGACCACTTTACCCATCTTATATCACATAACAAAACGATTGCGCTGCACTCCCAGGTGTTTCAGATCTCTTATTTATTTAGTCACATATTGCAATCTGTTCATAATCACTGACGCGTTTCAACTAAACAGTCTTTTTCAAAGTGGAACAGTTGTTGTTATAATTATTTCCTCTTGTTATCCATACAGAAGTATTATGGGACTCGTGGTACAACTCACATTTCGCAAATGTAAGTACACATAATAAACTCAAACTCCTGGGCCCCTTTAAACATTCTTTAGAGCCATCATCCAGAGGCATCCTTTTTAAGAAATACTCACTAATTTCATTTGGTGAAGTATCTCCATGTTTACAGCAAAACTTCAGAGGCAAATTAGGAGTCCGTGCGTAGCCCGGATCACGAGGAAATAATTATAACAACAACTGTTCCACTTTGAAAAAGACTGTTTAGTTGAAACGCGTCAGTGATTATGAACAGATTGCAATATGTGACTAAATAAATAAGAGATCTAAAACACCTGGGAGTGCAGCGCAATCGTTTTGTTATGTGATATACATATATATATATATATATATATATATATATATATATATATATATATATATATATATATATATATATATATATATATATATATATATATATATATATATATATATATATATATGAGCAACATGCAAAAGTGAACATTTCACAACGTTCTGTAATTGTGAAGGACTTTGATACTGGAGGCAAACTATTAAGTTAGTATCCTTGGATTGATTCCGAGGTGCCATGAAAGTGCATAAACAGAATATAATACAAATTATGATGAGTGACCTCAAATGAAGTTCAGAAAAACTGCATTCTTAAGAATAAAATTTTGACTTTTTATATTTGTTTGTGAAGTAAAAATAATATTTCGTCCAATGTGTTTTTATTTATTGGATGCATATTTCTGTATTTTTTTAGCCTTGTTTTGTGGTTCAAATCATCCAAAATGCTTAGGTAGGGGACCCTGGTTTCCAATTATGACTCTGTGGGCATCCTCAAGCTACTGTAATGATAAATCCACAGAACTCAAAAGGTTAAGAGTCATTGTACTACTGGACAGACAAAGTTAACAATGTTCAGATACGGCTGGCACACCTCTTTTGTGTAGCCACACTAAAAAAAACTTTTAATCATTGGAGCGAACACTTTCAGCATGGTGATTTGCAGGAGTTGATTTGAAATCTGAATAGGGTCTGAAACCCATGAGTGCTTTACCTGCCCTACCCGTAATATGTGTCTGCATGGTTGTGTGTGTGTTTGAGTGTATATTACTCTGTGTCTGTTTTCACTGAGTAGTTATAGTTAGGACCATGTTTCCATAAGGACAAACATTTTTAGTTTGCTAATGACTTTGGCACCATTTGATGAATCTTCGCAAAATGTTCCAAAAAAGTCTCAGTGAAGTCAGCTCCTTCTTGAATAGTTTAGTGATCAGCCATCAAGAGGTGGGAGGGGCAAGAAAAGGGGGGAAGGGTCCTAAAACACATTTGCCCATCAATTTTACCATAGAAATATTAGACACAGCCACAGCCAAAACCGCTGTTCAGAATCACACTAAATTTGGAAGAAAGCTAGATCTTGGGCAGGAAATAGTACTTTGTGTGATTTGGTGTAAATCCATTCAGTAACTGTTGAGAAATAAGGGCTCAAAAAACCTTGTATATTTCATTGTATGGAGGATCCAGACCGCTGATCTGATTGGCCACAACCACATAAACAAGACTGTGGAGAAAGTCATCTTGGAGTGAGGACTCTGTCTTTTGTCCTGGGAGAAATTTGAAAAAGTTGAAGAGGGATACCAACCCCTCCCTCCCACAGGCCTGGGGATCTCCTGGTGCTAAAAATCATATATTTAAAAAAATGACCACAAATTCACAGCCAATCTGCAATTGTGTTGTTGTTTTTTTTAAAGTCTAGGTTCTGTTCCTCAAAAAAAACTTGTGGTGGGCCAGGACCGAGAGGGCAGCAAAATAGGTTTATTAAGGGAGATAGACATGCACCACCACTACCCAAGGGAGATGGAGGCCTTGGACACTCCATCTCCCAGTTCTGAAATTTAAATAAAAGGGAGGGGTGCACATGGACCCTCTCCCCCTAGCCTTAATCAGACCCCGGGAGCCTCATCCTTCTGGGGCTAACACTTAAAATTAAGGAGGGAGGGGACACATGCCCCCGCTCTGAGTCCCAATCAGGCCCTGGAGGCCCATGTCCCTAACAGCAAGTTAAGATTGAAGGGTAGTGGGCATGAGGTACCCATCCCTGAGCCATTTTGTAGCCCCAGGGTGGGGACCGCATGCTCTGGGGCTGGCTCCTCTGTAGTGTTCCCGGGGTGGGGGCAATCCCCGGGATCTGCCAGAGAGCAGGCAGTGAAGTGGTATGTGCTCTGAACTGGTGGGAGCAGAAAACTACTCTTGCAGGGCAGGAGCACATAAGTTTCCCTGTCCACTCCTGGACACCCAAAAAATAAAAAAAATAAAAGAATAAAAAATTAGCGTCGGGATTGGGACACTTATTATTCACTGCTCCTTGCAAGGAAGCCCCATAATGCCCTGTGAGGGCTTTTTAAGTACATTTCTTTAGAACCTGGTGGTGTCCCAACTAAGCGCAGGGGCACCACAAAGTATTTTTCTTTTTATGTTGTTGGGGGCAGCAGGGAGTAGAGAAGTCCCCCAGCAACATTTGGAAAAAACAGTAAGCCTTCTGGGTCATTAAATCTATGACGATAGGAGAGCTTACCATATTATTTAAAGCACTCCTAGCTGAAGTGTAGAGTCCCTTAGTGGTTGGCTCTATTGATGCACTTTGTAGCTTGAAATTGTAAAAAAAGAGACTGACGGGCATGTCTATTATTTCTTAAAGTAAAACTTTATTTATTTTTTATGATAATCACTTTTATTAAGCAGAGTACTGTGTGAATTAATGAAATATATACTTAATTGTAATTATTGGTGATTTTTTAAAAAGACAATAGAGGTCCTTTATATATCTTGACATGCTGACCCTTCATAAAGCCAATATTTCTACTTTTTATATATTGGTTTTGAGGTCTGTTGGCAAAGTCAATACACATAGTCAGCTATGAACACCCATGGGGGTTTGGGTGCCAGACCCTGTGTCCAACACCTTCACCAGTGGAGGGTGGGCACAGGGCCTTCACCCCATCTCCTCTCTGCACTCATCCCTCTGCCTTGCATGGCTTGTGTGCATCATGAAGCTGGACACAGGGCCTAGCTGCATCCCATGCCTCGCTGTCAAATCAACGCTGCAGATGGCCGAGGGCCATCAAAGGAGTGAGATTGGCTGCTGGTAAAGGTTGAATATAGGGCCTGCTGCCAGCCTGATGGGGAGTTGGCTGTCTGGAAGGGGTGGAGGCAGTGTCTGGTCATACTTAGCATAGGGTTGTCATTATGTATGGTAATAAAATATTACTTATTCAAAAAAACACTAGAAATTCCCAAAATAATGCAAAGTTTGTTGGTGTAGCTTACCCTGCAAACATGGTGGTCACACCTTGAAAGTGCTCTGTTGTTCCTTGCAGTCCACCCGACACTAAATCGTGCCTCCCTGTGGCATCCTTACCCGGAATGAGATCAAGTGGTGACTGCAGCACTGCCGCGCCATTGCCAGAAAAGAGGAGAGGGGAGGCCCAAGAAGCAGTGAGGCGTCATCGCATAGCTGGGCCTCCTGAGTCAGGAAGGCCAAAGAAATCAAGCAGGACGGCGGCCGGGACCACGTGCCACCCAGAGATGGCCAACAGTGGGACTGGTGGCAGAGATCATCGCTGCTGCTGGGGGGCATATGAGAGAGCCCCTTCCCTGTGGAACCTGAGTCAACCAATAACTAGAGGTGGGAACTTGGGATCCCACAGAGCAGTGCTGTGCCTGTCCTGAAGGTCCTGGTGGGCGGGACCAGCTGTAGAAGACTCTGCAGTCTGAAGAAGGGCCCGAGAGCTGGACGCTGCTTGGTGAGAGAGACTGCGCATGGCCCTCCTCTGGCAGGGCAGGGACTGTGAAGTTAGGGGGCTGCTGGAATTACAAAAAGAGGGCAGGCCCTCCTCCCTGAGAAGATATCACGCGCAAAGAGAATTGTGCTCTGACTACCGGTGAATGCTGAGGGGCCCCTGCATAAATAAGGACTGGTCTGGGGGGTGCCATCCTCCCACCTCCCCCACTGAAGGTGGTGCCTTTTGGCTGAACTGTAAAGAGGCACAGGGGAATGGAGGGTCTGACTGGGGACCTGGAAGAACTGGAGGCACCTGGAACAAGAGGGGTTATATGAATCAAACATCCCTGGTGACTATATGGTGTTTTGGACCATAAGGGGGACTGGAAAGCATCAGGTGCCATGAGGTGAGCTGCAGTGGGGTTAGCCTTCGGTGTGGTGACCCCAGTGCATGGCAAGTGATTTTTCTCTCTTGCTGTTGGGGTGATTGCAGCCCCATTTCCCCCTCTGGGACCCTGGAGCTGGACTGGGCCTGACGCCCCCTGTAGTTGAGGAGGGAGTCCGTTCAGAGGGAGATCTGATGACGACGACAGTGACAAGCCCAGAGCCTTTTGACCAATTAGAGCTTCCCAACACTTTGAGTGGGATTTTGCGAGTGCCTTCTTCTTCTCCTGCACACCTATCTGGGCTCCCCTAGGTGCTGGTGAGAGACCTAAGTACACCAAAAATACCAGCTAGAATTATGGTGATAGATAAACCTGAAAACCCCGCTTGCCAGCAGAAATTAGATAAGTTCACTAAACAAACTGCTTCTGCGGGGATGCTGGGGCAGCCGGGGGGCAATCCCCACCAAAGGACAATGGGCAGACCATTTCCATTTTGTTTGCCATTCAGGACATCAAGGCCACTATGGAAGGCAAGATGGGGAAATTAAAGGTTGATCTAGCTCTGATTCGACAAGACTTATGGGCCACTGCTCACAGAGTCACTGAAATGGGGAATAGGTTGTCGGAAACTAAAGATAAGGTGAAATCACATGAGGACTACTTGGTGACCCTGCAACTTCTGGTGGGACAGCTGGAGGCATGCTCAAAGTACATGGAGGGATGATACAGGTGCAACAAACTATGAGTGGCAGGCATACTGGAGGGGATCGAGTGGTCCACTCCCACCAAATTCATGAGCGAGTGATTTTACAGCTGAGATAACATGACCAATGTGTTGAACTGCTTATCATAGAGAGAGTGCAGAGAGCTTTGATTAAAAAACACTTTGTGGGTGCTCCCTATCACCCTTTCATCTTGAGGTCACTCAATTACACAGATTGAGATGCAGTGCTAAGGCAGCCCACTTGGCATGTCAGCAAACCTGCCAATCTTACCCCGTAATGATTTTCCTGGATTATAACTTCAAAGTCCAACAACAAAGATGCTCCTTCCAAGAGGTAAAGCAGAAACATGAAGGCCTTGGAGATCAAAGACATGCTTCTATTTCCAGCCTGCCTGAAGGTTAACTTTCAGAATAAGACCTTTACCTTTGACATCCTGGAAGCGGTCAGGGATTGTATAGAAGAGCGATCCACATTATGCACCAGTGATTGTTCCTGCCTGGAGGAGGCAACAGGGGCCTTCTAGAGAGAGTCACACTGAGCGGAGGAAGAGACCACACTGCAGGGATTGGAGGGCTCAGTCCTTGGTCACAGGCCCACAGTAGAGTGGGAGGACCCCGGCCACTGTGACATTGGACCCAACTGCAAAGAATGATACTACTGGACCCCTGCAGACTCAGCAAACAGATGAATTAATTAATTATGGAGGCATGGAAATGGGTGCATGAACAAGAGACATAATATTGCATGGAGTTCGTAGGACTCTCTGTCCAGCTACACACATCTAATTGTTTTTGATTGGGGATGTTTTCAGGTGTGGAGGGGGACTAGACGAGAGGGGTAATATCGGTCACATTTTAGTCCTGTTGGCTTTGGGCCCTAGTCGCACTACAACAGGCACTTCTAGTTCACAAAGTATGGGGAGGGAGTTTAGGGAGGCTGACAGTGGAGGTTTTGGTTCCTTTTTCAGGTAGTGGTGGCGAGCGTAGATGCCCAGCAAATGCTTAGAATATGCTTTTCCGTCTCACTCGAGTGTCTCGATCATGGCTGACACACCCAGGTATAGGGTTTTATGAGGCACCAAGTGATCCTGAGCACCCTAAGGGCCCTTTCATGGAATGTTAATGGGGAGTTAGACAAAATTAAAAGGGACGTTCCTCAAGGCACCTCTGCAGACTGAGGCAGACATGGTAATGCTCCAGGAAACCCACCTACCAGGGAAATAAGTGCTCATTTGTGATCCGTAAGGGCTTTGGCCAGGTATACAACTCGGGATTTTACAGAGATTCTCTGGGCATGGCCATCCTGATCAGGAGATGCACACCTCTAGTGGTCTCCAAGGTGTGGCATGACAGCCTAGGCGGATAGGTGGCAGTGACAGGCGCCCTATATGGCCTTGCATTTTCTTTTGATTTGCATGTATGCACCTCTGCCCATGACAGCTGTCTTTCTGACTACACTCGGGGACCTTATACAGGAGTTGCCGGAGGCTACTTGGCTGCTGGAAGGTGATTTAAACAGGCTGTGTGATGTGCACCTTGATCGCTCTTCAAACTTGGAGGAGGGTAGTTGAGCTAAAACACCACTCTCGACCTTCATACATAACTTGAATTCAGTTGAAGAACGAAGAGCACATTTTCCAGGGAAAATGGATTTGCATTTTACTCTTGGGCCCGCCGCTCACTCTCCAGACTTGATTACTTTTTCCTGCCCGGGCATGATGGCCACCAGGTCTCAGCAGTTATGATACTGGCTCGAGGCCTTTTGGACCACTCACCAATGGTGGTAGACCTAGATTAGGGTCCAAATAAGGCGGTGGGGGCTGGAGGCTAAACTGCTGGTATCTTCAAAATGAAGAATTTAGGGAGCAGCTTCAGCACACCTGTCAGTGATTCCTTGATGAAAGCAGGCGATCGGTGCCATCCAAGGGTACAATGTGGGAGGATCAGAAGGCTACAGTTTGAGGGGACATCATTCATCATTCTAAGGGGCAAAAAGACTGGGCCCAACACAAAGTTAAGGACTTGGAGGAGTGTGTTCTCAACCTAGAAAATCAGTATGCAGCATCAATGCAGGAGCCCCTCTTATGGTATTCTCTAAACATACAGACACTGCTTCGGCAAGAGCTCACCCAGGAGGTGAGGGAGGCATGGATTGGAACCCACAGCAGAATATACTAATGGGGTGATAAGACTAGCAGGACCCTGCAATGATTATGTAGCCCTAGAGAGGCAGAAGACCTGGTGGCCTACCTGGAGACCGAGATGGGCTTGTGTGTAACTGTAGGTGCACGCATTGCGAAGGGTTTCGCTTCCTGCTATAAAGGGCTATATTGGGCCAATAACCTGAGTCCACCCATAGACTTGCATGACTGTATTCTAGATTTGCCAATGCCTTGCTTAGCTCCTTATAGAAAGTGCATCATCGAGTCGGAGGTCACCTGCGACCAGCTGTGAGCTGCTCTAACTCAGTTAAAGGCGGGCAAGGCTCCAAGCCCCAGTGGCTTGCCGGCAGAATTCTGGCACCTGGTACGGCCACAAGTGGGTTCTCTGCTCTCAGAACCCTTCTAGGTGGCTCTGGAAATGGGCGAACTGCCTGATGACCTTAGAACAGTAGAGATTGTAGTCATATCTAAACCTGGGATGGAGGGTACTCACTGCAAAGACTCACAGCCAATCTCCTTATTGAACTCGGAAGTAAATATCTGGGCCAAAATGTTGGCCACTCGACTGACCAGAGTTATTGCCCGACTGGTCCAACCGGAGCAATCCGGGTTTATGCCCCACCACCGCAGCACACGGCACAATGCTGTCTGTCGCACGTTAGTGCACTTCAGTGTTTTTTTTTAAACTTTCACTGTGGTAAATTACCTGTTTGTGGTTATCTTTTTAACTTTGTACAGCTTCCCCGGTCCGCCATGATTCCTGTGAATCAATTGCTGCGGAGGGAAGTTTGAGGGCTGCACACTTGCTGGTAGACAAGGAGGATGATTAGTTAGCATTCTAGTTGATGCTAGACCCTATTTAACGACTATTTATGTCGAACCAAAGGCACACCTAAGGCAAGCCCGTCTGTGCCTGTCTGCATCTGGACTGAGCCCAATGCCCAAACCCCTGGTTCTATTACATTAGAGCTGGCCCGGCCATTAAATACTCCAAAAACATCTTATTGGGATTACAACACAGGTACGTCTCTGCTTCATGTATGTCTCTCTCATTCACTGATTTGCATTATTATTGTTACTGTCAGTGCAGGAATTGTGGCTAAGTACTTTGTTATCCGTACACTGTGGCCTTGCATAAGTTTAAGAAAGCTGATAAGTGTGAATCTGTCTCGTTGGAAGCAGGGAGATCAGCTAATGTTGATCTGAAGGTCAAGTTGAGTAGGTTTCTTATTAATGCCAGATCATTGGAAAAGCATAGTTTGGAATTTGTTGACTTTCTTACATCTTAAATCCCTTACCTGGCTTTTATTACTGAGACTTGGGCCAATGAAGACTTTGGCCCAGACCATGTTGATGCTATTCCCTCTAACTATGTCATTGCTAGAGTTGATAGGACAGGCAGACCTGGGGGATGGGGGGTCTGGCAGTGATATTTAAATCCACTACCAATTCTAGCTTGATTACGACCTAAGCACTAGGACCTCTGAAGTCGTGCATTTTAAGCTTAAGCTATCGGCTGTCAATTCATTCACAGGCCTATTGGTCTATGGACCCTTGGGGCCAAGATCATCTTTTCCATTTGAGAGTAGTAATCTCATTGAACCTTTTTTGATGAAGCATGACCTAACCATCTTAGGAGACTTCAACTTCCATCTTGATGATTCAGTTAATAAAGACTCACTAGCACTTGCTGAGTCTCTCTTGGGAATGGGGTTGTTCCGATTGATATCAGCCCCTAATCATGAGGTGGGCCACATACTAGACGGTATCTGTTTAAATGACCCTACAGTATTGTTTCAGTCGGTCCTTCCTCTTAGTAGGTCTGATCATAGGGCTATTTCTTTCTCACTCACTCTCCCCCCTTTACATAGAAGTTTTCATCTAATCAATAGTAAACCAGGGAGGAGAAACTGGAAGAGAGTATCCACTGAAGTTCTGACCAAGATATTAGAGAGTATGCCTCTTGAGTTCTCCAATGACGTAGATAAGGGGGCAGTTGAGTTTTCAGCCTGGTGGGATGAAGCTGCCAATAGGGTAGCTCCTACTAGGGAAATTAAACAGAGGTCTACCCCCTCTTACCCATGGTTTAATAAACGTCTGAAAACTCTTAGACTGGCTAGTCGCCATTAAGAGCGAATCTGGAGGAAAAATCTTGAAGATCGTGAAAAGCAGGTCTACAGGAAACAAATAAGGGAATATAAGTTAGCATTCAATGAGGAGAAGTCCTCTTATTGATCTCAGAAAACAGAGGCTACCACATCCTCTAGAGAGCTTTTTAAGGTGGTTTAGCAGCTATCTACTTCTCCGTCATTTGGAGAATCTGGGGGCTTGCAAGTCTTTTGTGATCAACTTGCCACCTTTTTTCAAAGTAAAATCACTGGTATTTATGAGGGACTAGACTTGGGTTTCGATGTCAGAATCGCTGAAGCCTCAGAGGCCTGGGAAGTAAGAATCAAAGTAGGCTGCTACCTGTGTCACTGGAAGGAATAAAGTCTAATCTAGACAACAAGGATTGTAAAGACTACCGCACAATTTATTTACTTCCTTTTCCGGCCAAGATCCTCGAGCAACAGCTGAATGACCACCGGATGAAGGTTGTGTAAGAGCAGGGGTGGCTGGACAATTTGCAGTTCGGAGTTCGTAAATGTTATGTACTAAACTGCTTTGGTCTCTGCCACTGACTGCATTAGGCAGCTAGTGGTTGAGGGTCAAGGCATGGCATTGGTTCTTCTTGATCTGTCCGTGGCCTTTAATACGATCTCCCCCATGTTACTGATTAAACACATCCGTAATCTAGTTATTACAGATCAGGCACTGGCTTTGTTGTCTTCCTTCCTCACTGACTGTTCTCAGAGAGTACTGTTAAACCAGGTCCAGTCAGGTGTTTTTCCCTACTTTGTGGTGTGCCACAAGGTTCCTCTCTGAGCCTGACACTTTTTAACTTGTATGTGTCTCTTCATTTACCCACTGTTCAGGCTTTTGGGCTGAACATAATTTCATATGCAGACAATACTGAAATCATTGTGTCGATCTCCAGGAATAAAGGTGACAAAGCATACAGCTTCTCCCAATATGTGTCAGCAGTGGCTGCTTGGATGGAATGCAATTTCCTTAAGCTCAACGAGGGAAAAACTGAGGTGTTACTTTTTGGCATGCAAACCTCAATCTGGAACAGTAGCTGGTGGCCAGATTCCTTAGGTGTTCTTTCTATTTCTCTCTATACCTGCGCAGAAACAGGTTCTGCGTAGGCCATCAGAATTTAATCTCTATACCTAGAGTTCAGAAGAAGAGCGACAAAGCCTTCTCAGTTGCAGCATTCAGACTTTGTAATGCGCTCCCCCAATACCTCACTGCGATTGCCGAACACTTTCCTAATAGAAAGGCACTTAAGACTCAGCTTTACACCCTGTAGATTTTCCTGATCTAGTTTTGGTATGGTTTGAGGCTCTCTATTACTGGCGGTCGACCTTAACTACAGCACCTTGATGCCATTGGGTAATTATTGCACTTTACAAATTTTCAATCAAATTAAATCAAGCAAGCAATATCCAGACACCAGGGCACTGCTGTTCATTGATTTTAGAAAAGCCTTTTACACTGTAGAGTGTGAATACATATTTGCCCCCCTCCACCGTGTGCAGTTTGGGATGAAGTTTATCAGTTATGTTCACCTCCTACACATCAACCTTAAAACTAGGGTGCCGGTTAGTGGGGTGAAATTGGGGTTGTTCCCAACAGCAAGGGGTATGCAGCAGGGTTGTCCCTTGACCCACCTGGTGTTTGCGCTATAAATAGAACCCCTGACGATGTGGATCTTGGTCGACCCACTTTTCCAGGGCTTTCAATGGCCCCCAGAGGTGAGCAATAGAATTTCACTTTATGCATATAATGAGATGATATTCTCGAGCCCTAGAGCTCTTCAAATCCTGCCGATGTTCAGATGATCTTATGGGCTTCAGGTGAACACTCGGAATACCTCTATCTACCCCATATCCCCCTGCTCAGGGGAAATGCATGGGTGGTGGAGATACCAATACTCCCATTGGTGTTTAAATACCTGGGTTTCTACATGATTGACAGTATCCTGAGGTTCTTTGAAAAAGCCCCTTATCCCAACTCGACAGTCTCATGTGGGATGCTAAATTTTGGTCTAGTCTCTTCCTCTCCCTGCTGGGATGTTCTGCCATGTTCAAAAGGGTAACTCTTTCAATCTTACTCTACCAACTACAGAATCATCCTTTCCCGGCAGACACATTCTTCTTTACTAGGGTGAATGTGCAAATCAGAATGTTGCTGTGGGGTGGGGGCCCTTAAATAGCTGGGAGTAAGTGTTGCCGGACGGATTTGAAGAAGGGATAGCTATCCCTGACACCTCTTGTACTACAATATGGCACACCTGATGATACTGAATGACTGGTGGTTTGTGCACGGTTTGATGATCCTCCATACGCAGCACAGGGGTTAGTGATGGGTTGTCAAAATTTTCCACATCTGCACTATGGGAGGACCACACTAGGGATTCTTCCCATGGCTACATGAGTAGTGTTGGGGACCTGGACCACAGCCATGAGGTCTATAGGATGGGCTGCCTAACTGTCGCTGGAGACTCCACTTTGGAGGGGCTCCAGACTCCCGCTGGTTGCAGTGCTCAGTGGCTTCTCTACCTGGGATATGATAGGAATCTCCACACTAGTGGATGTGTTACATAATGGAACAATGAAGTACTGATGTCAACTCTAGAGGTGACAGACACCTTTCTTGAGTTCTCCCCCAAAGAAGCAAAACTCCTTGTAACTAACATAAAAGCCCACAAACTGTCCTAGAGCTACAGGATGCTTCTGCAGAATATGCCAGAACCCTTGGTGGGGGTGAGGAGGGCATGGTAGGAGAACTGGGCCCACTAGAAGATAAGGATTGGAGGGAGGCAGTGGAGGCCCCTGAGGAGGCAGTGATATCATACCAATTTAGGCTAGTACAATTCAAGCTGCCCCACCGTATTTACCTTACAAGGGAGAGATTACACAGATGGGTCTGATAGCTTTGGGAAACTGTATGAAGTGCTATGATCCACACACCAATCTGTTCTACACATTCTGGTTCTGCCCCACACTCTCTCACTTCTGGTCAGGGGTACTGCAAAAGCTGGTGGAGGTGCTGGGATAGAGGATTCTCAGAGACCCCAAACGTATCCTGCTACACGTCAAAGAAGTCTTGGGAGTAATCACTACCAAAGAGCACTGCTCTGGCTGAATTTAATTGTGGCCAAACGGGACATTGCTCTGGGATGGAAGGACACGTTGGATCTGTTTGTGGAACCGTGGGCTAAAGGAATGGGATTCTATATGGGACTGGAGCACCCAATTTATTTAGCTAGGGTTGTCCACAGAAATACATCAAAATATGGAAGGAATGGGTTGAATCTAGAGGCATCCAGCTGGAACCAAACGTAGGCCACCAATGGTCCAGTTAGGGAGGCGCACCAAAGCATGATCATGACACATATAGTTCCAGAGAAGGGTCAGAGCCATCCTGATTGGGCAGACAAAGCTGTAGCAGGGCGCTTTGTATCATTGCTATGCTGATTTGGGCTTGTGATGTGTTCAAGAATGTATACTGTGCTTTGCTGTGCGCTGCGAGCCACTAATAGCATTGTTTGCAATAATCAATAAAAATGTTTTGCAAAAAATAAAACAAAGATTAAAGTTACAATATATCTAGGTATTGTAATACTATTGCACTTTCTATTAAAAAAACTTATAAATTCACTGAAAAAGCAAAGGTTCAAGGGACGTTCTAGGTAGGTGAAAATGTCAGTTAAAACATACCATCTTAAATTAACAAAACCACAGAAATTCACCAGTTATAATTATCTTAAGTAACTATAACTTGCCCCATATTGTAACTATAACTCACCCTCTTGCCATGCACCACTAATTAACCCAAATATTACATCACTCATGACATGGTATATGACATCATTGAATACATCACTGCAACATCTCAAATGACACCATTGATGACAACACTGCATGTCATGGGCACGAGTTATAGTTACTTAGGGCTTGAAAGCTAATGAACAATATCTACTACCCTCTTTCTGTCACCACTCCACTTGATTCTGCATCTCAGGGGTCAGACGGCACTATATCCCCAAGTAGATTACTGCTTTGCCTATGCTCATCAGCCAACATGTGCTGCACTCTTTGCCACCTGTAAGTGGCTTGTTTCTGTCAACCAGTTAAGGCACGTTTGACTCTGCTGCACTCGGATTTCTCCTTTCCCATGTTGCATCCTTAGGAGGAGCCCACCACCCTGTCTATGACCAACAGGCTGCGGCATCAGAAAATACTTGCCAACTGCTGGCGGCACTCATCCCCGGAATCATGTCTAATGGCCATGATATTCTCAAAAGAGGGGTAGTGGGAACCCCCACGATGAAAGAGGACCTGAAATCCTACTTAAGCGACCTTCACAACAAACTTTCGAACATGATAAACACACAGATGCAAGCCCTTACAGCTGACTTGGCATCTGGCCTCTCTGATGTCACCAAAGGAATCCATGTTCTGGGTGACCACTAACAAGGATGACATTAAAGGAATTGCAAGACTTGGGTGCTAAAATAGAAACTGTAATTACACCACTATGAGAGAATGAACAATATTCTGATTCACAATGTCAGGGAGTCTGAGGAAGGTAACGAAGTAACCCATTTCTGTATGAACCTGTTTTGTACTATTCTCAAGGCACACTCATCCATCAAACTGCCCATTATTAGAGTGCACCAGCTTGGAGTCCCCAGATCAACTGCAAATACAGGGACAACAGTCCTTGTAGCCAAGATTGGCTCTTCCAAGTTAAAGGACAGACTCATGAGTGCAGCAAGGGAGCTAGACCAGCTCACCATACTTGATTACCGTCTTGAGCTCTTTCAGGATCTCACCCAAGTGATTCTAAACAGGACGGCAGACCTTGGCCCTAGTTACAGCAGTGCTGAGCAGAAGGCAAATCAGCTACCAATGGCTGTTTGAATTCAACCTATGGTTTCAGATTTACTTCAGAGCTTACACCATTTGCATATTGCAAGAAGCACAGGGTATATTGGGACCCTCTGAAGACTGCCCAGCGAAGCCACAGAAGGACAACCCTGACCAAAGGTGGAAACCCAAAGAGAAATGAGAAAGGTCTGAACCCTCAAGACAAGCCCTATGTAACTGCTCTTTGCTGCCGCTGTCACCTGTGCTTCATTACTTTGCCTATGGTGCACCTGGGGGTGTGTGCTGCTTTCCTTAATCAACAAACATGAGCACCAAGCCTCACTGGGATTTGGTGAACCTTGCTATATGATGATGCTATCTTTTCTGTTCTTGCTTCACAGACTTTGCAAAACATGCCGCACAAGGGATCATCCCAGGCTGTTACCATACCAGGGTAGTGTGTGGACTCCTGGTACATAAGATCCTGTGCCTGGAAAGAATAATTAATCTCCTGGGGGACTCAGTGAGGGAGTGGACAGTGGGCACAACACAACCTATTTGCAAGATGAATATGTGGTTAATCCTTTCCCACTAAATATGGGATAGGAATTTAGAGAGGCTGAAGGGTTGGGTAGGGGAGTTAGAGAATATGACAGAATTTAATTATTTTATTGCTACCTTTCCAGCAAGATGGCCATGGTCTCAAATGTACCTCTTGCATGCTGTAAAATTATATGTACATGCAGGGATGAAAGTTAGACTCTTGACTGGTCCACTTGACTTCCCTGCACACTTCAAGTGATGGCTAAAATTGTACCATGAAATGTCCACGGAGGTCCAAACACCCCCCTTAAATGCCACATGTTTGGAAGAGACTGCTACAGACATCTTGTGTCTCCAGGAGACACACCTACGGCTAGCTGACACCCACCTGATGAAAAATAGAACATACCCAACCAGATGTTTGTGGCCACCAGTGTCAAGAATTGTGGGATTACAATTGTTCTATGTGAAGACTTCAACTTTGAGGTGGTTGAAGCGGTAAAGGATAAAACTGAGGCCATTTACACTAGAGGGCCGCCACTAGGGCAAACCATGAACTATAATTAATGTTTATACCCCCAACAAGAGTCAGGACCATTACCTTCTCCACCTTATGCAACAGCTTGATCTGACAAGTTTGATATAGGCTGAAGATTTTAACTCACTACCGATCTCCTATTAGACAGACACCCACACAACAGGCACCTCCACTGTGCTAAGTCAGTGGCAGTCTTGCAGGGAATGATGGATTTATGACTAGCTGACCTCTGGAGAAGCACACAACCGGACAGAGAAGCAGAAATTTCCCTTTTGCCACTTGTCTATAGATCATACTTTCTGATACATCTTATATGGGGTACTCCAGGTAGAGGGAAAGAACAGAAGCAGTCACACACACAGAGATAACAGTCTCAGACCATGCAATGGTGATGTGTGAGGGAAAATGACAGAAGCATACCAGTAGGCATCATACTGGAAATTTGATAAACCATTACTCAGAGATAGCCTAACCCGTCAAGTCTTGAGAGAGATATAATCACACACTATTTTGATGAGAATACCATAAGCAAGGTTCGGTCTAATGTGATTTAGGATGCCTTTATGCCAGTCCTTTAAGGCACAACAATGCTCGATCTATAGGGACAACAGAGCTTTCCTGGAAGTGGAGTTCAAGGTTGATTCCATCCTGCCACAGATAAACAGTCTCCCTGAAAAGACTCGTGTGAGGCTATTTCCCTTGAAAGTAAAATTGATCTCCTTGCTACAGAAAATCTGCAAGAGTCCTACTATGCCTTCATCAGAAATTCTATGACCATGCAAATAAATCCAGGACACTCCTAGTTCAGTGGAACAGAGGGCAGGCAGACAGATTGTCGCCTTGAGGGGAAGGGGGGTATCAACCTCAATAAGACTGAAGACAAGCTGAGGGCCTTTCTGGAATTTTATGCAGCTTTGTACCAAGAAGAACCCTACCTCAGATGAGGTGCAACCCTTCATCAACAGGGCAAAACTTGCTAAAAGATATAAACTAGACAAATTAATAACAGAGAAGGAGGAAGTCTCAGCTTCAATTTCAGATGAGCTGACCAATTGTTTTCACATGTGCATTAGGGGAGCATTGGTCCCATCTGGCCTCCCTTTTTAACTCTATCCTTCCATCTCAGGAGTGCCTCCTCCATAGCAGAGGCCAACATAACTGTGATACCCAAGCCGGCAAGCTGGTAAGTGAGTGTGGCTCTTATCGGTCAACTGACCTACTAGACTCCAATGGAAAAATCTTCACAAAGATCTTAGTGAAAAGACTCTTGCCCCTGGATGTAACCTGGATATCAGCTAGTTATAACTGTCTGACTGCATGGGTTATTCTCAACAGAGATGGGTCAGGAGTAATTCCCTTGACAAGGGGAACAAGATAGGGTTGCTCTCTGTCTCCTTTGCTCTCTCTAATCACTATAGACCATTAGCTGCAACTAATAGATGATACACTGGGATAACGGCCATACCTTTTGGGGGGGGGAACAGAACACTATCTACTTATTCACTGACACTATCCTTCTCACGCTGACCAATCCCTGGCAATCCATACCCAGAGTGATGAAAATCCTTGAGATTTATAGCAAGATGTTGGATTTTAATATTAATTAGATGCACCAGAAATGCTTCTATTCTTCTATTTCACTTGGCTGTGAATAAAAATCTCAAATACCTAGGGCTGTTCTGCACTTTGCAGCACCATCTGCTTTACACGGCAAACTACCCTTGCCTCCTTAATGCTATCAAAAATGACCTCCTGAGGCGGAAACCATTATACATCTCTTGCTTGGGAAGGGTGGCAGTGGTTAAACAAAATATACTGCCCAGGTGACTTTATCTCTTCCAGGCCAGTCAAGCTTACTGAGGATAAAATAAGGAACTTTCAGCACTAAACAGACCATTTCATCTGGCGAGGAAAGCAAGCACAAGTTTTCAGTAAAGTCCTGAGGACATCTAATAGATCAGGAGGGCTGGCCCTGCCAGACATTCAAATCTATTATAAGACAGCTCATCTCTGAAGCCTCTTTGAAGGGTCACTTTATGAATCTGAGTGCCACTGGGTACAAATGGATGCTGCAGTGAATGCCCTGACACCCTGGGCCTTCATTTGGCTCCCAAAATATGCACAGACCTCAGTTTGCCATTTTTCTGACATCCTCAAAACTACTTTCACAATCTGGGATTCTAATTCCGGAAATCACAAGCGTGTCTCTTTCCTGCCCCCGTATAACTCTTTGCTGGGAAATGGGGACTTCTCTCTAGGCACTGGAAGGGGAGATTTCCTGATATGGGTCAGAGGTGGATGTAGGCTGTTGTAAGACCTTTTTCAGGGGTTAGGGGGGTCAAAAATGTAATCTAAAGTAAACATGACTTCGGGGCTCTTAACATCGATCACTTATGATATTTCCAACTGCACCACTGGGGCTTATCACCCAAGAACAAACTGACAAGTATACCTTTTTCGGGTGGGAAAAGTTGTTTACTCCCTATGCAGGCCTTTAAAGCCTCATTTCCAACATATATACTCACCAGAGATGACACAGGACAGAGTGGCCCTTAGCTGTCCCGGATTCTGAGTCTCCCTATTTCCCGTGGGCAGTGTGAGAGAGGGCCTCCTTTTGACATGGTTATCTCCCCACTTTTTGCCTGATGTTGATGTGTCCTAGAAATTGTAGTGCCCAGGGGCCCTGCTAATCAGGATCCCTGAGCCAGAGCTCTTTCCCTAAATCTGCTGTGATGCATTGGCTCAATTGGATACACCGTAGCTACCACAATGAATCCCTACTAAGTGGGAACCTGTGTGCCCAAGGCATGGGGTACTATAGGTAGGCCTCTGAGGGCAGCAGCACTGATTGTGCCACCCTCTTGAGCCATTCATTCAGATGCAGACAGCACTGCCATTGCAGGCTGAGTGCTCTGGTGCAAACCTAAAACACAAACTTGACATGGCACACTCCTTGTGTGCCCTGTCGACCCTACATAGCATTTCCTATGGGTAAGACACCCCTCTGGGAGGACTTACAGCCCTAAGGCAAGGTGCTCCATGTTATATGTGAGGGCATAGCTGCATGAGCAATATGCCCCACTGTGTCCTTGCCAAACCTGGGACATAGTGTGTGAAAAGAGCAGCCATTTTAATACATGTGCTGGACACTGGTCAACATGAGCTTCCCAGCTACATGATGGCCACTCTGAACCCTGGGTTGTTTAGTATCAAACAACTCAGAATGAAAAATCCAAACTGGTGCCATTCTTGGAGTTATCCATAAATGTACCCAGGGGCACCTTAGAGGTGCCCTCTGCAAAAGCCAACTATCCTGGCATGGTTGCTGAATGGTCCTATCCAGCTCCAGGCAGCCAATATACAAACCTTGTGGGAGAGCCCCGCCTCTACGGTTTGTAAGACAATACCCTTCCTGGTTGGAGGAGCTAACCCCCCTTCTTATCGAATGTGCACTGTCCTGGCGGCGTGCTTCAAAGGGCTTACTGCCGTTGAAACTCAACCCCAAAGCCTACTGCCAGCAGCTGCTGGCATCCCCCTTTGCAAACCCCCACTTTTGGTGGAAGCAAAGGCGGGAAACCTAACAAAAGGGTAGGAGGAGTGGCATCACTTGGCATGCACCACCCCTAAGGTGTTGCCTGTGAGGTGGACCCTCTACTTCATTTTCCCCAATCTTGGATATATGGAAAATAGCCAATTAGGTTTAGGGCAGTGACCCTTCCCACAGAAAGTGGTCACTATAGTGGGTGTAGCCACCCAAAGGTAAGTGCCCAATAGGACACTACCAGGTTCCCCCTAAAACGCCAATTAAATTCAGTATTTAGTTGGCATCCTTGGACCAAGAAATTAGATTCAAAAGGACAAAGAAGACTAGCCCAAAGAAGATTCAAGGCACAAGAACTCTGGACCTGCTTCACAAGAAAAAGGTGCCAAACCCTGCCTGCTGCACCCAGGACCCGACAATCACCTCTGCGGAGGAGCTTGACACTGGACTGACCACAAGAAACCCATAGGACCTCCAGGCTTCACATATTGCCCAAGATCTCCCTTCTGAGTGGAGGTACCACTCTGCAACTCTGAAGAACAAGCATCACAGTGAGGGTCACTTCACTGACTGGCTGATATCTCCTCAAGCAGAAGCTGCAGCAAGACTCAATGACACACCAACTATTGCCAGGACAAATCCTGCAAGTATACCAAGTTTGATGGCACTGTATCCTCTGGTGGCCGGACTGTCCTAATACCCTGTGGTACTGGTCAACTGACATTGGACAATAAGAACACCAGCTCCCCCAGAACTGAAAAAGGATCAGAAGGAAGCCCCAGTTGAGGCACTTCAGAAACATCCTGGATCTCCCACCAGAGTGCCCCTGTTGTCCTGTACACAGCCCTCAAAGAGACTTACCTCCAGCTACAAAAGCCTCCGTTGCGCACAACTCCTGGATCATCAACTCGCTCTGCATCCGGTCGCCCAGCACCCTGTTGTGAGGAACCAGCTGTATCCCCAGGGTCCCACACCCCTTGCAACCTTGACACCATAAGGGGACCCCAAGTAACCACATTTAAATCTGCAAGAACCACCCTTTTCCAAGTGGTCCCCCGATTGGCCCTGCACCGGCTCCAAGAGACATTCCAATGCTGCTACAGCCAGAAACTGGAACCGCCTGAATCCCTCCAGCTGGCACAGTGTGCCCACCGATGACCTCAACCAATCTGCAAAACCGGAACCTTGGAACATAACTGTGCGATTTTATAGGCATTTTTAAAAGTGACTCCCTATTGATTCCTATTGTGCGTAATTACACACAAAAAGACGCCATTTATTAAAAATTCAAAAATTCATATCTTAAAAAGTACTTAACCAATTTTGATAATTTTGGTCTTAAAATGAATACCAAAATCTGAAATATGTTTATAAAGTGGTCTTGAAATATTACTTTAAATATGTGAGATGCATGATTGATACTGTGAATACAACAAATGCTCTGCACTTCTCCATAATTAGCCTAACTGCTCGACCAAGCTACCTCGAAAATTAGAGCATTAGGTGATCTAATTTTTTGCCTCTGGAAACCAATGTGTGTTTGCCTGAACCCCCTACACAGTGTGTCTAGTTTTGCACACGACATAGAGGGCCAGCCTCATACAGAAAGTGGCAAAAGCTTTGGAACAACATTCCCTCCCTCTGAAAAAGTGTGAAACACAGGGAGTCCATGTGTAAAGTAATGATGTGGCATGTTATACCGATCCGCCTAGAGCAAATGTATGGGACAGAAGATAGGTGGTATTGGAGAGGTTGGAGTCAAGAGGGTGATAACGCATCCCTTACTAGATAATTTATTCACTCTGGGACTCGTTTTAGGCCGATGAATCTTTTGACCCTGATTGAAAACACCTTAAGACGAGATAACTGATCAACATGTCAATCAATAAGTCAATAATGTCATCAATATTCATCATAACAAATCAATTAGATTAATCAATAACATTAATAAGACTCGGAATCCACCATGAACTTTCAGTCATGAATAACCACACCAGTTTAGTATGATTTTATGATGTTTATTCCCTATTGATTACAATTCTACTAGTACATTTATTAGTCTCAAAACCATGAAACACATCAAGATTGTCATAATATGGCAACTCAAATAAGATTTCATCAAAGCAAAGATCATGAACATTAGAACATAGCACGACGTCAACATAGGTTAACCTTAGCAGAATATCATTAGCGCGTTATTCAACAAAGCATAGATTCAGTCATTTGTCTATTTGCGTCCGTTTAGTGAACTTCTCAACTTCCCTCGAATTAGCATTGGCATGTTGGTCTTCATGCAAAACAATTTAGCAACACAAATTTAGAAAACCTCTAGCTATGGTCTCTGTCAAAAGAAGCAGTTGGTACCTAGAAAGGAAAGGCAAACAGACAATTACAATTTCATCATCATATAGTTACCCTCCGTAATGGGTCAGCATACAGAGTCAGTCTTCGTCCTCAGGACATCAGTTGATTCGCCATCAGCCAGGAAACTCAGCAAGACGAGTAAGAAGGGACACTTCCCTCATAAGGAGGAAAAGTATAGAATCGGGCAAGGTAAGGATGGTTTAAGGAATCAAGACAGCAAAGTTTTCGGGCAGAGTATCAAAGTGACGGCATGGAATGGCATCTCTCCTAATGGCTCTCCCGTGTCAAAGGGTTTTTATCCCTTTATTGTTGTTCAGTCCCCTAATTCTCAATTGGGTGAGTTTGGCACACCACTATCTCCATCCAATGGCTCACCAGTCATACCATCGAAATTGTCACCTCATAACAGTTTTCACGTAGTTTATTGTTCCTGTGATTGACGTCTCCAGCAGGTAGAATGTCCCGTATGATTTCATATTCTCGTGGTCCTCTTGCATCCCCAGTCAGTGGTTCCATTGTCTATACCGGTTTAGGCGACCTTGTACCTGTTGCAAGTCTACACTGTTGCATTCAGCAAGAATGTTTCCTTGAGCAAGTCGAATTTCATGAGAACGGATCTACTACAGTTACACTCATCTTCTAGCTTCTGGAAAATACGAATACATGTCCTTCAGCGAGTCAGCACACTGCACGTTAGAAAAACACATTTAATATAAAACCAGGCAGCTAGGCCCTGACTCATGCTAACTACGGCCTAGTGTTTTATTAGCAAATCCTTAACATATAACTCTTAATATTAGTGTAAAATCATTCATTAACGCATCTTTATTTCATTATTAGTCAATTTCATTAATCATCGTATACATTGGCGGCCACTCCCCGTGGGCACATTTCAAGCGCACATTTAGCAAAACACATTAATACATTTTCTATGAGACATTATTATGCATTAGTTCATAAACATCTCATGTTAATTTTGAGTATAAGAGCTACGCTCCCTCAAGGGTGACGTTTTGCCTGTGTGGTGGGCATGCCCCAGGTTGCTATTCTTTTAGAAGGAAATCCTTAGCCATATTAGCGAAGTAATTAGATATGACTGTGGCCTGACCTTGCTACCGTCATTAAAGCGCTCCTTCCCGTGAGCTATGACCACAGGAAGCGTATGGACTGGAGACTCATTTTCCACATGTTTCTAGCTGCCAAACAGGTAATAGTGGCGAAATGAAGTCCTCAGTTATTTCAACAGTTTCCGTCTGTGTGGGTAAGGTGTAGGCATTAATAGCAATGAAGAAACTAGGGCCCAGATTTACGAAGGACTTTCATTGTCAGTGCCGCACAAAGGTGGTGCAGTGAGATTTAGTAAGACACACAAAGCCAACTCGCATGGCACTGCGTGGCTTCGTATTTCTGGAGTAACCCATGGCAGCTCAAGTTACTGCCTTGCGTTACTCTGCCACGGGAATGCATTCATGGATAGAGTGTTGGGGTTTCCACGCATCTACCCATGGATTTAGGTGCATTCCCATGTTTACTAAGATTAGCAGGGGCAGCTTCTTCGCAATGGCGATGGAGCATCGCCCCACTGACTGAGCCAGCAACTGAAAAATAAAATTATATTTTATTATTGTTTTATTTTTCAGCTGCTGGTTCAGACAGCATGGGCAGGGAAAAGCTAGACTGGGCCATGGAAGGGGGAAGGGGGAGGAGGAGTGTCACACACTAAATGCACCTATATAAGGCAATTGGTTTCAGAGCCACATAATGAGTGCCACAGTAGTCCCACATGGGCTGGTAATAGGAGTTGTCAGTCCTATAAGGACTATCTGCCCTAACGGCATTACACACTGTTGTGCTTCAGCTGGATAGTTTGGCTGATGAAAGCCCGAATCGGCTCTCAAAACAAAACGAATCACTAATGCCTGCATGGTATTCCACAAAATCCTCTTCCCCCACCCTCTCATAGGGTTACCAGGCTCACAGTTATCAGTGCTTCAAAGGGCCGGAAATTAATAGTGATCCTTTAGGACACGCAAAATGAGGCCGTATTAGTCTTGTATATTCACAGTGACCTCTGTCTTTGATAGTTGCAAGGCCCTAATTTCTGACCACCATTTCTTTGAGATACAAGTAAAAGCCTCAGGCATGTAGATAAGTATATTTGTTTTCCTTTCTCATTAAGAAGGTGATTACTTATACAAAAATACAATAACAAATTAGTTTGTATATTCAATTCGCCAATGTACCCATTGCATCATATTATAGCAAATCTGACAACGCATTAACACAGATCTCCATCTACTGCATTTTTATTAGCTACTTTTAAGCTAATTGAGAATCCCATGAACTGTTCTTTTGATTTTTTTCAAATTGACCTAAATTTAGAGAGACCAATTCTTGAAACTTCAGACATTCATTTTACAAACCCAATCAATAAAAGTAGGGAAATGGCTAGACATCCAACTTTAAGTCATCAAGAGTTAGACCACATGAGAGCTGAGAAAAATCAGACTCTCTGCGCATTGTTCCCCTTCCTTTCCCATCTGCTGCATGGAAATCAAGCTCCGGCGTTGCTCCAGATGCTTTTACTAACAGACCATATACCAACCAGAAAGCTTCTTAGCTTGGGATATTACTACAAAACATGCTCCTGCCCATTGCATCTAGGGACCTCGTGCATAAATGTACATTCTTCACAAAATCTGTATAGTTGTTCTTGGGTAAAGTGTACTCTGCACGCAGATAGTTGCCATAGTGTACTTATAGTTAGGACCTAGTTTCCAAAGGAAATAGATTTTTGGTGTGCTAAATCCTGTTTGATGAATCTTGGTGCTGTATGATGAATCTTGACAAAACTTTTTAAAAAAGTTTATCCACCTCAGCTATTTCCTAAAAAAGTGATCTGTTAAGTGGGGGCCGGGAATAAGGGAGGGAGGTCCTAAAATCCAAATTCCCCATGCAATTTACTTAGGGAATTTTTGGCACTGCTACAGTTAGAACAACTGCACTGAATTACACAAAATTTAGAAGAAAGCTAGAGCTTTACACAGAAAGTGTGCTTTTTATGATTTGATGTAAACCTGTTTGGTAGTTTTCGGTTCAAAATGTATTAATTCCTGGAAGATTGAGTTCCCATGTCTCTTGCAGGACTCTGAAGGTCACGCAAAATCAAAACACAAAGTGATCTGATTGGCTGAGCTTTTTTTTCTTCCCAATCGGCTGCCTCACTCCCAATGCAGTGAGAGGTGTTTGTGAGTTCTGCCGGAGCTTGCGCTCCTATTGGCTGGACACAACATGAATTGAAATGACGAGACCCATTACAGGACACATGGTCTTGGTCCTCATGTCCCGAAATGAATGAAAAAGTGTAAGGTGGCAGGGTGGGGGCATCTTGACCCCAAACTTTGTGGACCAATTAAAAAAAAAATCTGGGTTTCCGTGGTCTCATCTAACTCTTGCAGGAGCCAGCATGATCCCCTTACTTCAGCAAAAGTCCTCCTGGAGCACAGGCCCCCACGGTGGTTTCTGTGAGAGTCTGGCAGAACCTAAAAACCATTGGAACAAAACAGAAGTGAGGACTTAGTGGCTGTTACTTCACTTACAGACTAGTGCTGTGCAATCCTTAAAGAAATGGCAATGAAATGATTCAACATAGATATATATATTATTAATTATATATATATATGTATATAAAATCTTGATTTTATTACAGCCAGCAAAAAGGGTCCTAGATGAAGAAATTTCCCAAAACTTCCCTTAAACGTAATTTGAAACTTATGCTAATAGTTGTCGAACAGGAGTAGCATTTTTCAGTCTAATAAATGATCTTGCTTCCTGTTAGAAATGGGGTTTCTGGTTGGCTAGGGTATGCACCTAAGCCAGGAAGAACCCACCCACTCTAGTCAGAGCAAGGGAGGTACACGTCCAAGATAACCCCAGCTCACCCCCTTGGTAGCTTGGCACGAGCAGTCAGGCCTCTCCCAGAGGCAATATGTAAAGCGTTTGAACAACACACAAAACATGTGATGCACTATCCCCACCACAAAGGAAACACAACACCAAATTATATGAAAATATACTGTAGTGTACACAACGCAATTATTAGACCAAACACAACATGTCAGTAATACCCTGCTACCCAAGCAGTTGTCAGAACGCTACACAATAGTTACTCTGCAGAGCCAGCAGTAGTCACATATAACACACAGTTTACTTATTATTCTGCAACATAAGCAGTAGTTAGGAATCACATTACACAAGAAATGCACTTGTCAAAGAAATATAATAAATACCCAAACCAGGAACATTATAAAATATATGGCAAGTCATGAGAACTTATCAGCAGGGAATGCCCATAAAAGGAACATCAGCAAAAAGAAACAGGTTAGCATAACATTTCCAGCATGCCCATAAAAGGAACATTAACAAACACATGGGTCATAGCAAAACACATATCCTAAATACCCAAACATCATCACTGAAATTTTGCAGGGTATGGAACATTCTCATATGTCCATATTATCATCAGTACGTTCCTAGGGGTGCCACAACCACTATCAGATAAGCACCTGCGTTTATTTTACAAATGGGATGGCAAGCTCCAGCCTCCCTCGTGAAGCGCAGGAGCTCCTATGAGTGGAAATGCGATACTCTGGGGGGCACTGGTACACCTAGTATATCCCGGGCGGAAAAAGGGGGCTCGGCATAGACGAGGCCTCCGTTGAGCATTTCCTTCCCATCCTGTGAGCTGTCCAGCAAAGTGGTGCTGCAAGGAGCACCATTGAATTCAGGAGGAGCTCACACACTCCTCCCTTGACTGACAAGGCCAAAGTGGGCCCGGCAGGGATGGGGCCATTGGTGGGGGTTACCTTCCTGCTCTGCGAACTACCCCGAGGGTAGCTTCAAAGAAGAGAGATGGGAGGGGGCACTCAACACTGGGACATACAGGGAGAACTCGCTCCGCCTCCCCTCCTGGATTCACTGGGCGTTGAATCGCTCACTAGGAGCAATGTAGTATTTCTCTGGTCAAGCCTACAAGGCTCAGGAGGCATGGACAGCTGGGCCTCGCCAACGAGGATTCCTACAGTGGGGCCCGACAGATATTCCCTGAGGCCTCTGCTGCCCAGCCGGTTCCTGGCAATGCTGGCAACATCATAGGGGTGATTAAGGGTCACAAAGTGCCGCCCCCTCCTCCTTTGCTCACAGATCACAGAGCTCACCACGTGTTTTCGAATAAGGAATGCCCGGTAGCGGCGGTGATTTTCCGGAGCAAATGCATGAACACGCCTCCCAAGGCACGAGGTTGTTATGAACAGAAAGCACTCCTCCAGGCGCTAGATTCCTAAAGAGAAAGTGCTTCTCCAGGCACTATACATTTACAAAGAAAGCGCCCCTCATGGCTTAAAGCAGACAGTGACTGAGGTCAGGGGCCACAGCATCCAGCCCCTGAGAGACAAAGTTCAATGGAGCACAGGGCGGCAGGGCCCAGCAGCAGGCTAGCACAAGGTGGATGCAGGCAAGTGGCAGTTCCTCACAGTGACCAAGAAGGTTACAGGTCATTACAGCAGCACCAGTCCAGGGCGATTCCCGGTGAGTCCTTCCAGCAGCATTCTGTCTCCAGTTTCAAAATGTCACCATATTGTGGGGAAAATTCCCTGCACTTATACTCAGTTATACAGTGTGTTTACAAAGAAAGGGGAGAGGAGGTTCCAACCAGTTACAACTGGTTCTGGGAGTGCCCCCTCTCTCCTCTAGCACAGGCTCCAAACATCAGTTGGGGTAAACAACCCTATTGTGTGAAGTCAGGGCACAGCCTTTATAAGTGCAGGTGTGCCCCGCCTCTCTCTTCTTGCAGCCCAGGAAGACTATTCAGTATGCACATGCACCTCTGTGACACCTCCATCCTCCCTGTGTACAGGCTGTCTTAAAAGTATGCTGTAAAACACCAGAGTCATAAGCACAGAGAAATGCTCACTTTCTGGAAGTGGCATTTCAGTAATAGTAATAAAAAATCCACTTACACCAGTAAGCAGCATTTCTCACTACTATTACAACCATACCAAACATGCCTATGTTCCCCTTCATAAATCAGACAATACCCCCTACACATAAGGCACAGCATTTCCAATGCAATCCTACGAGAACGCAGCACTCACAGCAGTGAGAAACCAAATAGGGTGTTTGTCACTACCAGGACAGGCCACGCTACCTGGTACATGTCCTGCCTTCTACATACATAGCACCCTGCCCATAGGGCTAGCTGGGGTCTACCTTAGGGGTGATTTACATGTAGTAAAAGGGGAGTTCTGGCCCTGCAAGTAAATTTAGATGCCAGGTCCCTGTGGCAGTAAACTATGCACACAGGCCCTGCGCTAGCAGGCCTGAGACAGGTTTGAAAGGCTGCTTTGGTGGGTGGCGCAAGCAGCACTGCAGGTCTACTAGTAGAATTTAATTTACAGGCCCTGGGTATAGAGATACCACTGTACAAGGGTCTTATAGGTAAATTAAATATGCCAATTAGGTATAAGCCAATCATACCAACTTTAGAAGGGGGAGCACCTGCACTTTCGCACTGATCAGCAATGAGAAAGTGCTCAGAGTCCCAGAGCTAACATTGAGAGGTCAGAAAAAATAGGAGGAAGGAGGCAAAAAGTCAGGGGATGAACCTGCCAAAAGGGCCAGACCCAGCACTTCCAAAAACTTTTTTCTCTCATTCTTGGAAGCACACCCGTCATCCTAGAATAAAAACAGGGGATCCTCCATGAATGCAGACGTCCTACTTCCCTATAATATGTCATTTTCTTCAACCATTGTGGCTATCCTAGTTATAGCGCCCTTGAAAGTCTTGCTCTTAATTTGGGGCTGTTCAATTTCGTTGCAAAAACAGAAGACAAGAAGTAAAGTGTTGAAAAGAAACACATAAAATATAAATGTTGCAAAGCTGTGGTACAAGTGTTTAACACTTGAACAGACCGACCAACGTAAAATGTAACTTTTTTAAAAAGATGGTCAATGCCAACGTACTTTTAAGAGAGGACAAGGATTTTAGGATAGTACACAAGGATTTACAAATGAATTAAGTTAAAAGGTTCTAGACAAGTACTCTCCTTGGATATCATTTGTTATAACGCACGTTTTTTATTCTAGGCCCATTGTGATATATCTCATGAAACAGCCGACACGTATTATCAACATGTCTTCTTCAAGATTGTAAAAATCAATGTAGTATCTTCATAGTACACCAATAGTTAAAACTGGGAAAGTCGTGGAATTATCATAGCTGATAGCAGGGCCAGCTTTAGGGCTGGTAGCACCCAGTGCGCCAATGACTGTCGGTGCCTCCCAATAACCACCTCCGCCACGGAATTCCCACTGCCACCCTTTAACAGTTCCCCTCAGGTCTCCATAACCACACTCTCGCAGATGCATTTAATTAATTTTTATAGTACCACTCATAGTAGTTTAGGGTGTCGGAGCACTTTACAAACACACAATAATAAGAATTGGTTTCTTCCCTAGTGCCGGCCCTGGCTGATAGCTAGTGATTTTTACAAATGGGGAAGGGGGGGAGATAAACGTGGACTTGCACCAATTTAGTTGGGGCAAAGGCGTTTTGGGAGGGTCCGCAGATGCTAACGTATTTTTTTTGTTACTACTGGTATTTGATAATCCTGTTGTACGTTTACCTTGCGGTGAAGTAAAGTGTATGCATTCTGAAAAAATGTACAAAACGCAGACACCTTTGGCCAGTAAACCAGGCATGTTCCATGTACGTGTCAATGAGAGACGATCAACCGTGAAACGAATTCTTAAAAAATACACTAGAGCTTTACACTTTACAGGCAGAAGACCAGGGAAAAGCAAACTGTTCCTTTTCACGCAACTGTCAAGCTACTTTTGTGCTGATAATTCCGGAACTTTGGGCCACCCACACCGCCATGGGACCCTACTGCCACCATTTATACTCGGAAATGTGATTTTTTATGAGTTTTCTTCTTGTGTATGGTTTTGCCTCCAGGCACCAAAGGGTTAATTGCAGGATCATACAATATGCCGGAGTGAGAAGGAGTAATCAGATTTTGTTGCAGCTTGGCCTTGTACATATATAACTGCTATCAGGTTATTACAGCAAATCTAGTTACTGCCCCAGGCCTTAGCAACGTGCAGTTCTTCATCAGTGTGACAGGGCGGAGGAGAGAAGGGAGTTGGGGAGATCTCAATCCCCAGCAAATGGAACTTCGCGGTTATAGGCGACTGCATTCTGAGGGAGGGACGCTGCGGGAGGAATAGATGTGCTAGACAGATAGGTACATGTCTAGAGAGAAGCACTATTTGCCCCTGCCTCGTCCCATTGCTGCTGCAGCAGATGTCAGAAAAGTCTACCTGTGCTGATGCTCCCAGCTCACCTACAATAGAAAAGAGATGTTGGTTGTTTCCAAGCCTAGAACTAAATGGCCTATATTTAAGATCTCTCTCTCTCTCTCTCTCTCTCTCAATATATATATATATATATATATATATATATATATATATATATATATATATATATATACTTAGCTCAGGGAACTATAATTGCTGAATTTCTCTGGTTTTGTGGAAGTAAAGTAAGTAATATTTTGAGATATATATATATATATATATATATATCCTTCTCCAAAATTGCTCCATACGGGGCCACAGACCCTCCAGGGCGGCCCGGGAAAGGGCAAAGCATCCCATCATTAATTGCAACAGGAAGCCGAAGCACCAATCCACAGTAAAATCAAGCGCTTTATTTCTACTTTAGAGCAGCAGAAATTGTGAGTCCTCAATCCTAACGCGTTTCAGCTAATGCCTTGATCACAGGTAATTTGAAACAGATCTGCTTTCTCACAATGTTTTTCAACCATCAGTACGTGGTTCAATAATCTGAAATACAAATCCCATAATGCACCCTAATGATCGTTATTCCGCTTGACAGTACTTAATCCTTATATTGCTCAAATAAAGTGAAAGGCATCACAGTTCAAAGCATGTTATACAATATGCATTCCATATCCACGGGCTGTGCCATGCACCTGCTGCTCCCAAAATAAAAGTTCACACCGAAAGTCTGTGGAAAGCTAGGACAGAGGTAGAATACCTCTGTCCCATCCCCTTCCCAAAATTGCTCCGTACAGGGCCATTTGTATTTCAGATTATTGAACCACGTGCTGATGGTTGAAAAAAATTGAGAAAGCAGATCTGTTTCAAATTACCTGCGATCAAGGCATTAGCCGAAATGCGTCAGGATTGAGAACTCACGGTTTCTGCTGCTCTAAAGTGGAAATAAAACGCTTGATTTTACTGTGGGTTGGTGCTTCGGCTTTCTGTTGTAATTAATAATGGGATGCTTCGCCCCTTTACCGCGGCTGCCCTGGAGGGTCTGTGGCCCCTTACGGAGCAATTTTGGAGAAGGATTGTTTAGTGAGGAGGCCCGACCCGCTCTACTTCGTGCACATTATGGCATTTATCCAAGATTTAGTGTCATGAAGGTGAGAAGGGGATGGGACAGAGCTATTCTACCTCAGTCCTAGCTTTCCACAGACTTTCGGTGTGAACTTATAATTTGGGAGCAGCAGCTGCATTGCACAGCCCTTGGACATGGAATGCATATTGTATTACATGCTTGGAACTGTGATGCCTTTCACGTTATTGGAGTGATTTAAAGATTAAGTACTGTCGAGCAAAATAAAGAACTTTACGGTGCATTATGGGATTTGTATTTCAGATTATTGAACCACGTGCTGATGGTTGAAAAACATTGTGAGAAAGCATTTCTGTTTCAAATTACCTGTGATCAAGGCATTAGCCGAAACGTGTCAGGATTGAGAACTCACGATTTCTGCTGCTCTAAAGTGGAAATAAAATGCTTGATTTTACTGTGGATTGGTGCTTCGGCTTTCTGTTGCAATATATATATATATATATATATATATATATATATATATATATATATATATATATATACATACTTATGTGTATATTTTATCTGGCCTATATTTAGAATCTCTCTCGCTCTCTTTATGAAAACTAGATCCTAACTATAACTCCCTACTGCCAGTCACCAGTAGGTAGTTATAGTTAGGACCATGTTTCCATGTTTCCATAGAAAAAGTGTTTTTTGAATTGCCCTTATCTTTTTTACTGTTTGATGAATCTTCACACATTTTTCAAAAAGAAGTGGCTTAGTGAATATTGTTGTGCACAGGAAGTTTTGGGGTGATCCATCAAGCAGCGGCCAAGAAAAAAGGGGCTAAAAAAACATTGCATTCCCCATGTTAATTCACGTAGGACCTGTCAACACATCTACAGCCTGAACCACTGCACTGAATTACACCAAATTTGGAAGAAAGCTAGCTGCTGGTAGGCAGATTGTGTTTTTTGTAATTTGGTGTAAATCCATTCAATTGTTTAGGAGATATTTATGGGCAAATAAATGTGTATATCTCTGACCGCGATCAAGCGCAAAATTTGTTAATTTTAATGAATGCACTTGCAAAAAGAAGCCTTGCCATTGGCTGACCCCAACCTGACTAGAAAGCTGTGACCGCCATTTTATTTCATGGGGCACGGTCCCCTGGGGGTATAAATTGAAAATAAAAATGCCATAAGGTTTCAGGGTGATGGTACCCTGGGTGATAGGTGTGTTTTAGAGGCAAATTATAGGTTTAATATAATTTTGCATCACGGTGCACAATATTTGCAAAACTTTGCAAATGTTTGCAAGTTTATGCAATTTATTTGCAAAATATTTACAAATGTGGAAAAATGTGAATGAAAAACCACAGACTCATTCGTACACTAATTCATTCACTCATACATACACTCAGAGGCTCATGCGCCCATTCACACACCCATTCAGACACTCATCCACCCACCAAGACCCACTCATATACTCACACACCCACTTTCAGACCTACTCAGACACACACCCACTCACACATCCACTGACAGAGACAGGCCCTGTGGCTCACTTGCACTGCGTACGGCCAAAGACCATGCATGGTGCAGGGTTGGGTGGTTATAAAGGCTTGGCTGCAAGGTCTGGCTGCAAGGCCAGACCTTGAGGCCAACCTCTGCCGTGCACGGCGGCGGGGGTCGAAATAACATATAGTAATTAAAATTACTTTGTGTTAACAAAACATAGAAATTCACTGAAAAAAACAAAGGTTACAGGGACATTATAGTTAGGTTCCGAATTTACTCGTACAAAAACATAGAAATTCAACAGTTGTAGTTAAAGTTCTTTCAAGTAACTATAACTCATACACTAAGGTAAGTATAACTCGTGCCTTCGCCATGCACAACTAATTACTCCACATATTCTGTCACTGATGAGATCTTGTATGGCATCTTTGATATCACTGCAATGTTTGCAGTAACATTGTTGATAAGAAAACTGTGCATGGCAAGGACACAAGTGTTATAGTTACTTGAAAGAACTCTCTCTCTCTCTCTCTATACTGTATATATATGTGAATGTGAATGAAAAACCACAGACTCATTCGTACACTAATTCATTCACTCATACATACACTCAGAGGCTCATGAGCCCATTCACACACCCATTCAGACACTCATCCACCCACAAGACCCACTATATATATATATATAGAGAGAGAGAGAGAGAGATATCAATAGCTAGACACGCAGGCATATCGATAGACAAATTGATAGCTAGACAGATGCAAAGACAGATAGAGGGATAGATGGATAGATAGATAGGGTGAGAGATGGATAGATAGATAGATAGATAGATAGATAGATAGATAGATAGATAGATAGATAGATAGATAGATAGATAGATAGATAGATAGATAGATAGATAGATCTATGAGGGAAAGCATTAATACGCACGATTATGTTGTCACAATTGGCTACAATATAGAGAAAAAAAGGAAAAATATCTTTGGGTATAGCAGCAGAAAGATGACTTTCAACCAGGCTCAGATAGTTTCCAATTTCTCATTCCTATGGTTGACCCTGGCTAACACACTGAAATAAGCAGATAAAAGGGACTAGGATGCTGTAGAGTAGGAGCAGGTATGCTGCACAGTCTAGCATTTCCTTAAAGGCAGACATTACACCTTTATTGGTTCACCACATGCCACAGGCTGGATCACCTAAAATGATTTGCCAATGAATCAATGATGCCTACCTCCTACCACCGAATAATATCACAAAATCCATAAATAAAATGGGAAGCATAAAACGCAGGAGAAGATGATGAAACCATCTGGACGATCTGCAAAACGCTATAGAAATAGGTTTCTAGTCAGATGTACAACTGTTGCATTCCCCAGTACTATAGATTGGAAGTAACTACTTTAGTTCCCAGACAAAGCGCCTACAAGAAGTCATGAACCAGATATTTACACTGGCAGCTATATCGCTGGCCAGAGGGTGAGTTCAACGCTCAGCCTCACATGGCATGTTCAGCATCAGTGAAAAAGATGTTTTCACGTATGGTTCACCCTTGGGGAGAACATCTCTTTTCTCTGCCTGCTCCCATTATATGCCACCGAAACCCCAGGAGGAAGCCACCGCAGAGAAACCAACCACCTGCCAACAGGCAGAGTAAGAGGTTTATTACGGTACACAAGCAGCTGCTTGCTGCAAGACTGTGGAAGCTTTTGGCATATGCATCACTCACAATGAATGACCTGTTCCTTCCCACTTCTCGTTCCAGTAGCTTCCTGGAGCGGGGGAGTGGGCTCTTGGCTTGATTTTTAGGTCTCCTCAAAGGAGTAGCCAGAGAAATAACACAATCCCCCCCCCCAAATGTGAACTATATGACCAGTGCTCAGTATGTGTGCGAATCATGCGATCTTGCCCCTTTCAAGGAAGATCACCGGGCATTGTTCCTGTTCCTCAATGAACAATTCTTTCCTTCTTGCTTCTCTTTTCTCCTATTTGTCTTTCCTTCTTCCCATTTTTCTTATGTTGCTTTCAACCTTCTTTGCCTCCTCCGTTTTCTTTTCCTTTCATTTTTTTCCTTGCTTGAATTTTTCCTAATTTCCTTTGGGCTTTCACTTTTTTTGCCTCTATTACAATTTGTTTCTCCCTGTAACTATGATTAGTTGCTGTGCCACCCTCGGTCCATACCACACAGCTGTGCCATGGTGTCTTCATTTTAGAAGTGTGATTTATTTGCTCTGCTTCTGACTTGCCACCTTGAAGTCACAGTTCAAAGTAAAGCGAACCCATAAAAACCGATGTAATCTGTCAAGCGGCACCCCTGCTCACGCTGTGTGGTTGCTTCACTAAACACGTGCTCAGGAAGAGCATGCACTGTCTGGTGCAAGACATATTGTTGGCTTAAAGTATCCTTAAACCCTACGCATTGCTTACCACTGGTTGGCTTTAGTGGCACTCTCATTTACTGGCTTCTTATTCGTAAGCATTTGCTTGATTTCCTTCCTATTCATGCTTCTGTCCCATGAAAATGCATTAATTACTTGTGTCCTTCCACTTTTTTCAAGCCATGCACGAGGGTGCACGTGTTTCCATTTGTCTCCTTCGTGTACTTCTCTTCCCCTGTCGCGCTTAGTGTGTCCCTCTCTGTCGCCTGAGCATCTCCCTCACTCCTCCCCACATTACTTCCTCACCCATGGGCTTTTCCCACTAACATCATGTTCCTCTCTTTCGTCCATGTGCACCCTCCACTCGTTCCTTCTGCGTTCCATCCCACACTTGCACCCCACCTTGCTTCGTCCAACGTGTTGCTCCTGCCTGCACCTGTTTGAAAAAATGCTTTCATGCATATTTTCTTCTGTTCAGCTACTGGAACAAAATGGATCGCTAACTAAAAATAAGGCATGCATGTCATTATGTAGATATGCGCATGCAATGTGCGCATGCCTATAAAATGACGCGGTTGGCCATATCAAATTGTATTTTTTTTCTATTCTTTAGTTATGCAGCATACCATCCGGAATGCTGTCCAGCACGGCCAAAGACCATTGTCAAAGCAAATAGACCCCAAAAGGCAAGACCTATGGGCGTTGCTAAAGTTTGTTATGTTTGGCTTGAGAGGATCCTCTGCGAAACCTATTGTTATCAATGATTTGAAATGTACACAGAGTGGGTTTGGGTTTCTCCCAAAAGAACATGTTTCTCTCACCCCTGCTACTAGATGTGTAGTGTAGCATTCTGTGCCCTATGAAGTAGTTGTGTAGCAATGCATAAGGGACTAGTTTGAATCTTAAAAGTACACAGAATCATCATACATTAAAATATTTATCTAAAGGTGAATTGTGTACAGAAAGCAACTGTTTTTGTTTTGTTTTGTTTTCTCTACTTTTGTTGGCTTTTTTAAATGTTGTAATCGGGACTCAAAAAGCAAGCCAGACCCATTGTCTTTGCAAATGTGTGTTAAAACTTTTATTATTCTAGGTGAGGAACACTGTTCGGCTCGTGATACCTGTATGTCAGGAATAGTCGATGCTACTAAAGCAGCCTGATGTTTTCAGAGACAATTCATTATTTTTTTCAGCATTTTTTATGTACCTTCAGGAGCTCACAAATATTGATCCATTATTCAGAGACAGTGTGAACATTGGAACACGCACATACCTTCGCGCAAACAATGTAAATAATAATGCCGACATCCAGTGGAAGAAAGTACCATGATTGCCAAAGGCAAATATTCTGAAAAGTTAATTGCGCTGTTCGCTAGGACTTTTGGGATCACTCTCACGTGCAACCCTCAGTACAGAATGATCACAGACAGCAGTAGAGGGCAAGGCCCCAACACATCCTCTGAGGCCGAGAATCTCTCACATGGCAAGAAAATTGGCGTTCGAAGCACTGGAGCCAAACAGTCCAAGAGGAGCAAGGCATAAATTACATGCGGACAAGCAAATGACGCGTTATTGTGGCCCTCTTTAGGGCGACTGCATTTCGCCAGTTTTTCGGCCAATGTCGCCCAGCTCTTGCTTGCCCACTCTCTGCTCTACCTCTTGTTCTACTGACTTTGTTGGCGCTCAAAAAGAAACCATATACCATAGCCAGTGCATTCTTTCTTTCTAATACCACCGCCTCTGAAATGTCATCTCCATCACTTCCCTGTTCCCCTCATCACTTCCTACCTTTCTTTGAAGTGGCTTTATGACTGCTTAAATTAGCCTTCCACAGAAGAAAAAGATGCAGTTCTCTTTTCCCAGCTAAGCATCTTCAGCAACTTCCAATAGTAAGCGCTCCTGAATGTTCATTTAATTGATGATGTCAATTGGAGCTTTGAGACATACTGTGACCTTCATCGGATGACCTTTTAACAGTTGTTGTGCAACTAGATATATGTGGTTTAAGGTAGGATGGCATTACCCTTCAAATGTCCCTGTCTTCCTTTCAACGGAAACCGTCTATCTGATTCTGAAGGCAGCAGGTAAGACCAGAAGATGCAATCTCCCTGCACCTCCACAAGCAGCAGGGCACCTCAAATGACTCTTTGGTACCTTGCCCCCACCTGATGGATGTAAGTACCCTCCAGGGCTACATAACCCTATCAATCAAACATGCGTATTTGCATGTTAGCTTAAAAAAAAGAACAGAAAGGATGGTGGACCCATTAGTTTATAGGAGAATTGCACATGGTCCTTTTCTAAGGAGGGTTTTGTAAAGAGAAGCGGCAAACCAGAGATAGTCTTTTGGAAAGTAACAGCCTGCTTCAAAAGAACCATGAGGTGGAGACACAGTTTCGGCAAATATCATATGAACCTGGTATCACTTGGCATATGAGCCATAGCAGTCCATGATGCGGTAATTCACGCATCCGGTTATGATTAAACAGAAATGAGTGGATTTGATTTTCTCATGGACAAAACAGCAAGGTTAGCAGTGGCAGTTTAGGCACCATCATTGTTGGACAGTTATTAGCTATTGGCAAGAAGAGCCCACTCCAATGCAACATGTTCCTGAAAGAAGTCGAGAGTTGCAACTGTGTGAGAAAATGTCTGGTGCTTTTGAAACCAGATTATTTGCACGTTGTGTACACTGGGCTGCAAAGAAAACAACAGCAAAAGCTGCAGTGAGTCCAGAACCAGTTGCCAGAGTCTGCTTCGACCTGAAGAAACATAACACAAAAACACCGGTCACAGAGGGAAAGAGCTATAACCGATAACTACCGTTCTCCATGCACAAAACCATCTGCGAAATGGTACTGACATTTTACAGGCCCTCACCTCACATCAAGTCTTTTTAATGATCATGATGCCAAGCCATTTCTGGGACATAACTGAGCTCAAAATCAACGGGATGGAACAGAAAGTCTAAGTCATCAACATACCAAATGAATCAATGCAAATGAATCTATCAAACATGTGCAGTTGCTCTCTGAAATTTCAACAAATATTGTCTTATTTAAAAAGGGGCCAAAGACTACGATTTTCATGCATGAATTTGGATCCAATGTGCTTTCCACTTTTCAAGGGTAGTCCCCACAATCAGGGCTAAACTTCATCTCTGTCAGCTTCCAGTTACTTCTGTGGGTTCTCTTATCTAGATTCCCCACGTAACCTTTGGAGCACATCCCTGGGAGATGAACAACATTGAGTGACTGAACACAAAGTACTGCATCTTACGACCACCAATATCAATAATGTTTTTAAAACATATTTTGAAGTAGACACGAGGTAGCCTAATAGCTTGTGAAAAACAAAGAGTCATGTTTGGGGGACTGCTGAAGGAGACTGCGTCAGATTACATGGGATCTGCAATTTTAGAGATGGGGAAGCCTTGCTGGAGCCGGGAGGTAGAAAAAGGGGGTATGTTTCTTCTATGAGTAATCTACTTATCTTTGGTTCTCTAATAAAAGGTGAACGATGATTCACTAAAGGGGAAAAGCAGCAAAAACGAACTTTGGTGTTGATAATAATTAACAGAACCTTTGGGTTTGATCTTTTCTTGTTAGTTTTCTCCTGAGATGCTGAATGCTACCTGTTTTCTCCAAGGGAAATCACCTATTTAGGAATGCAAATTTGCCAATGTCATACATGTGCCTGTGTTAACCCTTACTTCAAAAACCTATGTCTGACTCTTTTAGTAGGCTTTCTGCCACACTAATGAAACAGAACACGCTCATCACCTCTCTCATCAATAGGTAAGTGTGGCTTTTTGCAGGACCTTGACTTTGGGTCACCTCACATTGCAGGTCTCTGAAAAAGGATCTCCTATAATATTTACAGTAATGTTCGAGAACAAACAAAGGTTCATAACTTGCTCACCTTCACGCAGTTACTCAAGCAGAATAAGAAGGTTGCCTACACTACCAAACAATGCTGCATGCTTGGAGCTTGGAAACATATACATAGTACCCATTCCTACTAGAGAAAATTAAGTTGTCAAGTCTGTGGACTTGCAAGCTTTCATATATTTTTAAAAACATCAAAAGGTTTGCAAAGTGCTTGGTATCGAAGTTTTTAAAAAAATGAGGAGAAGAATCACCAGCACCTTGGGGCACCGGATAATGATCCCCACTGGCAAAAGGGAAAGTTCAGAGCCCAGCACAAAAGAGGGTTTTTTTCCCACTCCTACTTCACCCCCCTACCACTTACATTTTCTCAGCCAGCCGACTCTATTGTGGCCTCCAAGTGCACCATGCTTACTTGCCCCCATATTTTTTTACTGGCTGTCCAAACGCCATCCCTTCCTTTCAATGACGATGTTCTGGAAAATGGAGGAGGCAGTCTGAACTTTCAGCTTTCTCACTGAAGTGAGAATCAACAGCCTGAATTCTTTAAACTGATTTATACTCAATATCAATTGCATTTGTTGGTGTGTGTCTGAGAGAGAGGGAGAGACAGAGAGAGAGAGAAAGTCTGCCTGTGCGTGTAACAGATGCAGAACCACTAATGTTACCAATTTAAACAAATATGTTTTTTATACCCTTACCTCCACTCTGACCAGATTGTGTTAATTGAATTGGCAGAGACATTTCCAACTTCAAGCTTGAACCATGAAGTTAAGTGACAGATTATGGCCATCATTATGAACTTGGCGGTAATCACCACCGACCGCCGTGCTGAAGGTGAACAAAAGACCGCCAGTGGTGGTGAACTACACACTGCTGAATAATGATGCCAAAAAGATAAACCTCCAAAAATCCTGCAACCTCCACCCACCGCCAGGCGAACAACGGCAGAAAGACAATACACATCACCCCGCCACCACCATGCAGACAAATCCTCTGCCCACCAAATAATGATGCACAAATCAGCTTGGCCGACAGTGAATGCTGAACGACCGTTGGCGGTACGGACCACAACGGCCAGCAATAAGACCCACCAACAACAGATCCACACATTGGCAAGTTTGAAACACACACACCTAACACACATCCAAAACACTATAAAACACACACATACACACCCCACACTCCTTTGCAATGCCAATAGCTCAACAGATATTGACACCACAAAACACATACACTGAACTCAACATCACACAAGTCACACACACAAATACACCACCAAAACCCATACATACCCCAAACACCATCAGAAGCAACACACCCAACCACACAATAGCACCCTCACCAATAAACCTACAACACACCACCCACAACACACACCATGGCACCCCCTAAGTACCCCCGCTTCACAGACAGGGAGCTAAGGACCATGGTGGACAAAATACTCAGGGATGAGCCACAACTATTCGGGGCACAGGTTCAGCAGACACCCGTGGCCAGGAAGGTGGAGCTATGGCAGAGGATAGTCAACTAGGTCAACGCTGTGGGAAACCATCCAGGCACAAGGGACAACATACGGAAGAGATGGAATGACCTGAGCGGGAAGGTTCGGTCCATGGCATCCAGGCACAACATTGCCGTACAGAAGACTGGTGATGGCACCCTACCTCCTTCCCCCAAATACAACAACTGGGAGGAGGAGGTCCTGGCCATCCTGCACCCGGAGGGCCTCACCGGACTCACTGGAGGACTGGACTTGGGTAAGTCAACTACAATATCTTAATAGTCATCACACCTGTAATGCATGTATCACCCCATCCCCTCACTACCACCAGGACCCCATCCACTACCCAGTCCACAACACCCACATCCAAATGCTCTGCGTGCCCAGAATCCCACAAACAAATCTACATCCAGCTCCCTGTGCACAGTCACCCACCCCTGCATGGAATCCCAGTGGCACTATAGCACCCACAATGCACCTCCACCTCCCACAACAAATGCACCAAAATGTACACAAAGGGACCTTGCAAGCCACAACAGGGGAATATGAGCATAAAATAGTGCAGATTAGTGCAGCAATTGCTGAAAAAAGTACAGGACACCCACATGTCTATTCTCCCACACAGGCACCACCACCCATGCCACCCGGACGGAGACATCAAGGAGTGTCTGTCCTCCATCTGAAGATGGAGGTCCCACTCAGAAGAGTGCAGAGGGATGTCTGGACACAGAGGAAATCCCTGGCTTATCCCACAGTCCTGGACTTTCACCATCCAGAAGCCCCACCCAGGACACCACTGACACCCCACCACACAGCCACCATCATCAGCTCTAGTCAAATGACCCCACACCAGTGTTTCCCAGCCACAAACTGGCTTCCCACATGTACAGAGGCCCGAGCGTCCACCCACCACCAGGCAGGATGATGAAGGGCCCAGTGCAAATGGGGTTGCCAGACCTGTGCAGGAGACAGAGGCACAGGGGGCTAGGGCCAGTGGGAGGGCATCAGTGGTCCGGTGGGATGGCCAAAGGATGGATACTGCAGGCCAGGAGATGATTTCTGAGGTCCTGGGAGCATACCATCATACCTAGGACAGGATGGGCCAGATGGTGGCCATCCTGGAGCAGAATCAGAAGCTGCAGATGGCACATCACCAGGCGGTCATGGAGCAATGTAAACAGCTCAATGCCCCATGGCGTCCATTGCAGGGGTGCTGCAGCACCAGTACCACCGCCAGCCTGAGTCCTCCACCCACCTGCAAGCCCCTACCACTAGCCATGCCATTGCCCTGCCATCTACATCTACAGCATCCACTGGACTGGTGGCACTGTCAGAGGACTCACAGGACATCAGCACACCTACCCCTGCAGCCCAGCTGCACCTTCGCAAAGGTGGCCTCAGACCCAGATATGCCACTAAAACTCCAGCCAAGCACAAGCCCAGTGCCAGGAAGTGACTCTGCCCTGAACTGTCTCCCTTGTGTGCCACTGAGCTACCTTGTTGACATGCCACTGCAATCACACCAAATTTCAATGGTCACATGGACTATACCCCAGTGCTATCAACAGCTGACCATATGTACTTGAGTATGTATTTCCCCATGTGCCCACTCCCTTTCACTGTCCCAACACTTATGTATATATTGCCATTGAAAAAATACGCCTATGCACTTAAATTATATGTCCTTCATCAATATGAGGGGTCAATTGCGAATGTGAATGTATTAGCCAGTTACTATCATAATAACACATTTATTGTAGGAGGGGATCCAACACACTGTAGTGTCTGAACCATGTCAAATTGTTCCTAAAATTGCATTCCCTGGCACATGCCACTTCAGTCATGATTCACTGTCACTGACAAAAGACACCACAGTACTTATTACATGAGTCAGACTGTAACTATGCATTATCAATATCATTGAACAGTACATTAATGTCACTGGAAGTATAGCCAGATTAGCTGGGCCCTGGAGTTGAGATCTTCCCCCTCTTCTTCCTCACCATCACTCTCATCCCCTCTCTGAGGTTGTAGTGCTGGTTGGACAGCACTCTCCTCTTCCAGAAGGGCGGTAGCTTTCCTCACAATCAAGTTGTGCAGCATGCAGCAGGCCACAACTATCTTACACCCCTTGTCAGGGACATAGCACAGGGATCCCCCAGAGAGATGGAGGTAACAACATCTTGCCTTCAGGAGTCCTATAGTGCACTCTATCACCCTCCTAGTACAACCATGGGCCTCATTATAATTCCTCTCTGCATCTGTCCTGGGATTCCTCACAGGTGTCAGGAGCCATTGCAAGTTGGGATAGCCAGAATCACATGCAAAAGTGGGCGAAGGAGGACTTGAACAAACTGCCTTTACTTGCATACAGACTGGCTGTCAGCTATGTAACTGATCCAGTGTCATACACACTCACCTATGAGCCAAGCTCTGTCCACCTGTAGTTGTCCCATCATGTCTGGCACAGCTGTTTCACAGGACAAATGAATCATGGACTGATCCTGGGAACCTGGCATTGACATGTGATATGTACTGATCAGCAGTACACATCAATTGTACATTCATGGAGTGATAGTTCTTAAGATTCCTATACACCTGTTCATTCACTCTTGGGGGTATGAGAGCTATGTGGGTTCCATCAATGGCACCTATCACATGGGGATATTAGCGCAGGCATAGAATCCAGATTTGATGGCGGTGAGTTTAGCCCTTTGGAGAAACTGGACATACGTTTGCAAGTGTTGAATTAATGTATCCAGGAAATTGGACATGATGTGGCTGAACATTGGCTGTGAGACCCCTGCAGCCGTGTCCACTGTCACCTGAAATGAGCCTGTGGGCAAAAAATGGAGCACAGATGGCTCTTGCACAGTTGTAGGGATGGCATTCTGATTCCGATTGGCCGGCTTCAGAACAGGATCCATTAATGCACAGAGGTCATGGATTGTAGCTCTATTGAGTCGGTAGGTGATAATGATGTGACGTTCCTCCACAGTGGCCAGATCTACCAGGGGTCTGTAAATAGATGGGGCCCTCCCTCACCACATGCGTCTAACTATGGGGGAGGAAAGAACACATTTTGTGTGTCAAACATACACTTGCATCACATGATGTCACTGTACTTTTCAAAATGCGTCACATAGGTAACACACAAAAACAGAAAGAATGAGGTACACCGTCAGGCTAATGTGTGCTGAGGTTTCTCTGTCATAATGTTATCACATTGTATACACACTTCCAACCGTGACTACATGTGTGGATCAAGGAATCATGTCAGTAATTGGCAAATGGGAGAGAGAATGGAGCAATGGATGAGGCCCCGGGCAAGGCTATTGAGACATGGTGAAAGCAAAATGGCAGCCTCCTGCCATCCAGGTATAGTAGTGTGGAAGTGACTTCAATCCGCTGGCGTTAGTCGTCACGGTGGAAGGTAGTGTTGACTGCCGTGCACCTGATTATTGGATTACATGGTTGTCAATAGGGAACCTGGGCCAATCATGATCGCTGCCGGAGGTGACGGTGCACACCACCGCGGTATCTACTGCGATTTTGTCAGACACTTGACTCCTGCATCACATGAAGGGTAGTACTCTATTGCATGTGCTGCTGTGTCCTGACTCTAGTCTCTGAGGTGGCGCGTGCCACAGGGTAATGGGCCCAGGCCTTCACCGTGGAGGAGTTGGAAAAGCTGGTGGACGTGGTCCTACCCCTGTATGCGAAGTTGTATGGGCAACCAGATGAGCAGGTGAGTTGGCATCTGTCATCCATAGATATGTGTGATTGTGGCAGATGCCTGTATGCATGTGTGTACAATGTGTGACTGTCCAGCCATAGGTTGTCTGGCACTTTCTGCCTGTGTTTTGTTCATATGCATGTCAACATGGGCCGTTCAATATGAAAGGGCATGGCATTTGTGAATGGGACACCCTCACTGTCATCTGTTTCTTTGCTCTGTGTGTCCCATGTAGGTCAGCGCCCATCAAAAGAAAGGCCTGTGGCAAGCGATCGCCAAGGAAGTGTGGACCCTGGGGGGTCTACAACCGGTGGAGCACCCACTGCAGGAAGCGGTGGGAGGACGTGAGGTGCTGACCGGAGAAGCCCAGCTCGGGAGGGCCTCCCAACGAGGAAGGGGTGACTGTCGGACCCTGAGCCCCCTAATGGCACGTGTTCTTGCGGTGGCATATCTGGATTTGGATGGGTGCTTGAAGGCAGCACAGCAGCCACAAGGGGGAGAGTACCAAAACTGTTGTGATACCACTTTGATGGATGAATGTGGGTGCTGTGGATGCATGCATTGTAGTGCCAGGCACTTAGACAGGTGTGTCCCCGCAGTCCTTCCCCACTCCAAGTCCTTGGGATAGTGTCATAGCTAGTTTTGGCAGGGTCTGTAGGCCTTTGAGGGGTCCCCTTTTTGAAATCTGGTATTCATTGAGGCCTTATGGACTTGTTAATGCATTGGCTTGGCATGGTCTCTCATGGGTGTACTTCACACAGTGTATCAGAGTCATGTTTCATGAGGGTTATGTGGTGTATTCTGGGGTCATGCCTACTTGTCAGGAGCACATTCAGAATGTATTTTGTGCCTGCTGAGGGTTTGTGCCTGACCTGGGTGGGAGTGTCTGTGACCCAAAATGTACATATTTTCAGGATTTTACATACTTCTTTCTTGTTTTGTTTCCCCACCCCTGTGCTCTTGTGTCCCTGTGTACATTATCATCTGGTGAGAGAACTGAGGCACCAGCGAGTGGGGATGCAGCAGCCCACAGTTCCAAGGAGGCAGAGTCAACCAACTCCAAGGGTGCCAGTGGGTTGGAGGGCGAGGGGAGTACCACGGGAGAGGCAACTGGAGGTAGTGACTCTGATACCTCCTCCGATGGCAACTTCCTTGTGGTGGCGGACCCTACTGGTCCCACCCATTCTATGTCATCTTCCGCCACCCCATACCATCACCGCCCTCCCAGGTGCTGCCCGCCGAGTAGCCCGTGCCTGCTCAACCAGGAGGATGGGTGTCTCCTTCGCCCCAGGCACCTCATTCCCTACCCCAGTCAGCCCTGCTGCCCTCACGGAGGAGGCTATTGACCTCCTGAGAACCATCTCTGTAGGGCAGACAACCATCGTGAATGCCATCCAGGGGCTAACATCCCAGATCCAGCAATGCAATGCATATTTGGAAGACATTCACGGTGTCATGACTGGCCTACAGAGATCTTTTCAGGCTTTTCCGTCCCCCCTCCCACCACCTCCACCCCTTCTAGCACCCCACTCCCTTCACCCATCCCAAGCACACATACAGACAGCCATGCACACAAATCAACACACAAGAAGCACACAGACAAACAGAAGCACCACACTTCCCACCACAGGCAGGCACACACCCAACATACCAAAGCACACACAACAACATCCACCTCCCCCGGTGTGTCAACCTCCCCCACCAACCTGTCTGTCACCTCACCATGCACACCCACACACACTGCACCCGCAGTCACTGCTGCTGCCCCCATTCATGCAGTCACCACAACATCTGACATCCAGACATGCACCCCATACACCACACCTGCACTCACCATGACTACAGTTACAGACACTTGCAGCACACTCACCACACCTGCAGACACCCAGACAACATTCATCTACACTCGCAGCCAGTTTTCTCCCACTGTGTCCTCCTCCCCTCCTCCGCTCCTCCCAAAACACTCAAACGTTCGCACACATCCACACCACACACATCCACCACACATAAGCATACTGCATAGGCACCTGCATCCATGTCCGGCACACCTACACCTGGTACGAGCACTCCCTCAACCACCACTCCCAGACCTGCCTTAAATTAAAATCCCCTCAAACTGCACCTAAGAAGATTTCCCAATCCGTGTCCCTCAGGTCCCTCAGCCATCCTCCGGTCCAGGCCCACTCCATTTCCTTCCAAGGGCAAACCCAAACCCCCTCCACCTCCCAAACCAAAGCCCAAGACCCCCCCCTTCCAGACGTAAGTCCCCACCCTGCCATCCCCTGCTCCTGTTCCCTGAGGTGCCTGGCACCCCATTGAAGCCCCTTTCCAGTGGAGTTCCCTTTGCACACATGGGAGTGAATTTTGGGCTACATTTGCCCTTCAGGGACTTTACGATGGACTGGCCAATGGCCTTATCTGGACATTACTTTTGCTAATTCTAATACATTTTAAGTGTCTAGCAGTGCTGTTGGCACAATATTGTGACGTTGTTTAGAGTTTCACTGTGGTGGTGTGGTGTGCACAGGTACATTTGTGCAGGTATTTGTTGGCTTGTGTCTGGTAAGTACATTTTGTTATGGGATGTATGGTTTGGAATGGTGGGAGGGGTTGGGAGTGCGTTGTGGGGTGGATGGGGTGGGTGTGTAACTGTGCCCTTTCTTCCCATGTGTAATAGGCTGTGGTACTTACCCTCGTCGTCTTTGGTCATGGTCCTGGAGGAATATGGCAAGAAGAAGCACTGGCATTATTTCCAACTCTCGCTCCCTGTCTGCGTCGGCATGTTCTGTGTACCTCCGGTGAGTGTTTACTTTTATATTGTTCATTTCCACCACGCTTTGCCTGGTGGTGGTTCCCGCCCCAGAACTGATGGCGGTATGGTGTTTCATTATTTGGTGGGTGGCCTTTCCACTGGGCTGAGGGCGGCCTCCTCCGTCGTCGTCTGGACTACAAAAATCGTGGTGTGGGGATGGACCGCCACTTGTTTCTCAAGGGCTTCATTATTTGGCAGTCTGGACCACCAGCCTGTTGGCAGTAGTTACCACCACCGGCGCCAGTGCGGTGTTTACCCACATGTTCATAATGATAACCTATGTCCTCATTATTTATATGAGGTCTGTGCCGTTCCGTTTGTTATTTGACTATGTTTAAACAGTTTGAATGGCTCTGCACTGATTAATTAATTATTCAAATAACATTTAAACTCATATTCTTCTTTTCCAAGCCCATCTCCGATTACAAGGCAAATCAAAGTAGATGAATGTTCACCTATATCGTTCACTGCTGAAAAAAGTTTAAACTCAAATTTCTTAAGCATGGCATTTGGCATCTCACGTCTAGTCCTCACAGTAGCCAATTGACACTACTTTCGTCCTATAAATTTAGAATGTACAGGGGCTTAGCTTGGTCTGTACGATTGAGGGTTGTGAGCTTCAGATTTCCCAACTAACATGCTGGTGTGCAATGTCAAAATACAATATAGGACAAACAGAGCACGTGAAATGGACTAAAAGGGCGATGGATGCGGTTTAGCAGTACTTATTGAAGAAAACACAATATTTTGTGAAATCACCAACATTTTTGTAGACTTTCAAAGAAGAGAGGGAGAGCGTGTGTGCGCTTTTGTCTGCGTTTATGTAAAAACAAATTGTGAAATCTGACAGACACCTCAACATCCCAGACAGGAAGCATCTGTACACAACTATTTCCAGTGTCATCTATCACTACAGTTTCATCATCCATCGCTTTAGGATCTCAGTAGCTGAAACAATTCAATACGTGCTTTCCTTGACCCCGGGGGTGCAGTGCAGAAACAATTTGTCTCCCTCCATGTACTTAGTGAGACAAGGTGCCAATTAACATGCCACGATTCCGCAGACATTATTAGCAAACACAATTAACTGCAAGCGTGGTTTACCTTACTGAGATGTGCCTCACCAGTTCTGTAACAGAACCTTTTCCAGTGAAAGATTACATAATATTGTTTGTAGGTTCTAACAGACACTGCTCGTGGCACAAAGAATTTCCGTTTCCCTCCGTGAACTTTCAGAAGCTATCCACTCACCCATCTGCCCTACATACTGCTAGTTATCAGCCGTTTCATATTCATGCCAAGGAAGGAACAGTTATATTGATTTTGGCAGTTCACTTAATATCCAGATTACTGAGTTCACCTCTCAGCAAGTTACTTTCTTAAGGAGTGATTTTGGCATTGTACCATGTGTCTGGAGCCCTCCCTATATCATTCAGGAAAGGAGCCCGATGTAGCACCCTGCTTCTTTCCCTCCCAGACTTTAACTACCCACTTACACAGCTTACACATGATTGGCTCTGTCAGAACTATGAGACATTACCGTATGTACAAGCAGCCATTCTCTTCCCACCACAAAGAAATCATTACAAGCTGCCACATAAATTATATGATAGGTAACTCAAAATAACCCCTGGGTGTAGGAAATGCACCGTTCTGCGTGGTCACTCCAGTTGTTTCCACTTTTTGCTGGATCCTATATTTTTGCAGGCTTTAGAACTCTGCACTTTACTCCTTCTAATCAGTTATAATGTGTGTGTGCTCTGCCTTTTAACATGGTCGAATTGGCATACCTTGCTGATAATTCCCTAGAATATTTTATGAAATGTACACAGGGCCTCGATGTTAAATGCCACTAGGGAACTGCAGCACTTAGTGTGCCATCCACTATAGTGGCAATGCAAACTTGACTTCAGGCCTACCACTGTAGCCTGACTGTAACAGTGCTGTAACAGACTGTAACAGTGCAAAACATGAACTGCAACATGTCTATTTAAATTCCTCTAAAAAGATAAAGGGCTTCCTTTTGCATACTAAAAAGTCACCCCTTTGTAGGTCTTGTAGCATACAAGGAAGGGTGCATGGAATTTATTAGAAGGACATGTAGAAATGTAAAGTTAGCATGTCCTTATATTGACTCACCCCCAAACGTTATTTTCGTAGTCAGGGGGCTGAATGGCCCATAGAGAAACACTAGGAAGCAATGTTAAATATTAATACTGTGTCTCAGGAAACAGACTAGCTAAAAAAATAATGAAATTACTAAATTGCTATTTTCAATACTTATTAAATATCCAGTTCAATGGTGAAGCTGGATTTTTGATAATAATAAGGAAAAGTAATTTTTATAAAGCTACTCTTTACCTGCCTCAACTGTCAGAAGGCTAATTCACATAATCCTCTGCCCGCTCTCAACCTGTGCTAGGCCTTAAATGGGTTAGAAAAAGGTATGAAATGCCACCCGAGAGTAAACAATATGTTTACCTGAATGAGCAGAGATGATACCTCCGAACTCCTCGCAATATGAAGGATGGGGCTGTGGGCTTCCTTTTGACAGCACAGTGTCAAATTCTGCTGGACAGGTCTGTGGAACAACATGATACTCTTAGGGCACACTCGAAAGGGAGAGAACAGAAACCCACAACAACTCTTGTGTATCAGCTATATCACTGATGGAAGACAATGTTTTTGTCCTACTAGACTTACCAGACATCTGGCTCTTTTGTGAGTAAAGTGCCTGCCTCAAACTGGATTTGAGTGTTAGATGTGGGAGGACACTAGGATTACCATAGTACACTCCGCGCACACACCCCAGACCTCAGAGTTCAAGTTTAGTGTTGCTGAACACTTTTGCAATCTTGAAAATGCCCCCACATGTGGCATTTTGGGCCTATTTGCAGTAAGACAAACAGGAACTACTGAAAAAATGGATAGGGTTGATCTGGAAACTTTTGCCCCATTGGTTAGGGTGTGTGATACAGTCATCCTACCCAGTTAGCTTGTTCTAGGCACCAATGTGGCACCTCCATCCATCCCCTTCAGAAAGTTTCTTGATCTGAATAAGAATAAAAAAGGACTGGAGCAGTTATCTGTGAACTGAATCGGACTCCAACTGTCAGTTGGAGTCCTACAGAAGTACAACAAGTTACAAGAGGTCTTTTCCTGGAAGTACTCAGCTGACCAGGGGCAAGTGAACCTAGACGGTACCCTGCTGCTGGTCTCTGACACCCTTAAGTATTTAAGTGCCTTGTCTGAGGTATTTTGTGCCTTACATATGTACCCCTGTGTTTGGGTGGGACATAAAAATCTAAGTTAGAAGGTAAAAACTTTCACCAGTATGTGCCTGGTTGGTGTAGTCGATCCATCGCAGTTGGCCTTAAATTGTTTCTAGACCTAATCTACTGTGACCATAGACTATCATGGGCGATTTGTGCTTTTGTGCCTCTATTTCCCCCTAAAACCTTAAAAATTCATATCTCTGGGAATTTTGTCATTTTATTAATTAAATGGTACTATATTTTTTTGTAATAGTTTTAAATAGTTTGGATCTGTATTGATTTGCATTTTGACTGTTTTGGTATTGTATAAATACTTTACACAATGTCCTAAATTAAGCCTGCATGCTGTGTGCCATAGCTACGAGGGGTTTAGCTCAGGTTAATTTAGTCACCTTGACAAAAGTTGTGATTATTCGTTGAGGAGGGTAGTCACCAACCCCAAATAATAAACTAATTTCTTACACTGAGTTATACCTATTTTCACCCACCCCCTACTGCCTCCCACAGTGCACAATACAGTAATGAAAATGCCTCTGCTACACTTATTTTGGCCAGCTGGCTAGCTCACCGCTGTCTTCTTCCTTGCACCTCTTACTGGCCATCACAGGAGGGTGCATCTTCGACACCATAATGTAGTGCTCCAGAATGTCACAACCAAGATATCCTAAATCAGGAAATGGGTCCTGGGTGGTGGGTTCTTGTTTTGTAGTGCACCTTGAAAAGTCCAATAAAACCAGAACATTTTTGCTGATTTCACAAATGATGACATTTCCTGGGTTTACTTGATGACAAAAGCATGACGAAAACAATGTGCCCACCCATACTTTCTACCACATCCTCACCATCAATTTCTTTTGTTACAGGGCCCTCCTTGTCTTTTGGAATGTTATTTGAATGATAATTCACAGATGATCTTAGCTAGGTACCCTTGATCCAAATATCTGGTCAGTCCTTAGCCACAGAATTCACATGATCACTTTCTTCACTCACCCTTACATTTTTGTGTTAGTTCAATTTCCATCAAAGGATAATTCTTTCGGAATACTAGGGGTCTGTGTGGACCAAAGCCATCTCTGAATTTTAAGAACAGAGTTATGCATCACTGTCTGATGTAGGTGTAACCTTAACTGTTGAATATATTTGAACACAAGCTGCTAACGGCCAAGGTGCTTCCACACCATAATTCACACTTACTGATATCCTGCTATGGCAGTCTTAATCTTAATGTCTTTTCAACATTCTTACGGTCTATCCTACTTGCCACACCTGCAGATGATGTAAACTTCTCAAGTTATAAGCATTTGTACCACAGTGACCCCAAAATGCAAGAAATATATTTTAAATATACATTTGCATTATTTTAAAGGCAGTCAAGACTCATTTACCATAGTCAGTGCTGGTGATAAATTGGGCATGATACCTGGGTGGAAACTCACAATTTTGTTTAATCCACCTCTTCTCAAAACTATGTTATTACTATGCTGTAAAAATTTGAACACACCTCTCTGTATCAGTCATCATTATTCCTACACTAAGAAACTCTGTTGTCTGATGACAAATTTGTGTTGCTCTTCTTACTAACCTATTTTTGGGTCCATTCTGTAACTGTTCAAGATCTGCTCTTTCGCAGTGGCATTTTCAGGTTTCACCTGAACAGTGTGAATGCGCGGAAATCTATTGTTAACCAAAAAAAGCTTAAAACAGGCTTAGAGCCCATCCATTACTTATCATAATTACCATTAATTGGCTTTTGAAGACATTATTGTTTCTTTGCTTCGTACTGGTCAGCGCCTCCTCCTCACTTCTGGTTTACTCCTGGGGTTTCCTGTTTGTCCCTACCATGGAGCATGAGCCAAATACAGCTTCCTGTCTGTGACCAGTCTCCTTCAACTGTCCATGTGCTCCTTCAAGTACTCTTTTTTCACGTTTTTGCATGCACTCTCATAAAGTGCATGTATTTGCATTCCCTCTCCCTTCCCCTCACCCGCCTGCCCCTGTTGTTTCTCCCTCTCCCGCACCTCTCTTGTGTTGCTTTCCCAGCCTCCCTGCACTCCTCCCACTGTCCATTAGTTCTTTCCCATGCTCTCCTCCTACAGTGTACTGTTTCGCTCCCAGCTTCTTCCTGCTGTTTGCTGTTTCTTTCCTCGCACTCCTTCAGCAGTCTGTTTCTTCTTCCCACCCTCCTTCCACTGTCCGTTGTTTCTTCCCCTGTCCTCCTCCCAGTGTCCTCGGTTTCTTTCCCCACCCTTCTCCCACTGACCGTTGTTTCTTCCCCACTGCCCTCCTCGAGCTGTGTGTTATTTCTTCTCTCATCCTCCTCTGACGTACCTCCCTTGTGTTGCTTGACCACCCAAACTGTTTTTACAGCAGGAACTGAGTGCAGCATGGCTTAAAGAACAAAAGGCGCTATGACGCCTTCAACGCTGTCCATGTTTTAGCACTTTTGAAAATGTAAGCCATTTTGCACAGCAGCGCGTGCTGCTCTGCAACATGGCTTGAAGTAAAGAAAAAGCACTGTGACATGGTCAACGCTGGATGCATCGTAGCACTTTTTTTCTTGGCATTAAGCCATGTTGCAGAGCAGCGTGCGCTGGTGTTCAATATGTGTAAAAACAGTGTTGATGGCTAAGCTAATAGAGCTCATATAGGCTATTGGCTTTTCCAATGCTTGTTTTCTTGAAACTCTGATCCCTATGTTCCGCTGAAGCAAGTGCTATGCCCACCTCAGCTCTCGACCAGAATTTAGTTGTTGTTTCGGTGCGAACTCCTTTCCAGAAGTGAATGCATGGTAGTCTGTTTTCTTTTCCTACAACTGTACTTATCGCAGCTTATCATCCACATATTCTATTACGATGTGCTAGCAAACGTACAGAATGCCCACTGTTATGTAGGGTAGCATCTACATTCACAAGCTCACATATGCTGCTAGCTTTCCTGTTGTGTGCCAATTCCTATGCGATGGTCACTATGTCAAACTACACAAAACATTCTATCCTCTGGCCTCATAACATGTTTCCAGCTGGCACACGGCATTTTTTTTTTGCATGGTGCCTGATCCGTTTGCTTTCCCATATCAGACTTTGAGACAACTTTACATGACCCAATCCACTAATTACTCAGGCCTCTCAACCCATGAAGAGAAATGTCGCTCTGCGATTTAAAAATGTTATTGTCAGTCTGTACATCGAAGTAGATGGGGACAGCTCACTTGAAGACTGTGTATGGCATTTGACTCCACTCATATTTACCTGTACCTTTGCTCTGCAAAAATAGTTTCACCATGGAATGGTTATTCCTCCCTTTGTTCAATTGGCATTGTGTGCCTTGAAAGACAAAGGTGAGGGATACTTCTCATCTTCTGTGGCATGAACAGCCAATGCTTATTTATTGGGTGTGTTATGTGTACGCCTGTGTGACCTTCAATTAAATTATCTTCAGAGCCAGTGCAGAGACAAATCCAGGATTTTTACACTGTAGTTATTAGTACAAACACTACACACACAGCAAGCAAACATCCTTCACCATATAAGTTTTCTGCAACAAGCCTCACACTGCCACCTTCATTCAAGGCTCTTCCCTAAATTAGAATCATTGCAAAATTCCTCAACAGACCACAGATTTGTTCACACTTCCTCTTGTAGCTGTACCGACTTACTGTAAACCAATAGAACTTTCCATTGCCAGTCCACTTCTGAATATTCGATAACACTGCTTGCATACAAAATACTACAAATCACTTCTTTATCGAAAATACAAAGATAGCAACAACAGACAAAGATAACACATTTTCAACAATGTAGTAAGTAGTCTCAAGGCTGGAGATGTATGCATCGCAGTTGTTTCAATCAATCCTAAAAGCCCATTCTTTTAAAAACATTGTATCTACAACTGGATCTAGTCCAGTCACTCTACTACCCCACCCAACCTGTCTCACCACCATACTTTACCATAATCCTCAGAGTGTTTTTTCACAAGCTTTTATGTCTGCCCTGAATTTAGATAATTGGTCATTCAGTTTATCTACAATCTTCTCATACATCGCCATGTTAAACTTATATTTTAACCAGGATTCTTTAGTTTGGATACTCAATGTGCTTCAAAGTCTCAGAATTTCGATTTTGCCATTGATGTCGAGAACCTCCACTTAGCCCCACTGTTAGAAATGGGGTCTTTGGTTGACAGTCAGGTTACCCCCTGTTCAAGCAAGGACCCTCATTCTAGTCAGGGTAAAAGAGAATCACCCTCATCTAACCCCTGCTCACCCCCTTGGTAGCTTAGCAGAGCAGTAGGCTTAACTTCAGGGTGCTAGGTGTAAAGTATTTGTACCAACACACATAGTAACTTAATGAAAACACTACAAAATGACACAACACCAGTTTAGAAACATAGGAAATATTTATCCAAACAAAACAAGACCAAAACAACAAAAATCCACAATACACAAGTCAAGTTATCAATAAAAATGCAAAAAGAGTCTTTAAGTAGTTTTAAACACACACTAATACTCTCAGTGTGAAAAAAGTACCTTGGGTGCGTCAAAAATAACCCCGCACGGGCGAGTGCGTGTCAAAAAGGGCTTGCGATGCGTTGATTCCACTCACGAGTGGGACTGTGCGTTGTTTCTCCTTTAGCCGGGTCGGGGCGCGTCCTTTCTTCTCGCCGCAGAAGAGCGATGAGTCGATCCGGTCAGCATTCTCAGGTCGGGGCAGGCCTTGCGTTGTTTTTCCACACGCAGTAGTACTTGAGTCAGAAATCCAGCCGCACGATGATCCAAAAACCCAGCAGCGCGGGTTGTGATCTTCCAGCCTCCACGGCAATGCTGCGCATTGTTTCTCCTGCTCCGTGCGTCGATTCTTCAGTCGCATTTCCTGCAAGCATCGTTTCTCAGCTGCGGAGCCGGCGGCGCGTCTTTTCTTCAGCTGCAGATCGGAGTTGCGTCGATCTTTTCTCGCACGGCGCTCTGTGCATGGATTGCCTTGTCTTTAGGCTGCCAGCTTCTCCTTTCAGGGTCCCAGGAACAGGATGGGCACCACAAGGCAGAGTAGGGGTCTCTCCAGAGACTCCAGGTGCTGGCAGAGAGAAGTCTTTGCTGTCCCTGAGGCTTCAAACAACAGGAGGCAAGCTCTAGATCAAGCCCTTGGAAATTTCTTCTCAAGATGGAAGGCACACAAAGTCCAGTCTTTGCCCTCTTACTCTGGCAGAAGCAGACACTGCAGGATAGCTCCACAAAGCACAGTCACAGGTAGGGCAGCTCTTCTTCCTCAGCTCTTCTCCAGGCAGAGGTTCCTCTTGTTTCCAGAAGGGTTTCTAAAGTCTGTGGTTTTGGGTGCCCTTCTTATACCCAATTTCTCCTTTGAAGTAGGCCTACTTCAAAGTAAATTCTCTTTTGAATGTGAAATCCTGACTTGCCCAGGCCAGGCCCCAGACACGCACCAGGGGGTCAGAGACTACATTTGTGAGGACAGGCACAGCCCTTTCAGGTGTAAGTGACCACTCCTCCCCTTCATCCTAGCACAGATGGCTCATCAGCAAATGAAGACTACACCCCAGCTACCTTTATGTCAGTGTCTAGTGTGAGGTGCAACCAGCCCAACTGTCAAACTGACCCAGACGGGTAATCCACAAACAGGCAGAGTCACAGAAATGGTATAAGAAAATGCCCACTTTCTAAAAGTGGCATTTTCAAACACACATTCTTAAAATCAACTTTACTAAAAGATGTATTTTTAAATTGTGAGCTCAGAGACCCCAAACTCCACATGTCCATCCACTCCCAAAGGGAATCTACACTTTAATCAGATTTAACCTATGAGAGGGACAGGCCTTGCAACGGTGAATAATGAATTTAGCAATATTTCACTGTCAGGACATATAAAACACATTACTCTATGTCCTACCTCAACCATACACTGCACCCTGCCCTTGGGACTACCTAGGGCCTACCTTAGGGGTGTCTGACATGTAAGTAAAGGGAAGATTTAGGCCTGGCAAGTGGGTACACTTGTCAAGTTGAATTTACAGTTATAAACTGCACACACAGACACTGCAGTGGCAGGTCTGAGACATGAATACAGAGCTACTTATGTGGGTGGCACAACCAGTGCTGCAGGCCCACTAGTAGCATTTGATTTACAGGCCCTGGGCACCTCTAGTGCACTTTACTAGGGACTTACTAGTAAATCAAATATGCCAATCATGGATAAACCAATCAACAATACAATTTACACAGAGAGCGCATGCACTTTAGTACTGGTTAGCAGTGGTAAAGTGCTCAGAGTTCAAAAGCCAACAGCAAGAGGTCAGAAAAAATAGGAGGCAAAAAGATTGGGGATGACCCTGCATAAGCAAGAAAGTCCAACATCCACTAAATAACATATGAAGTCTGGCTGGGTCCATGCAGGAATCGTAGAGCACTTGAGTCATTCATAGTGGGGGATTCGTGTAAGCACCTGGAAGCCATGGATTCAAGAAATAGCATTTGATGATACACAGTTTTGCAGAGGGTCAGGGCTAGAAGTAGTAGTCTGCCCACAGAGCCACCATAAGCTGTTAACCCTTAGGACACCATTGATGAAGACAATCACCCTGTCCTCGTCAACTTTCAAATTGAGTGATCAAGGGATCCATGTCTGGGTATACTCTGGCCACTTAGACAAACATAGCAACAGGGTATAGCTGGGTTCAAGGAAAGAAATGTGGGAAATTCCTTTCTGGCAGGGGTGGGATAGGGCAGGAAATGGGTGAAGCATGGGAGGTGGGATGTTTATCGCAGGATGAAAAATGAGAGAGTTCTTCATTATTCTATTATGATCAGAAGTATTCCATGAGTATTGGAGGTCTGAGAGGCCCAATGGCCTTGGTGTATAAAATACAAAATGAGGAGGAGGAGGAAGATGGTTTCAGCCCAGATATTTAAATCAACTATATAAGGATAAAGTAAGGTTAGTTACGATGAATGTTAATGGCAATAATAATAAGCGAAAGGCACATGCTACAGAGGTATGGATAAGGGCCCACTCCCCAGATGTTGTGCTCCTGCAAGAAACACATATTAAGGATAACAATAATAGCGTTTGCAAGATGTTTGGTCAATGGGCGCACTAAAGCTGTTTGTCTAGCGCAAATGTGGCACAAAGGGGTTGGCATTGTACTTAAATAAACATTTCCCTATGCAGGTCACATTTTCACAGATAGATAGGAAGGGGAGATGGTTAGTGGTAAGTGGCTTGTTAGTCAAAACTAGGCTCACATTGGCTACCCTTTATGCACAGGAGGCACCACTGTTGAAATTGTGTCAGACTATTTGGGAAATTCTGGGCCTAGTAATTGTGGGGGGAGATTTAACCTTATCTTGGATGCCGAAAGCGATTCATCGACAGCCCAGAGAAAGCAAAACAAGCCACTAACTGCCAACTGCTTTGTACAATATATAAGAACACTAAATGTTACTGACTTATGTCGAGAGAAATATCCAGAAGCTTGAGAATTTTCCTGTTACTCAGTCAAATATAAATCGGCGGCCAGATTAGATTATTTTTTATGCTCTTGGAATTTACGATTACAAAACTAGGATCATATTCAAAATGGTTTTTCAGCTCATGTTTTTGTGAAAATGGAAGTTTCAGGCATTAGAGTCGAAAAGACAAGTATAAGATGTTCACTTAGCAGGGTCAACATGGAACAGGGAGAGTGGTGCACAGAAATTGCCTCTGAAATCACTAATTTCTTTAAGAGAAATACAAACTCAGCCCTGGTGGAGAATGTATGGGAAGCCTTCAACGTTACTATACATAGTATAGTTACTACTAAAGAAATAGCGCAACGAAGAATATTAGTCCAACGAGGACAGAACTCGAAGGTTCTCTTCAGAATGCAAGTCTAAACTTTGTGTGGAGCAGAAGCCCAACTAGTAGAGATGCCCTGAAACTAGCTAGGGAAGCCACGCAAGACTATTATTACACACTAGGCTACACTGCAAACTGCGCATACTTTCAACGGGTTATGAGGAAATCAAGAATGCAGGCACATTTCTTGCTCACCAGGCATGAGAATGATCATTAAATAATAATATTACATCACTCTGGGATAGTGAGAAACACAGCTCTATCACAGAATCGAATCGAGATCCGTACTAGCTTTCTAAAACACTACACTCAGATTTATGAGAAACAATAGCAGGTAGATGAGGCACAATCAAGAACCTTTCTTAGTAAACTTCCAATTCCTAAACTGCAAGAAGGTCAGGCCCATGCGTTGACTGCAAAATTTACATTAATGGATGTCGAAGTGGCTGTGAAATCATGTGAAATCACTGATAAATGGGAAAGCAACTGGCGATGACAGCCTCCCAGCCGAATTTTACAAGAAATTTGCCCCGGCTCTAAATTCTGAAATGTTAAAATTGGCTAATCATATTTTGTGGGGGAGAGATCCTGCCGTGGTTTCGAACAGCAGTAGTTGTCAGTTTTTTAAAGAGAGGCAAGGATATGGGAAATCTTAATTCCTATAGACCCATAAGGCTGTTAAACTCAGAGTATAACATTTTAGCAAAATTACTGGCTAATCGCATTCACACGTGATGAGATCTCTAGTCAATCCAGAACAATGTGGCTTCGTCCCAGGGAAACAATTGTTTAGTAATACAAACTTTTAATTGAAGCCCTGGACTATTTTTTCACAAACTAAAATACCAGCACAGGTGATGGTTCTAGACACAGAGAAGGCTTTTTATTTAGTCTGCTGGAAAAGCCTATTTGTTATTCTCAAGGAATATGGTTTTCCTAAGCGATTCACACAGATAACACGTCTATATGAGGGTGCAAAGGCGCAAATAATTATAAACTCCCAGAATATTGGCACATGTCAGGTTGGCAGGGGTACACAACAGGGTTGCCCTTTATCACCTTTACTGCTCACCCTGTTTACAGAGCCGTAAACAATAGCTATTCGCACCAACCCTGTGGTGGCAGCACCAATCCCAGTCATGACTAATATTAAATTATATGTGGATGATATTGCGCTGTTTTTAAAACCAAGTACAGAAATTCAGAAACGGGTGTTTGGGATTTTCCACTTAAATTATGAGCTTGGAGGCTATAAAATAAATAAAGCCAAAGCAGAGATTTTACTATGTAACTGTTCAGCGGATAAATTACTCAATGAATTTCACCCATTAATTAATGCTAAACCAAAACATTATTTGGAGGTGTTTGTCACCGAGAATGTGGAAGATCTGTATGCATTAAATTTTACCTGTTAAAATCCAATATCAAGAACCTGCTTAACAAATGGGTATATTCTCCTATCGATTATGGGTCGATCTGCTTTGCTGCGAATGTCCCTTCTTTCATTGTGCAATTTCCTTCATGCCGTGCTTCCCTTTGCATTAGAAATTAAAAAAATTTAAGGCACCAGAAGGGGTGTTTTCATCCTCTCTATGGGTTGGGAAGGTTCCTAGGCTGTCTATAGATGCATTATATCATCTAGCAAAAGAAGGGGGCCTGGGTCTCCCAAATCTAAGGGAATATTGTTTTGCAAATTTTGCACAAATCACATAAGGTGTAATGCCTCCATGTTTCTAAATTTGAGTGATCATTTTATTCTTGACAAGATTCTGAGAGAGTACAAGATTTATGATTTTCTTAGGCTCACAAGAACTCCCAAAAAAGTCAGATATAAGATCTTACGATGGCTGCTTAAATGTAAAACACAGATGTTTAAGCATTATCACATACCAGTAATTAATGGAGTGACCAAGTTGACAGATATACGCATAGGAGACATATCCCTCTTCACTTCAAAGTGGGGAAATAGTGGGTATTGAACAGTTAAAGATTTTTTGCAAGGTGAACTATGGAGAACATGGGAGGAGCTGGAACCTAGTATTATGTATTCTACAAATATTTTACACTGGTCATTCATACAAATACGTCATTTTTTAGGCACAATTGACCCCAAATCTATGGCTACCAGTTTAGATATGATAGAAGAATTGGTGGAAACAAGAACCCGTAGGTCTATCAGTTGTTGAGCAGCCCTCTTTAGACAACAAAAGGCTAATACATTATTTGCAACGGCTCAGGATAAATGGCTGGTTAAGGACGGTATAAATTTCGTCAACTACAGTTTGGAATAAAATAAACAAGTTTAATGTCTCGCTGTTGAAGGGGGCAAATTTAAGACGTATGCAATTTTGCTCTAAATGGTTGCTGTATAGGACCACAGTATTCCTTCACAAAATGTATCCTCAAATTTCAGACAAATGCTTTTGTTGTCAAAGGGAAGAAGTAGGAAGCTGGTCTCATGTTATATCGAGTTGTTCCAAATTAAGGAGTTTTTGGAGGGAAATTGCAAAGTATAGTTTCTATGTACTTGGTATGTGAAATGCGCTAGATGAAAAAGTAGCTATGATGGGATACTCAGCTGACAAAAAAGCCAGTTCTATGCAAAAAAAACACATTTTCCTTATTGCATTGATTGTTAGGTCAATAATTCTGCAGAACAGGTGCTCTGAAACAGTCTCGACAATCCCGCTAAGTCTGATTAAAATTGTTAAAATTGAAGAACTTGAAAGAAAACATGTTGTATGATCAGGATCTTATGCTACATTTTTGAAGCTTTAGAAAGGATTTCTTGAAGAAAACAGGAACTCAGTGTCCTCAACATCGATTACAAATGGAGTAGATGGTAGCACGGTGTTAAATTTGTTTAATTTGTATGTACGTGAAATATTAATAAAGAGTCGAAATTGTATGTATTGTTTGTATTCTTGATGAACTCTCTAAAAATAAATGTCTTTAAAAAAAAAAAGTACATAGAGAGATGATGGACAAAGTGCTAAAACTTTTCAAACACTCACCCCAGTCACACATCTTTGTTAAATCCATTGTTCTTTTGCTCACCATGCCACCGCAGTTTATATCCAGCCATATGCACATCTGTCTTGACCCTGCTTCCCATGGTAACAGTCCAGCTCGAACTGCCAAGGCCAGGCCCCCCCTGGACCGGAAACAAGCATCCCGGGACCAGTTTTGGGGTATCACCCCTCATCAGCCAGGCAAGCCTGAATCCAGTGGCAAGGGACCCACGCCTAAGCATACCCTGGCCACTTAGGGAAAACAGTACTAGAGAGGTGGCAGGGAAAGGGAAGCTTGGAGTGCCCTGACTCTCCTCACCCCTACGCCAAGATATTCCATAGTTTCTGATGTTTATTGCAGCCTTCTGGTAACAAATTAGGTTACTTTATGGCTTGTGCTTTTTACCACAGTGGAGAGATTGGCTAAATAATATAATTTAGCTGTAAGATTGGTAAAAATGTGGATATGGAACCCTAGCTTGTACTGGCTACACCCCCACTGCCAGCTCTGAGGCCCATGTAAGAATACAGTCTTCCAATATGAGTCATTTCATATACAATCTGCGTTTGGTAGCGAGCCTGAAAACTAGTCCAACCAGCTATTTATGAACAATGAATGTGCTACAAAGAATATTCATGATATTGTCTTTATATTGTAAATGAATCACAAATATATGCTACAGAAAGATTTATGCAATATAAAAGTGCTTCTGGAGATGGCACAGTACAAGTGACAATAGTTAAAAAATACACAGTGCTCTGACATATTTACACACATATAAAGACCTAAACACAAGGACAAATAGCACCTAAATCCAGACAAATGCTAGGACCTAGCCCTGCAGGGTCATCCCCTAACATTTCGCCTTCCTCCTCCTACTTTTTTGCTGCACTCAGTTTTGTTGGCCTTAGGTACTTTGTGCACTTTACAAATGCAAACCAGTAGTAAAGTGCTTGTGCTCTCTGCTCAAAACATGGTAACATTGGCTTATACCCAAATGGCATATTTAATGTACTTCTAAGTCACTAGTAAAGTGCACTACATGTGCCCAGGACCTGTGAATTAAATGCTACTAGTGAGCCTGCGGCACTGAGTGTGCCACCCACTTAAGTAGCCCTTCAAACATGTCTCAGGCCTGCCATTGCAAAGCATGTTTGTGAAGTTTACCTTGCCATATCGACCTGGAAATATAAACCTTTTTTTCAAGCCCAAATCTTCCTTTTTAATACAATCAATCAATTCCGCTTTAGTTCGGTTTTTGCCACCTAATTATGTCTTACAATTGCATTTATGATCATAACTCAAGAATCGTAAGTGCATTTTAGGTTTTCACAATTTTCTTCTGATTAACCAGTTCTATGATTTTAAAGATGTCCTTAAAAACTGTTTGCTAACAACCACATTATGCTAGGCATGCATATCAGTATATTATCGCATATGAGCCCGTGCACCAAACCCTTCCTACAGCAATTATAGACATTATTGTAGTGTCAAGGAAACCAAAGAAGTTTTGGAGAACCTTTACAAGCCAAATATTTTGTCCCGGCCTGGAGCTTTGTACCAGACAATGATACTCACTACAACGTCTTATCAGACCCAAAGGCTAGATGAAAGCCAGACTCTTCAATTTTTCGGATCCCTTCTATTATTGTCCCTTCTTCTACCATTTTCTCCATAACTTTCCCCTTCTAAATCAAAAAATATGCTCAGCCACATTGCTTTTCCCACTGTTTTATATTTTTTACATTACCAATTTTTAAATATTTTGAAAAGCTTTTTCATAGTATCACTGAAACTGCTGCATCATCCTAACCACTGTCATTGTTTGCATCGTTTTTGAGTACCAAAAATGTTAATAAAGTGTATTGATTCCTTCAAAGCAACACAATCATTGTTTAGGAAGCAGTGTATCTGAGTGCAATGAGTATAAGTTTGTTTCAAATAATAAAATATGGTATAATTGTCTTGTAATTTGCAACAGGAAGGACCTATTGTCTGTTATCATATATATGCTCTCTTCCAGCCCACACAGCTTCTATGTAGTGATTTTGTCACAAATGTCACACAACACAGACAAAATCAATGCTCGTTTTCTCTGAGAAACAACCATTTTATCACATTATTGATTCAAATTTAAGAGAAAATTCTCAATATATTGTCTATTTTACTATATATGTTGTGTGGCCACCAGACAGACCTTTGTCAAAAACTAACAATTAAGAGAAAAGTAAATCTGCAGAAGGTGAAAACGTTTATTACAAACTGAGAGCTCAGTTGCCACACAGTTGGGTTTCCACTTTTGTAGCCCCACATGACAATGGTAAGCTGAAGTTTTCAGAACCATCAAGTTAACTCTATGGCCAGCATCACAACACATCTCACCTAGGGCCTGTAGAAATATTATCACATCACCCCCATACTGATGGAACTCCATTAGCCCCCTAAGCAAGCCAGCACTATCTACAAAAGAAGCTGCATCACTTTCAAAGCCATCATGACCAGCACTGCTTATCCTGCACACAAGTTCACCATCTCTAGTGGCTCTCAACCCACAAGAAGCTAGAACACTATCAGACTGGATATCAAGAAGTGTAAAAAGATCAAACAAAGCAGCACATCATTTCCATCAATGCACCCAGGAACAGCATCTCTGCATCCATCAGGAACATACCAACTATGCTCCAATTTTGAATAGTGTTGCAGACACTCTTTGAAGAACAATACATCACAATGCAGTAGCACTGCACGTCCGCTTCCAGAATCTTGCTACCTCTCCTAAAACTTGCTGACCTTTTGCACTGGCCTTTGACTATGTACAGTTATATTTTGGTTAGGTATATGCATCAGTCATAATATCCTTCACACCCATTGTAGGCCTTGTGTTGTGCAATTTCCATCGTATCACTGACCACATACAAATCTAAGCTTCTCCCAAGTTACCATTGTATCTGCCACAAACCTGGTGATTAGACAGTGAGGATTTCCTTACCTTTCAATATCAAAATGGTAAGTTCAAAATTTCTCTTTCAACATCTCCTGATTATCTAACCATTAAGCCACAGCAACTTTCATCCCCTCTTTGAAGAGCAGATAAACTCTTTCAAACGGACCATTGGACCAGGGACTATACAAATCAAAAGATTGGGCATTTCATATTACAGGGCAACACATCAATAAGACTCACAAAGTCCACAGCAAACCTTAGAAAATCCCACATTGCATGATGGTATATTTTTCAATACTGTTTCTGCAGTTGTGTCCATATTGTATCACTAGATTGCTTAATGTAGTGGTTTCTTCATGGAAGTAATTCATGGTATGACCCACATGAGCATGACTGAAAAGACTTTGCCTGACTTAGAGAGAGGTACAATCTTTGACAAAGAAGAAATACATTTCCTCAACACTCATCACATTGGCTATGTTTGAAAAGACTTGTGTCCTCAGGAGACCCCGAGGAGCCGCCCAATGCCCAGGACGTCGGATCTCAAGTGGAGACGCGCTCCGGAGCACCAGGGGACCTACGGTGCACAACATTGAGGTAGGCCCAATTGCGGGGGAGGAGCCGCGCTCTCGAGTCATGAGAGGAGAAGGCCTCCCTACCATTGCGGCGACTGGAGCCGCAGGCACAACCCTCCGTACCCGAATTTCAGAGGGAGACGGCGAGCATTTATCTTCCATCTGGCCTCCCCCCTCAGCTCAACACACTGTCTCCCCCTCCTAGAGGAGAGGTGGGGGGGAAGGGGAGAGAAAAGAAGACAGCGCCTGAGAGCAGTGAGGGGAACGGGGAGAGGTGGAGAGGAGTGAACCAGGACCCTCTAAACAATAGTAAACAATAGTAAAGAAATGAAGGAATAAAGACGCGGAAACAAGAGAAGAAGGGGAGTAAGGGAAAATAAAAACGAGGGAAGGAAGAAGAAAGAGACAAAAGAAAAGGGGAAGAAGAGAACTAAGAACCAAGAAAAAAGAAAAAGGGAAGGAGGAGAGGGGAAGCGAAGGGGGGGGAAGAAAAAAAAAAAAAAAAAAAAAGGGGAGAAGAAAGAAGAAACAAACTAAAAAACCCTCCCCCCCAACATATCCGGGGACAGAAAAAGGATCAAACATCCTTCCACCACCTAAATCCTAAAAACCAAAAAAAGAGGAGGGGAAAAGAGGGAAAAGAAAGAAAAAAGAAAAAGGAAAAAAAAAAGAACATAAAAAAAATAGAACAAGGCAAGAGCCGACTGACTGCGCAACGCTGTTCCCGTTAGACTCTGAGGAAAACCCTGGAATCAGCTGGACAACCCATACAGACTGACGAGGCGATGCCCGGCAGCAAAACAAACCAGAAATCCACTGGTAAGTCGGCACGACAATTATTATTCTCCGAAGCTCTTCATCATAGGCGCCCAACATCTACGATAACAGGACCCCACTCACCACCCTCCCCAACGCAATCTACCGCAATGTCTGACAAGGAACAATCCATAACCATGGAAAGGATACTGCAGGAGATCACCGCTGTCAGCCGCCGAATAGAGGGAATGGACGCCTCTATATCTTCACTGACCCTGGAAACCAAATCTATGAGATCAGACATTGCAGGCTTTCAAACCAGGGTGACAGGTTTGGAACACCGCATGGGCTCATTAGAAACGCAGGTGACCACATACCGAGACAGGGACCAAGACCTCCTCTACCTTAGGAGCAAACTCACAGACCTAGAGGACAGGAGTCGAAGAGATAACATTCGCCTACTGGGAATCCCGGAGCATGAAGAAGGCACAGACATACAGACCTTCCTGGGCTCCGTCCTCCCCAAACTGACCTCCCTGGACTTCGACCCACCGCTGGAATTCCAAAGAGCACATAGAGTAGGCCCGAAACGTTTTGACACATCTTTAAGACCCAGACCGATTATCGCTTGTCTATTACGCCACAACCATGCCCGACAGATATTACAAACGGCGCGCAAACAAGGCCCTTTCCGGATAGGCCAACATGACATCCGAATAACGGCTGATTACTCCAAGGACACCAACGAACAAAGAAAAGCCTTCCTAGCTTTAACTTCGCCAACTTGGGATGAAATACGGCCTCTTCGACCCCGCCAGAATGTGGGTCACCAATAACAGTATATCCAAAGACTTCTATAATCCAGATGAACTGAGCCTTTTCCTTGACTCTTTTCAACATCTGCCTATGGACTCTGCCAATCCAGACCGTTCACAAGATACCGCGAGGGAAAACGAAGGGGGAGGACCCTTACCCCCGGGCCCAGAGAAAAAAGGCTCGCTCCACCATGACACCGACATCAATCAAAGGGGCAGGGACGCAGAGAGACTAGCCAGACTACACGATGACAGGGGTCAGGTTCTCCACGCTGTGGCAGCCTACACCCAACTATCAGAAAGGGACAAATCCAGATCACCTCTAAAACCAACGATTGTACCCCTCTGACACGCCGACCCTTCGCAGGGCACATGTGAGACGATTACAGGACATTGAAACCCGAACGGCGAGAACCCACAGAAGGATGAGTACAAACCCGGATTTTGTAAACATGATTACCTAACAATCGTTGATCCTCTTAACAATATTAGACGATCACTATGTTTATATGTCTTATAAGATAACACGGGCCCTATTCTATAATACTGTTGCATAGAGGGCCATTGCATAACGCGAAACGCACAAGCCGGATCTCGCAGATCCTACAGGTGATACAAACACATACATCGGGACCCTGCTCAGGAGGGACACGTTTAAACACCTAAGGAGAAGTTGACACTTCCCCCCTTACAGCATTACTACAATATAGAACACCCCACAACACAACACCACACAATAGCAATAAGGTTACATGAACAGGCCCGATTTTGCAGACAAGCCGTAACACTGACCCCTCCCAGCTGAACCCACCACCTTCCACTTCTCCCTCAAGCGGCTGAATCGGGACGCGAATGTAATATAATTTATGCGCAATAATACACATTCCGATGATTACCAGAGCACTGGCACGACATGATCACCTGCCATAGGGGATGATAAGGTATAATACAATACAATATAACATATTACAGTGATGTACCACTACTTCTTACGGGAATACTACATCTCCATAGAGGCATAACAAATAGGACGACATACACACGCACACCCCAAAATCCTCCCCGTGAGGGGGATGCAACCCCTTCATATACACGCGATGGCACCTGACCACACAGGTGATGAGCAGTAGATCAACCACTTGAATATACAACCCATGTTCCACCCTTCTATAACAAATGACGCCCCGCCAAAGGATCAGTAGTCACACGCACGACTATATCCAGAATAACCTCCGTTAACACACGTTGTCCCTATATTAAACAGGGCCCCGATCGAACAGGACCGTAACTAACATACGCTTAATTAGCAAACTAACAACGCCTTAAAGTGCTTTGCAGTATTATGGCGCAATAATACAACCCATGGTACGCATGGGGTAGCAAGACACACAAGTTACCTACACATAGGCTAGGACCCATCAAACCTTGCCATCCACCCCGGGGTTGGTCCCACGACATATAAATTAATAGAAAGTAATACGACTACCTGTGTGGAAATACGTTATGTTATGTTACGTTATGCTATATTATATTACGTTATGTTATACAAATTAACAGGTTGCAGTGATATTATGTTATTTGATGCAGTGATATTATACTATATAAGCACGGAAGTATTCCAACTGTTGTTATTTGCAAATGTATTCCAATATCCTTATTTGAACCAGCACTGTGTTACTTTACATCCCCCCCCGACCTCAACCCCCACCCTCTCCTCTGGCTCCTTAGGCACCCACCCTTCGACCCCACAAATCACCTCTCCCCCCCTTACACTTACACCTACACTTACTGTTACATCTACATTAAAATCATTATCACATTTACATCTATCATTACAATCACAATTACAAATACACACCCTGATCCATACCCACTCCCCTCCTCGACCAATATATCCCCACAACATAGAACCCATCGCGATGATATGCATCAAGTGCAATGACCGCTAGCCCTCTTTCACTCGAAAATATGATAAACATTTAACCTATTATATTAGACACTAGACATCGCGAGTTATCAGCTAGACCTTCCTCCATCTCTTAATCCAGGTCAGCGCGAACTCCCCCTCCACCACCTTTCCCACTATGCCCATCACCACCATACTAAAAATAATGTTACCAAATCCCTCCCCATTACCTATACATTACACCCTCCCTCATCAACATAGCTATTGCCCCTTCCCAGGCCCCCCCCTCCCATAATACGCCGGCTTCCCCCTTTACTCGATCCCCCCCTCCGGAGCTCGGAACCTGTGCATTTGACCGCCATAGATCAATATCGGCCGTCCCTTGCCCCACCACCGCCTCCTCGGCAGAGAGGCTGCACCGACGGCATTAGGAGTTCGGATAGGGCTCGGACTCGCAGTTTACAGACCGTCCCCAAGGAAGCATAGGACTCCCGGTCCCCCTATATCCTTCCAACCTTTTCCCCTCCCAATCATCGTATTCATCCCACTCTACAGACAAACGCTAACCCTAGCCTTCTTTCCTCCCATATTACCTCTCTCCCCTCCCTCACCAACCCCTCCCCGTTCTCGCTTCTTTCCCCCCCTTTGTTGGGTTATGCAACCCCCATCAGCTGCCTCCGCCTCATCCCTCGAACTCCCAAATACTCATATTGCAGCGAACACAGCTCCACACGATTGTCACCCCCAGTATTGCTGAAACTCCATCCTCCAACTCAGTATGCCAGAGACAGCCCCTCATATAGCGCATCCACTACGAATCCTTTCCTGGAATGTTCATGGCATGACGAACTACATCAAACGGAAAAAGATCTTGTCATATTTTCAATCTAAAAGAGCAGACATAGCCCTGATCCACGAAACGCATCTTGACAATATAGAGTCCAATAAACTTAGACGTGGTTGGGTAGGAAAGGTCTCCTTCAGTTGCTGTCCAGAAGACCAGGGAGCCAGGGGAGGCACATCTCGCAAATGTGGCGTAGCAATATTAATACGTAAATCCCTGCCGACCACGATCATTAAAACATGGAATGACACGGAAGGGAGATATATATTTGCCAAACTGAAAATAGGAAATACCTTACTATGTGTGGGCTCTGTCTATGCGCCAACCGGGGCAAAGCGCTCCTTTTTTCTACAACTCAATCGCGTACTGACCGAAATAGGGACCACACGCTATATTATCGGGGGGGATTGGAACCTTGCTAGAGATGCCATACTGGACAGGACAGGCCCCATCGATGTGGGTAATGATTCCGATAGGGCCTTACTGACAGACATCACTGCGGATGTAGGCCTAGTCGATTGCTGGAGATTAACACACCCAAAGGACAAGGAATTTACATTCATTTCGTCTGTCCACAGCACCCAATCACGCCTGGACTATTTTCTTGTATCACACACCATAATCCCCCAAATACAAGACCCTAGCATCTTAGATAGTGGACTCTCAGACCATTCCCCGATCCTACTCTCGATTCAGGTGGGCTTGACCTCTCCCGGTCGTAAACCATGGCGCTTTGCCATACACAGATACCGTTCCCCCCTTAAGGCCCACATATCCACATATATGGCCGAAAACATGGGCACTGTGACGTCCAAGCGGGTCTTATGGGCAGCGGCTAAGGCCACTCTGAGAGGGAATATGATGAGGGACGCAGCATTGGCCAAAAGAGATAGGGAGGCCCGCTACCGCACCCTAGAAGACACGATCCAACGCCTCACCAAACAATACACTGCTCAGCCATCCCTTGCGCTACGCCGCTCCCTCGAACAAGCCCGAATGGCACATAACGATCTTTACACAACACAGGCAGAATATGCACTGCAAAGATTACGCAACCATCACTATGAGCAAGGAGAAAAGGCTGGACGCCTCTTAGCGGCACAGCTCCGACAGAGAGATGCGGCCTCAGCCATCCCGGCCATAACGTCCCCCTCCGGAGCAGTAGTGACCCGCCCGCAAGACATTGTGAACGAATTTGCTACATACTACCAACACCTCTACACCCCCGAAACAACGACCGACCAGGCACAGACAGAGGCATTTCTTACTGTGGCCAAGTTGCCCTGCCTATCAGAAGCTGGCCGAGCTCTTCTTGAGGGCGATATAATCAGGGAAGAAATCACACAGGTTATCATAAAGCTCCCATATCATAAATCCCTGGGTAAAGATGGATTCCCCGCGGAATTTTATAGGGGAAGAGGCAACCACGGCAGTACACGAGGCACTTGCGGAGGCGTGCCAGGAGGGCTCTCTGGGTGCCCTGTCCAACAGGGCCACGATTGTTGTTCTGCCTAAACCTGGAAGGGACCCCCTACTCTGTAGTAGCTATCGTCCCATCTCCCTTTTAAACGGAGATGTTAAATTACTAGCTAGTGTCCTTGCAACACGTCTACGCAAAGTCATACCGTCCCTAATCCACAATACCCAGGTGGGATTCGTACCGGGCCGCACCTCCAGAAACCATATGCGCACACTATGCCACACCCTACTTGAATCGTTAAACCTACCAAAAGAAGCCCTGGCCCTATCCATTGACGCAGAGAAAGCATTTGATCGCATTGAATGGTCCTACCTATTCACTACCATGAAACATTTTGGCCTCAGAGATCAATTTATTTCTAAAGTCCGATTACTATACGATCACCCTACGGCACAAGTTAACTGTGGGGGCTTTCTGTCGGACCCATTCCCCATCGGAAGGGGCACTCGACAGGGCTGCCCTTTGTCACCGCTCTTATTCCTGCTAGCAATGGAATAGCTGGCGGCAACTATAAGGAATTCTCAACAGATAACAGGCATCTCCTTACCAGGGGGTTCCTCCAAAATCTATTTATATGCAGACGATATTCTGTTAACCTTGTCTGACTTGGAAAGATCCATCCCATCCCTACTTTCTATCATAGAAAGCTTTGCACCCTTGTCCGGGTATCGAGTAAACTGGGACAAGAGTGAATCGTTGCCCCTATCTCGCGTAACAACGAGAGCTGCAATCCATGGCCGCCCATTTAAATGGACCCCAACCCACCTTAAATATCTGGGGACATATATTAACCGAGGCTTAGAACACATGGTCAGGGACAACCTAGACCCTTTTATATCCCGGATGAAACAGGACTTCGCCAAGTGGTCCTTACTCGGCCTATCCATGTGGGGCAGAACACAGGCGGTTAGGATGGTCACCCTCCCCCGCTTCACATATGTTTTAGGCATGCTCCCTCTACAGATTCCGCTCTCTCTTCTCCGAAGGATTGATACCTTAATAAGGTCCTTCGTCTGGGGCTCTATACGGCCAAGACTAAAACCGGGGACAATATTAGCGCGCAGACCCTATGGAGGACTAGGTCTACCTTCAGTAGAACAATGCGCTCTAGCCCTACAACTATCACAACTAGCCTACACATTACCTACACATTACCAGGTACCCCAGACCCCCCACAATGGACAATCACGGAGAAACACCTACAGGGACAGCATACCTAATGAGGTGGGATATATACCGACTACTCTCACTCGTCCAACCCTATCCTCGCGGCCACAAATGCAGCGTGGCGCAGAGCCCACTGGCAACTGGGCGTACACCCTTCCCTACATGCTCAAGCCCCTATAGCGGGAAACAAATGTATAAAAATAGGGGGAAGTACCCTAAGATGGCCCCAGTGGAGCGACGCTGGTATCCACAACATAACCCAAATAATAGATGGCAATGGCCTTCGGTCCTTTGAATCCTTACGGGAAGAGTTCGGAATTCACAAAAATCAGGAATGGAGGTACATGCAACTCATGCACTGTATGCGCAAGGCTCTAGTACCCCCCATGGACGATCAAAATCTCACCCGTTGTCAATTATCTGCAGAAATGGGGCCGACATAGAGGAGTTATGGCCGGCCTATACTTTACTCGCAACCTCTCCTAGAGCTACTGCGTCTCAGATGGCAAGATCGACTAGCGATAGCCTACACAGAAGAAGAATGGCAGGACATAATCGAGGCCCTAGATAGGGGAGTCCGCGAGGCCCGCCTGAAATTCTGTCTCTTCAAAATGCTCCAGGATTGGTACTGGACCCCGACAAAACTCTTCAGGGCAGGTCTGATACCACATGCGAGGTGTTGGCGATGTGCAGATCTCCATTGCGACCTACTTCATATCCTATGCCACTGTCCGGCGATACAACCCCTATGGGAAGCTGTGTGCCAGACACTTAGGGATTTCATATCAATACCAAACCCGACGCCGACAACACTCATTATTTTACATGACACGCGCCCATACCCCTCCCTATCACGTCCCCATAAACAGCTACTCCACACGGCAATTGCCACAGCTAAAATCTGCATACTCCAACACTGGAGGTCTGCTATCGCCCCAACACCAATGGAATGGATGACAGCCATGTTCCAAACAGCTACCCATGAGCGAGTCATTTATAACCTGCAGGACCAATCAGCCCTATTCACAGAAATCTGGAGCCCCTTCCTGACAAGACCATGAGGCAGCTGGTGGATGGTCTGTGGATGGCAGTTGACACCCCAACACTTCCTTCTCTTTCTCCCTCCCTTGCTTCCCTTCCCGCCCTTCTATCCTTTCCCTTCACTCCTGAGACTGTTCGTCCCAGGGAACACCCCCCACACCACGTCATATCGACCCGTTTAAATATGCACTAGAAATTATCCTCCTCTAATTTGCTCGACCAGTGGCTAATTGTCCAACACCAGTAGACAAGGCCTGACTCTTCACACATCTAACCCTGTATCCACGCAGATACTCTCCCTTGTCCATCCTCTTCCAGAACGACTTTCTCCCCCCCCCATAAATAGACCCTCTTAGTCCACCCTAAAATACATTTCGATATATGTACCACACGGCACAATCCTGTAAGACCATCAGTAAATGACGAGGAACAACCGGAATATCCATCTAATAACCCTGAAACATTGAGCCAAAGGACTCGCCCTTCCCCCCTTACACTCTACCCAACCTCCCCACTTCCCCGCTTTCCTCTCTACCTCTCTTCCCTCTCTCCTGCTCCCCTCTCCTACAACCTGGCCCCCCAACAGCCCTTACCCCCCTTCCCCGCTTCTCCCCTAATTTTCAAACCACAGTTCATATTGACTAATCAGTGTACCTATTAGACTACATACATTCAGATATTATTTGTAAAATTACCGACTGTACTATGGACTACTGAAGATATGTCAATACATACTGTGTATCGCCCTATATTTTTCTCTAATAATTTTTTTTTTTTAAAAAGGCTTGTGTCTTCTTGTTTGCTATTTCTTCTTTGGCCATCCATGAAGCATACAATGGTTGGCTTACTTTAAGTTAAGTTTTAAGTCGTCAAACCTTCCCTTTCCTTCTGAGCTTACCTACAACACTTGTTCCATACCAAACTCAGTTTTGACAATTATGCTGAACCGGCATGTTTGACAAAAAGGCTGCACCCACATGTTTCTCTACCAATTAAATACATTTAACTTCAAAGCTGTACTCTTGGAACTAATTGTGGAAAATGTGTACTTGTTTTTCCCACCACCATATCACTTAAAAGGTACACAAGAGGTTTATGGTCAATACACAAATTACTACTGGTATTCTATGTAAATGACTTGAAATGAATGACAGACAACGTACTTGCTCAAGTCTCATACTAGATAGCAGAACAGTTGAGTCCTTACTCTCTCAATGTTTTGAGTGTAAACACCACTGCATTCTCAACAATAGCAAGAAACTGTTTTCAACAGCACTCAGCTCAATTTACCGGCATCAAGTTTAGTAGAACACCACACACTACAAAGACTGCCCCAACAATAAGCTCCTCTACAGGCTTAAAATCATGATTTTCTTCCTCCACACAAACGTGACCCACATTTGATTTTATGTTGACTGTAGTAATAAGTTGACTTAGATACTTAATTTACCTTTGAAATGTACATTTCCTTTCCCCTTTGTTCCATTGTGATTAACACAACTTCCACTTTCTTTCATTGCTAATTGTAGTTATTAAATAAATTATATGTCTGAATTACCACTTGTTTGATTTCTGTTCAATTCTTTAACAGGTTTTAGCAAACTATCTGAAACATATTTGTGTAGTGTTATGTTTTCTTTCACCAAAGAAATATTTTCTACATTTTACCTTAACAATTATGTGGTCTCTGATGTATTGGTAGAGGCGTTGTCAAACGCACAAGAAGTAAGGTAGCTAAAAAAAGACTAGCACAGATTACCATGAAATGTTTTGAGCATTTATTGTTCGACAGTAAAGAACATTAAGGCCCTCATTATGAGTGTGGCTGTCAGCGTACCTCTACGGTGGAGTTGGCAGACGCACCACCACGGGCCCGGCAGTGAAGACGCCCATATCACAAGTACTGGGAAGGCACCTGCAGAATACAGCCAAGTTACCATTTGGCCCGTCACAGCGGAAGCGCTGGCGTGCCAGGCAGCAGCCATCTTCAGCCTAGCGGTCAGGCTGTATCCCACGACCATATTAGGAGGTTGCATACCACCAGGATTTATGGAGCGGAACCACCGCCACCAAAGGTCTGGCGGAAACAAACAATATAAAAGGGAACACTTACCTTCAAGAATACAGGCACATCCGTCGGTGCCATGGAACGCGAATTGCAACTCCTCCCAATCCTCTGCCTGGCCATGCAACTCCGGGACCAGCAACGGCTACCACGACACCAACCGTAAGTACACCAGCCCAGCACACACTGAAGGGAACGACGTTAGAAAATACACACATGACAGTGGAAGCCATGCCCAAACACACATGCAAACAAACACCTGTACCAATACACACACATACACACACCCCTACACGCTAATACTCACAATCACCACACATACATGTTGAAGGAAAACCAGGACTAGGTAGGTACCATCAACACCAACGGTGTTGTGCCGCATAAATATAATAACATTGTGATAACTGTGCCTAACACAACAAACATACAGGCCCAAGGGTTAGTCCAACAGTCCACAGTGCCCGCTTGGCACACTGGGCACAAGTTGACACCCCAACTTGACTCCTGACTTTGAAGTGCAGGACTCCCCAGGGCAGAGGCATCAATGGGGAATGCAGGCACCTCAGGGGTGAGTGGGATGTGGGGATGGAGGGGGCCTTGTGCTTGGAGGGTGGGTCCTTCTGTCTGGGCCTGGAAGGGGGATCCTTGGGGGGGGACTTGGATGGGGGGGTCCTTGGGGTTGCCCTTAGAGGTGGGGGGTTTAGCCGGGGGGGTTTGGGCTTGGCCTTGGAAGTGGAGGGAGTGGGCTTGGGCTTGGGTTTGGCAGCAGGAGTAGTGGACGTGACAGGGGTGGAAGTGGCAGGTGGTGGAGGGGCATGGGCAGGGGCAGTGGCAGACTGGGATGCCGAAGGCAGGGGCATTGGTAAGGTAGCAGGGATCTTGGGGGTAACAGGGACTGAGTCAGTGGTGGGGAACAGGGTAAACTCACTTAGGAAACGTTTTTTGGGGATACCTGGGATGTCAACGGTAAGACGTTTGGAAGTGGAGGGAGTGGGTATGGTTGTGAGGTGTGTACGTGGAGGTGCCTTGGGTGCAGGTGTGTGGGTGGATGATATGTGTGCTGGGAGACTGTTGGGTGGGTGAGTGCGGGTGTTTGGATGTACTGGGAGGAGGTGGGGAGGAGATGCAGTAAGATGGCAGGGGGGACGTGTGAGTGAATGTTGGGGTGGTGTCTGCGGGTAGGGTGGATGTGCTGCATGTGGGAGTGTTGACAGTCATGGTGTCTACGCCAGTGGTGTATGGGGTGCATGAATGGGTGTCAGAGGATGTGGTGATGGTGGCAGCGAGGGCACATGTGGCAGGATCAGTGACTGATGTGATGCTGACTGCAGGTGTGAATTGTGTGTCAAATGTGAGGTGGTGCGGGAGTCAGTGCAGGGTGTGGATATTGTAATGTTTGCATGTGTCTGTTGAGCGTGTGCATGGCGGTGGTGGCGTCTGTGGTGCTTATGCCTGTCCTTGCTTACCGTGTCTGTTGATGTGGAAGTTTGTGGGTCAGTAGGTGTGCTTTGGACGGATGAGGGGAGTGGAATGTGGGATGTAGGATTGGGAACAGGTAGAGTGGAGGGGGGACGGAAGAAGAAGGGACACTGGCTGCCATCAAGGAGGAGGCCAGTGACTGAAACGATCTCTGTATACCAGACAAGGCACAGTGAGTGCCTTCCAGGAACGCATTGCACTGTTGCATTTGGGATGGCAGTCCCTTTATGGCATTCACAATTGTTGTGTGCCCCACAGAGATGGACCTCAGGAGGTCAATAGCCTCCTCATTGAGGGCAGCAGGGCTGACTGGGGCAGGGGCAGAGGTGCCTGCAGCAAAGGAGATACCCATCCTCTTGGGTGAGCGGGCACGGGCAACTGGGTGGGGATCTACAGGGAGGGCAGTGCTGGTAAGGGGGATGGCAGACAATGATGGTGCTGGGATGGTCCCCGATGGGTCTGCCACCACCAGGGAGCATCCATCGGAGGAGGAATCAGAAAATGTAGTCATCAATCCGGTCTCCCCTGTGGTACTCCACTCGCCCTCCGTCCCACTGGCCCCCTCGGTTCCGCTGGTATCACCCTACTGGGTCCTGTGGGCTGAAGCTTACCCACTTGCCAGTGCCCCTTATCCTTCGCCAGATGATGCTGATGCACACAAAGATAGAGGAGGACAGGGAGGGATAGAGAGAGAATGACAGGGTGCAACCGGTCAATGCCAGTACAACAGTCACACAGGGGAGAACATCAGCATTTGATGCCATGCCATCATACACTATGCCCAACTCTGAACATCCATCATACACTATGCCCAACTCTGAACATCCTTCTACTTGGGAACATGTACATAAGTAGTGTCATACCTGCCACACCTGTCCCGAACCTGCCCACTACCCATGCCCGTTGAGACAGACATGAAAAGGACTGCACACCCAACTGGATCCTGCATGGCTAGTTGGCAGGCCTACTTGGCTAATGTTAAGTAGCACTGTCACCACTTGGTGCACCCACCCCACTACAGCCTGCCAGCTGATTGAGGTCAAGGATCCACCCCTCGCACAGTGGTTGGCTGAGACCAAACACAATGCCCTGACACCCCAGTTCTAATGATCCTGTTGGCATGAACTGGCATGCACATCTAGCTAGTAAGTAGCCACAGAGTTTCAACATTGGAGGAGTCTCCACCACCACCACTGACTGCACGGCATTACCTACACCTATGATGCCAGTCCTGCCCAGATGGACACAAACCATAGTGGACATCATTGTACCTAGCATCCATGCCACAGCTACCCAATGGTGCCCACCCAGAGCCACCATGCCAACACATGTTGCAACTGAGAGTCAGTACTTACCCCCATGTGGCTGCTGTGCTGCCCTCAAACTCCCATCCACCTCAGGGTAGGCCACTGCCAATATGCAGGCCATTACGGGGGTCAGGTTCCGACGGGCACCCCTTCCTCGTTGGGAGGACGTCCCCAGTGGGGCCTCCGTGGTCTTCCGGGCCCATCATCTCAGGTCCTCCAACCGCTTTCTGCACTGGGTGCTCCGCCGGGCATGGACCCCCGGGGTCCACACTTGGTTGGCGATGGCATGCCAAATCCTCTTCTTCTGATGGGCGCTGAGCTGCATGGGTGACCCAGACATAAGGACACAGTCATGAAGAGTGGCATCCCTGGGACAGTAGTGGACAGCACACATCACACATCCACACCAACACGTTGTCAGCCAACGTAGTCTAAGGCCCCTCACCCATGTCCATGATCCATACACACTGCCACCTACCAGGGCCCCATCCCCATGCGCACAACTCACATACAGGACAATGACATTGGGCTCACCTGCTGCTCTGGTGCCCCATACAATGGTCCATACAGGGGCAGGAACCCGCCACGAGCCGCTCCAACTCTTCCTGGATGAAGGCTGGGGTGCTGTCTCCTGCAGGACGTGGCATCTTGGCTTTCAGAGTCAGAACACGGCAGCACACGCAGTAGATATCTTCAGTGCACGACATTCAGGAATCAATTGAGCATAAGCATATGAAATGGCAGTCACGGCCACCGCAGACTTCACCGACACCGCCGGCAGTGATCACCATTGGCCCCTGCCTCCCATTGGCAACAGTGTGAACCAATGGTGAGTTGCACAGTGGTCGTGACCACCTACCACCATGACATATTATGCCGATGGGATGATCTCACTTACACCTGTCCCATGCATACAGACAGGCGGCTACCGTTTTACATTTCCAACGTGTATTGTGTGTGGAAGTTAGTGCATCATGGGTGATATGTGCTGGCCTGTGACCACATCAACACTGTCAACTCATTCAAAGGTGCACAACTTTGAAACAACTTTCTCCTGTTCCAAGGTATGATGGACGGTTAAGGATGACGAATGCACATGCACAATGGAATGCACAATGTACAGGCCCCTAGTCGACATTGCCACCCTGGAGGAGCTTCACATCAGCCAGACCTATCGCCTAAACTGTGTGACCATAATGGAACTGGTGGCCCAATTGGAGCCGGATCTATTACCTGCCATTCGCCATCCCAATACCATGCCTCCCACAGTGCAGGTGTTGTCAGTCCTCCACTACCTTGCCTCAGGCTTCTTTAAAGTCACAGTGAGCGTCACAGTGGGGATGTCTCAGCCCATGTTCAGCAATGTCCTGAGGGATGTACTGTATGCTCTGATAAAACACGTGTCCAGTTACATCCGTCTCCCCCGACGTGCAGAATTTCCCACTGTCAAAGCTGCGTTCTACCATGTGGCACACATCCCACATGTGATTAGAGCCGTTGATGACACCCACATTGCCCTGGTGCCACCCAGAAGGAATGAACAGGTATACAGAAACCGCAAAAACTTTAATTCGGTCAATGTGCAAGTGGTGTGTCTTGCGGCCAATACATTTCCAAGGTGACTGCCAGGTACCCAGGCTCTGTGCATGAGGCCAACAGTCGTACCAGACGAGTCACTGAGAGATGCTTCGGCCTGCTGAAGGCCAGCTTCCACTGTTTGCATGTCTCTGGTGGGTGCCCTGCTCAACAACCCACAGAAGGTGTGCCTGATCATTATGGCCTGCTTCATTCTGCACAATCTGGCCTTGAGGCGTCACTTCTCATTGCTGGATGCAGAGAAGGGGGTAGCTGTGCCAGTGGCTGATGAAGGGGACATGGGGAGTGATGAAGAGGAGGATGACGAGGATGCAGATGATTCCAGGGCGGAGATGAATCAACATTACTTCAGCTGAGATGCAGGGATATGTAAACTCTGTGGTATGTGTCCTCTACAACTGTCTGCCTTGTCCCTGATGCCACCTGTTGTCTGTGATGACTGACGGTATTAGTTGCAGCTCTGACTCTGGGTGGGTTGGGGGGGTGTCACATGTGCCCATGACTTAGGTAGTCACAGTGTACAGCTCATGCCTATTGTCAGGTAGCTGTTGTGCTGGTGCACTGCTGCCATCAATGTGTATGTTGAATGTTCCCTGAGCTGGCAGTTCAATTGCTATGTGTGTGCCACACAGGGTTGTTGCATCTGTGCTGCATCTAGCTTGGAAGTCGACATGTGGCATTGCTACATTGCGGTTGGTGGTGGGAGTGGGTATGGGGTCATGTCTGGCGCTGGGTGCTGTGAGGGTTGAACCATTGGATTGGTATGGGTTGTTTTTGTATATTGGTGCTGTCCATATGGTTGTGTACCTGACTGGCATATCTGCCTTGGATTCCTGTCCCTACAGTGCATTTGTGTGGAGTTGGCATCTGTGACTCCTACAGTGATTGTTGTCCCTGTCCTGCTCTACTTTCAGGACAATGTTGTGGTGAACTATGGTCCCTGCCTGGCCTGTTGCCTCCATTTACACACTCTCTCCAGCCACTGCCTACTCCATAATCGACCTCCGGGCATTTTGCTCCCCCTCTGTCACCCTCTCATGAATGTGCTGGGCGATGGGTTGCCAGTTGTACACGTATTGGCAGTTCCATGCGTACTCATGACAAATTAATACGTAGACATGAACTGTGCTCAACTGTCCTTTATTTGGGAGGGACAAGCGTAAGGTGGCCATTGCGGCGGGGATCATCAGAGTGGTGAGGCCAGCTGTAGGTGGTCCAGGTCCAGTCTGCAGGCAATGGGTAGACGGAGATATGGGAGTGGACAGTTGACAGGTTGTCACATTCACACACAAGGGAGAATGTTCAAGACATTGGCTGTGTTCGTGGTCTGGCCATCATGTCTGGCTGGATGTCCACTTGGACGTCCTCGCTTGCGCGGGGGTACCTCAGCTACAGGGGTCGAGGTGCTGGTATCCTGCGAGTCCTGTGGCGGGGCCTCCAATGCACTGTCTGCTGCTGACATGGAGGGCTGTGATGGGATGTGGCCAGTGGTAGGGGCCTGCTGATGGGTGGTGGACTCACGCATGACAGTGGTCAGGTCCTTGAGCACCACCACAATGGAGGCCATGGTGATATTATGGGCCTGCCACTGTTGCATGGCCTCCTGATGGTATTGCCCCTGCAGCCACTGGGCCTCCTGCACAGTAGTGAGGATCTAGGTCACTGTGTCCTGGGTGTGCTGGTATACACCCAGCACTTTGTTGAGGCCCTCCTGGGCAGTCAATTGGTGTGGCTTTTCCGAGCCTTGGCACACGGTTCCCCTCCCATTACCCCTGGTCCCCTCTGCCTGTGCCCCTGGAACAGTGTGCCCGCTCCCAGTAGCAGCAGGGCCTTAATTGTCTGGGGTGTGCTCCCTTGGCTGTGGCCCCTATACTATGGGGCACACCTCTGATTGATGGGCCCCTGAGGCACAGGTTTGGGTTTCAGGGTTTGGCTGTGGTGTTGTTGCCACATGGGTAGGTGTCAGGGAGACCAGATCCTCGGGCTTGCACATGTTCCCAACATGTCTACTTCTTGGCAGCTCCAAGCTCCTCTAGTTATATAGCACAGAGTTAAAGAATGGCCAAGTGGGGAAATGGGTTTTGGGCTGGGAACAGCAGGGAAAGAGACCTATGGAAGCAAGAGTTAAACAACAAAATTGCAAGATTAATCACAATGACTTTCAATAAGTTTTGTTTCAAATAAACACTTATGCTGAAAATATGAATGGCCTAAGGCTTCACTATAACTAGGCCTCAAGAATCTAGGTACCTGGAAATCAAGAAAAGGTTATGCAAGGTTTTCTCATGAACATTTCAGAATTAGCTTATTATATTTTGAACAATAAACACTCTCCAAAATACTTCTTAAAATAATCTCTGCATTGTAGCAAGAATCAAAGAGCACGTGTTTTTTTATCTGCATGAATAAACTGTACAAGTACCATGAATAACACTGCTACGCCACTTTCTGATGAAGAGTTTCAAGACTCAAATGTTCAGGGAATATTATGCACTTTAATCAAAACTGCACATCTAGGTATTAATGTCTAGAAATGATTGTGCGATCTATGATTCAAGAGTTAAATGCCGGGAAAGAATCGCGCACACTGTTGCCGATTCGGAATCCACAATACACATGCCATGAATTGATCGCGCATACTGCCGATCTGAATGCCAAGAAGTAAATGCCAGGAAGGAATCGCTCACACTGTTGCCGATTCAGAATTCACAATACAAATGCCATGAAATGATCGCGCACACTGCAGATCTGAATGGCAAGAAGTAAATGCCTGAAAGGAATCGCGCACACTGTTGCCGATTCGGAATTCACAATACAAATGCCATGAAATGACTGCGCACACTGCCGATCTGAATGCCAAGAAGTAAATGCCTGGAAGGAATCGCGCACACTGTTGCTGATTTGGAATTCACTATACAAATGCCATGAAATGATTGCGCACACTGCCAACCTGAATGCCAAGAAGTAAATGCCTGGATGGAATTGCGCACACTGTTGCCGATTCGGAATTCACGATGCAAATGCCATGAAATGATCGCACACGCGATTTCAAGGTTAGGCCCAAAACTCGAGTGTCACTGGAAAACGGAGTCGGGGGCCTAACCCGACTTCCACCTTACCGCCCTGCTTGAATGGATAGGCCTCCGGGACAGGAGCTCTGGAAAATGCTGCTGCTCTGCACCGGGACCTCTGAATGAGCACGTGGAGCTGGGCTGGCTCCCTTATATAGAGCCAAGCCCCACCCACGAGTCACACCCAACAATGCTGCAAAGAAAGGCTTCTAGAAAGTCTTAGAATAAAGGACCACACCCTGTAGTCCTGCAAACAAGCCTTGCAAATGAACAATGGATTACAAACAGCATTAATGACTTTTCATGGTGAAATCAATGCAATGCAAAAGGTTAACATACTGCATAGAAACATAGGGGGTCATTCCGACTTTGGTGGGCGGCGGAGGCCGCCCGCCAAAGTAACCCCGTCGGAAGACCGCTCCGCGGTCAAGAGACAGCGGGGGTCATTCCGACTTTCCCGCTGGGCCGGAGGGCGACCGCCAAAAGGGCACCCGCCGGCCCAGCGGGAAAGACCCTGCAACAAGGAAGCCGGCTCCGAATGGAGCCGGCGGAGTTGCAGGGGTGCGACGGGTGCAGTGGCACCCGTCGCGATTTTCACTGTCTGCAAAGCAGACAGTGAAAATCCTGCGGGGGCCCTGTTAGGGGCCCCTGCACTGCCCATGCCAGTGGCATGGGCAGTGCAGGGGCCCCCAGGGGCCCCACGACACCCGTTCCCCCCATCCTATTTCTGGCGGTGAAAACCGCCAGAAACAGGCTGGCGGGAAGGGGGTCAGAATCCCCATGGCGGCGTCCCCAAGCCGGGGGAAATCCGGCAGGAAACCGCCGGACCCGGCTGGGAGACCGCGGCTGTCAGAATGCCATATGAAGCACCGCCAGCCTGTTGTCGGTGCTTACGGCATCCTCCACCCTGGCGGTCATAGACCGCCAGGGTTGGAATGAGGCCCATAATGCATGAAATATGCCTTTGCCTAAGGACTGGGTTTTTGCATTTACATCGCCCGTAGAGCGCGCACTGTCCTGATGTTGACAGTAGGGGCTGTGTGTCCAGGGTGGGTGTGCTGTTGGTGGACTGTCCAGTGGCCTCAGATGGCCCAGGCAAGTCGTCCTCACCCAGACATCCAGGGGGCCTTCATCCTGGGGAGGGCTGTCGGGGCCTGGCATCCTCTGAAAGGTGTCAGATGTTAGATGTGTGACTGTAGTTGTTATGTCCCTGTTGTGATGTATGCAGTGGCTCAACTTGCTTCCCAGTGATGGCAATGACAGCTGCTGCACTGCAGACATTGATTTGGATTGGATTGTGGGAGCTGTGGTTCTTCACATTGTGGTTGACATCCGTGCATTACGGGTGTGTGAATAGGGATGGTGGGAGCGGGGTGGTGTGGCATACAGAAGAGGGTTGTGGGGTGTTTTGAACGGGGCAGTGGGGTGGGTTGCAGTGGGTTGGAGAGTGGCGGGGAGGCATGCTGGGCATGGGTGGGTGGTGATTGGGGGTATTGCTGACTTTCCAGAGTCGAGCCCCCTGCTTATGCCAGTCAGGCCCTCAGGATGCAATGTGTCCAGGACCTTCTCCTCCTAGGATGTCAACTGAAGGGGAGGAGGTGGGGGCCCACCGCTGGTCTTGTTACTGGCTATCCTCTGCCTGGACGCCATGGACTGCACCTTCCCCCTAAGGCTGTTCCACCTCTTTCTGATATCCTCCCTTGTGCGTGAGTATGTGCCAACTGCATTGACCCTGTCGACAATCCTCTGCCAAAACTCTGTTTTTTTGGCTGTGGATGTTTGCTGTACCTGGACTCCCATGAGCAGTGGCTCTACTCTGATAATCTCGTCCATAATGACCTACAACTCATTGTTGTTGAACCGTGGGTGCTTCTGGCATGACATGTTGTGGGGTTGAGTATGTGTTGTGCGTGTCAGGTGCAGTGCAGGTGTGTGGTGATGTGGGGGTGTTTGGCTGTATGTGCTAGTGTGCTGTGGAATTGATTTGTGCAATGTGTGCTGTGTGATATTTGTTTGCTATGTTTGGAGTGTACTTCATCTCGGGTGTGGCTGTGGCTGTTCGTATTTGGTGCAAGGGATTGTTGTTGCGGAGGGGGTTGTGATATGGTGGCTTGGTCAGGTGTGCATGGTATGTGTAAGGTTGTCAGGTGTGGGATATATGAACTAGCCAATGTGGTATTGGCTACTTTCTACGGTGCCTTTTTTGTTCCGTCGCAGTGCGAACTGCCAATGGTTTCCACTGTGCATGTTCCGCTGTGCTGAAGGTTGCCTCATAATATGACGGTCACAATGGTGTCGGCATGGTGGGGCAGACAGTTGATCAGACACACTTTCGCCATGGGTTGCCCTGGCGGTGTCGGTTTTATATCTGTATTTGGGAGGTTTGTGTTTTGCGCCTTGTAATCCGGTGGCTGATAGGCCACCATGACTGCCGGTATGGTGGCCCCATTTTACATGGTGATCTTGCCCGAAAACCACCAAACTGATAATGAGGGCCTAAGCCTTTATATACTGCACACAGGATCTCATGTAAAAAGGTTTAGCTGTTCAAAAATCAGCCACAAACTGGTGCACGAGTGCTAAAATAGTGATTCATCATGCACAAAATTCTGCAAAATAGGATTTCCTAATTTTTCACAAGGAACTGGATATTTGAGACATCACAAAGTAGAGACCTTATTGAGTGGTTTTTTAATGGGATTCACAATTTGCAAATTATTTGTATGTACAAGCCAATCGAAAATAGTAAATGTATCCAAAAATCCAAATAGAACATGCAAATTACCATCAAATGGAAGCAGGTGGTAACCAAGTTGCAGATATAAAAGCCCATTTATAATCCAGCCCACACTTTCACAGTGGTGGTCAGCAGGCATGCATTGAGAAATTTCACAAAGGAGGAGAAGACAGGAGTCAACAACATGTTACTTTTTTAATCAAAGAGAGGAGGTATATGGGACAAACACACTCAGCAAGGCATTTTTTATTTAATTAATTGCTTGCCCACTGGGTGCAGCAATGCCATGCCTGCGCACTTTTAGGTTTAATGCTCCATATATCCCCTTGAATCATAAAGTTAACACAATTCTTTAGCCTTTGCTGGTGTGATTTTGCAAAGTGTTACATCCAGAGTTTTGTCAGAAGTGTTCTTCAGAACAAATGCTCAGATTTCTTCAACCACCCCTGCTAATTTGCAGTCAACTGAAATAAAACCTTATGAAAAAACTTGTTTCCCTAATATAAAAGGATGAGTAGATGGTACACGCAAACTGATATGTTCACCTCCTGGACCTGTTGTTTGCTTTGAAATAAAGGATTAGAAATAGAAAGGATCCCTAGAGTACAGTGTGATTTTGATGAAGAGAATCATGCAAAGGGAATGGCTGACCCCAGATGCTTGCACCGGCGCTGCATATCAGCCGCTGGTGATGGATAATATATATAGATATATCAGAATAGAAAGAATTAATGCACAGACCACCCTGCAGGAGGAATTAGTTTTTTTAAGGAGGGACAGGAGGACAAACCACAGGCCCTGGCGTTGCAGTGGAGGACAAGGACAAGGAAGAGGCAGAGACAAATGAAAAGAGGAGGACAAAGCAAGAGATATGTCAAGTTGGGGTCAAGAGAAGATTACCAGGAGCAACCAAAGATATTGGTTTTGACAGATGAGGATGTGAAACATTTATCTCTGGATTTTTCCTGCTGTAACAATAATGACTTTGACTATGTTCAGAGTCGAATTGATCTGTTTCTGTTTGCTAGAAAACCAAAGTTGAAAAAATGGTTTAAGATGGACAAGAAAGGCACTACCAACATACAATACAGCGACCTGGAATATAGTAATCTTCTGATTGAAGATGTTTGTGTATTGCAACAGCTGATGGAACTGGAGAGTGATGACCTCAGTGAAGTGTCAGAGGGCAATGTGATTAGATGTTTAGGGGAGGAAAGAGTGTGGATCTCAGAGGAAAGGGGTTTTCAGTTTAGACCTGAATCAAAAATAGTCTTGGCAGGCAGTGGAGATAACATAGACCAATTCATGGAGGCAGTGACTAAAGAGCTTAAAGCTATAAGAATAAAGAATAGAAGAGGCAAGCAGAATATAGAGAAGTATGTTATGGACAGCTTGAACAGGATCTCCTCTACTAAAGAGGTGGTGGTACGTAGTGAAGACAAGAATGGTAACGTTTTTATCTGGTCCTTACACAAGTATACGGAGGAAGGTAACAAACAGGAAATAGAATGTTATAAGAAAGTGGATTACAACTATTTTGAAAGAGTTAGAAAGGATTTTTCAGAGGCGTTGGGTGTGTGAAGAGAACAGGCCCTGTTGAGTGGAAAAGAATATAATTTTCTGTCAAATAATCATTCATAATTGCCTATATTCTATTTAATACATAAGATACATTAAGATCCAGTGAATTCACCAGGTAGATTAATAATAGCTGCACAGGAGAGTCTTTTTCAGAAGGTTTCAAAGTATATTGATTTTTTCTTGCACCCATTTATGCAAAATCTACCTTCATATTTGAAGGATAGTATGGATTTTTGAAGAGAATTTTCGATGTGAGTTGGGAAGAGGATATGGTATTAATAACATTATATGTAACTTCCCTGTATGCAAGAACATATTATGCGGATGGCTTAAGAGGAGTTGAATATTTTTGGAGAGCAAGACCCATAAGAGTTTTCAATCACACTAAGATGCTGTTGAACATGATGAAATGGTGTTTAGTACATAATATTTTTTCTTTAATGATGAGTTGTATGAGCTACAGTGCAGAACAGCAATGGAGACTTGCTTTGCCCACAGTTTTGCTAACTTGCATATGGGCTGGTGGGAGGAGCAGGTCCTCAGCAATCCTCCATTGGATAAATGGAGTGAGAACATTATATTGTGGCTCAGTTTTATTGACAACATCTTTTTGGTTTGGAAACTGGAGATAGGGACAGTGCTGCACTATTTGTTGAGGAGACCAATATAAATGTTTTAAACCTCAAGTGAACCAGTAACATCGGTGCTAAGGAAATTACTTTATGGATGTTCTTGTGAAAGCGGTGGAAGGAAAACTGGAGACCGTCCTGTTCAGGAAACCAAGTGTAGGTAATAGTATACTTCATGCCTCTAACTTCCCTCCTGGAGACTTGATGCAAAGTATACCTTACAGAGAATCTGTCATTTAAAAAAAATATAATAATTTGTACTTTATTAAAATAAAGAGGGAAACAAGTCCAGCTGGACTCAAACCCTCAATGCGACCTTCACAATGAGCTACTGCTTTACTTTTGTTTAAGCCCTTTATGAGCTATTTGAGACTGCGAGGGAGTCCTCAAGGGCTCCTCCACAGACCCTCCATATTTATTTATTTATTTACATTTATTATTTTAACAAAAAGCCCTTTATGAGCTATCTGGCACCACGGGGGAGGCCTTAAGGACTACACACACACATATATATATATATATATATATATATATATATATATATATAAATCCTAATGGCAGTTGCCACTAGGTAGTTATAGTTAGGACTATGTTTCTATAGAAAAAGCATTTTTTGACTTGCCATATCTTTGGCATCGTTTCACAAATCTTCATGAAACATCCCAAAAAAAGTGTACTGGTGATCTTTTTTTGCTCTGAAAGTTTTAGGGGTGATCTGGCAAGCAGGGCTGAGAGAAAGGGGGGGTAAAAAGACAGGCCTTTCCCACATTAATTTCCATAGGAATTTTGAACATGACTTTAGCCTGAACCACTGGATGAAATGACACAAAATTTTGAAAAAAAGCTAGCTGTCAGAACACAGATTGTGCTTTTGGTTATTTGGTGTAAACCCTTCAGTAGTTTTTGAGATATTAAAGTGAAAATAAATTTGTATCTCTGAGGTTGCAATGTTTTCACACCAATTGCAATGTATTCACGAATGCTCGTAACAACAAGAATGCAGTGATTGGCTGATCAAAAAGTTGTGGTCGCCATTTTAGGGTCCCTGGACATGGTCCCAGGGCCTGAAAACAAAATTAGCATAAGGGGTCCGGGTGGAGGTACTCTGACCCCAGGAGTCTGATATAGGGGTATTTGAGAGTCAAATTATGGGTTTAAAATGATTTTTTTTTACCATGCAAGATGTTCATGAATATTCGCAAATAAGCACAAAAACTCCAAAAAACATTCACAAACTATTTCTACACAAATTCATTCATTCATAGATGCACTCAGACACTCATGCACCCACTCAGACCCACTCATGGACTCACACACCTTCTTTCAGACCCACTTAGACACTCACACGCCCACTCACAGATCCACTGACAGAAACAGGCCCTGTGGCACACTGTTAAAGGCTGTGAGTGGTATGGGGTTGGGTGGGCATAAGGCCTTGGCTGCAGGCCCTGCAACCAACCCCCGCCGTGCGCAGCCGAAGCCCATTACATTATAAAAACCATAGAAATTCACTGAAAAAAACTAAGGGGCTCATTACAAGTTTGGCAGTCCTGAGACCGCTAAACTTGCGGTGGCAATCGGACCACCAAACTCCTAGTGGTCCGACTGCCAGATTATGACCCTAGCGGTCAGACCACCAGGAGACGGCCACCACCACCAGGATGGATCTGACGGGTTGGCGGCGGTCAAAGTCTTGGTCAGACACAGAGCTGAGTTCAGCACCCATGTGCTGATCATGACTTCCCTTTCCTCCAGCCTTTTCATGGTGGGGTCCTGTTCCATGAGAAGGCAGGCAGAAAGGCAGTGCTGGGGGCCAAAGGGTAGCCCCTGCAGTGCCTACGAACACGTTGTGGGCAGTGCAGGACCCCCTCTGCCCAGCACTCTTGGAATGCACACTGTCTGCTACAGCAGACAGTGCGCTGTGCGACTGCATTGGCCTCAGCTCCTTCCCTGGCTTACACCGGGCTGACTGGCAGAATCCTCCTAAAACAGAGGTTTCCGCTTGTCAGCCCTGTGGAAACATGGTAATATGGCCACTGGGGAGACATCCAGCTTTGCGGCGGTCTCCTACCAACGGCTCTGGCAGGCCGTTGGTCTGCCAAACTCGTAATGAGGCCCAAATTTACAGGAATGTTATAGTTAGGTTCCGAAATTACTCGTATAAACCATAGAAATTCAGCAGTTATAGTTACAGTTATTTCAAGTCACTATAACTCGTGCCCAAAGGTAACTACAATGTACCTTGGTATGATGTATGATTGGTTTTCTGTGAATCACTGACCCTATGTAATATATGGCATATGGCTCTCAGGTTTTTTCGGGGCATTTAGCATTGCATGCTCTGTGTTTCTAAAATATTGCATTAAGGGCCCTGTATCATACTTAGGGTCTCATGTACAAAGCCCTAGTGGCACACTGCGCCAACGCACTGTCATTTTTTTAATGCCTGGGTGGCATGCTGTGCCGGCTCATATTTACAAGGCCATGCAAAGCCACCTCGTGTGACTTTTCATTGCCTTGTAAATATGGGACCCTTTCACGCATAACACTGCATTAAATGGGCACTCCATGGGTGTTGCTGTGGGTGTTATTATGCAACACCCATGGAATCTGATGTATTTCCTTATTTACAAGGCTGGGAATGCATAAGATTCCTACGCTACCTCAGGGGTGGTGTTAAAGTGGGGAGAAACAACATTATTTCTCCCTGTTTTTCCTCTTTCTATGTGTGTACAGTCAATGGGCCCATGTAGGTTTTTAAGTCACCTCAAGGGCACTGAATGAACCTCTGCCAAATAACTTCCTTTATTGGGCACATACTCCTCAACAAGGATTTCAAGTTCAGCATTGCTGAACTTTTATTTTCTCTTTCGGCAGCTACACTGCAAATACTCCTGACCTGACATTTTAAAGTAATTTAAGTGTCATCACAGCTCTGAAACATCACTGCTTCTTTGCTATCCACCCTAACTGTGTGGCTTTCTACCACCTGAATTGTTGATTTCATCATCAACAGCCTGACCGCATTTGAAGTTTGCGAAATCCATTCATATTTGGTGAATGCCATTTGCAAATTCTGTATTCCCGATTGTAAGAAACTGGATTAGTAATTGAGCTGGGTGACTAGCCACCTCACAGAATAATCACAATCCTTGTCAGGGTGAACCCTTAAAGTCACTAAATTAACCGGAGCTTAACCACTGGTGGCTTTGGCACAGTAAAGGCGAAATGCAATAAAATAAAAATCTGAAACTGATTTAGAAAAATAGAGGGAAATAAATAAACTAAATGACAAATATCCAATAAGGGGAACCCAGGATGTCAATTTTTTTAATTTTAAGTAAAAATAGTGCTCCAAATCATAAAGTGTTAATGATGCGTGGTTGTGGTAGATCAAGACCTAGGTGCATTTGAATCTGACTTCAAGCACGGATCTGATATACCAACTAGGTTTACCCTGGCCAAGAATGTATCTCCTGAAATTAGTCCTTCAAAGTCACAATTCACAAAAGCACACTTCTAAAGCTCTCAGGACATCAGGGGAGGCACTTTGAGACTAGCAGGGTATCAGACAGAAGGCAAAAGCAGGGTCTTGTTCAGGTTCAGTTGCCACTGGTCAGCTGGGCAGTTACAGGAAATGGCCTCTTCTAGCTTCTTGTGTTCCTGTAACTTGAACAGGGGGTCAGGCTTATGAACCTTGTAGTCCACGTTTTTTGTCCTAGTACAAGAGGGGCAAAAGGTCCAGTCTGTTCTCAGTTCTCTGACTGCAGGTTCCGTCTTTTTATGATCTTCCATAGGTCCAAAATTATGATGTTTGGTGCCTGGAAGTGCCACATTTATGCCTGGTAAGAGTGAGAAGAAATAACTCCTGGGCACACCATAACCAATGGGGTTGAAATTCGTGGCCCAATCCTTCCACTTTGGATATTTTCAAGACAGCAGACGTCTTCTGTCACACTCAATTTAGACTCTGATAGCTAAGGTTGCAGGTGGCGCATGTTCAATGGTAATTCTAGTCTCCTCCCACATCAAACACAAAAACCCAGTTTAGGGCAGTCACTCTACTCCCAATTGTGGCTAGGTCTGGGCGAATTTTTAATTACGCCAGAGTAGTCAGAGTAATTTCAGTAATTAGGCATTACTCTTATGATGGGAAATTACCAAATTACGCAATTACGCCAGCTTCAATAATTAAGAGTACATTGAGGCACAAATCCTACCACAGGAGCACAGGAACAATGAACTAAGAGAGAGTGAGCAGCTGCTGTTCATGTCCTGTAGCATTTAGTGTTATATTCTTAGCACAAAATGTATACTGGGGCCCATCTGGATGCAAGGCTCCATTTTGCTAGAAAATGGGGCTAAATGCTGGATTACGCTTCTCATTTAATTATGCATAATTACGAGTAATTTTGCAGTAATTACAAGCAATTAGGCTAAAGAGAATTATGCCATTTACACCCAGTCATAGTGTTGTCATCTAGTTTCCCATCCTTCTGTGTGCCCCCAGTCTTATATGTAAAAGCAATCAGATCTGTCAAGTAGGATTTGACATTGGAATGTCAAAAAGAGGCCCAATGTGATTGGAGCCTTCCTGGCTGAGGGGACAAAGTACTTTGCCCCGGTATCAGCTAACCATTGCCTTTGAAGTTAATCCAGTTCTTGGAGACAGCCCAAATGGTCATACTGTTAGAGAACACAAGCACTTCCCTATATCAAAGGCTTTAGTCCTGCTCTGGGAGGAATTTTCACACCTCATCAAAGGGGCTAGAGAACTGCAAAGTGACAGTTGGAGTTCATGCACATGGGCCTCCAAAGGCTTTAGTCAGGGAAAAGATATCTTTTGAAAAATACTTTTTCCTTAATAGTTATTAAAAAGTTGATTTTACCAATAAATTGGATTTTGAATAACTATTTAAAAAGTTTTTCAATATATTTCTAGAGGTTTCCTAATCCAAATTAGCAATACTAAATGTATTAATGTAACTCAGTGTTTTCCTATGGAACAGCCAGCTTTACTACAGTGAAAATAGCTTTTACATGTAAAAGAAAGTTTTACATCTCCTACTTTGAAATACCATACATCCTACCCTATGGGGAATGAAGCCACTCAGGGGTGATTTAATAATTTTAAAAAGATGGGCTAAGGCCATGAAAAGAAGGTTATTTTGGCATACAGGATACAATGGTAGGCCTGTAGCCATGTTTGAATTGTCACAGTTGTGTATGACACAGTAAGTGCTGCAGTCCTCTAGTGTCACTTAACTTACAGGCCCTAGGTACACTTCGGGCTTATAGGTAAGTTAAATAAGCCAGTTAGGGGTATACCAATTTCATCTAGTTGAAAAGAGGAGAACAGGCACTTTACTCAAAGCTGGCCACAATAACAGAGATAGTGGGCTGCTGATACCAGCAGGCCACCATGTCTGTGATTACTTTTAAGTAAAGCAATCCTTTTTAATTTCCAGCCCATTTTCCATTGAGGAAAACAGGATATATTTAAAATAATAAATAAAAGGTTACACAAACTTTTTGGTGGGAATAGTCAGTCATCCTGTGGACCACTGCCTGCTTCTAAAAACATATTTGTCAACATTCACAAAGGGGGTAGGATCCATTGGGTACCCTTTCTGTTTGTAAATGGCTTACTGCTTCCCGTAAGTCACTGGTAAAATATAAATGTTTTATGACTGGATTTCATTGCAAACGTGAATACATACCAGAAAGAATTAGCATTTAGAAGGGACATCCTTAACATGTCCCTTCCAAATAGCGATTCCTAAGGGTTTCCTAAACACATTTAATGAATTGGAAACACTTTTTTGAATTGGTAAATGGGTTTAGTACATTTTAAAAAAGGGTTTAGCATTCACGAATGCTCTGATTTACCGAATCAGAGGGTTTAGAAACTCTAAAACTCTATGAACATGAAGTTCCATATTGCCTCTAGAATTTTAAGTACATTGCAAATAGGACATTGCTTTTAGCCACAATTTATTATTTATTTTTGTAGACAAGGCCCTAAGTTCTTCTTGTTTTTTTTTCAAATGCTCTATTACTTCCACGAATGTGTCACAGGAAACAAGTCTAGTTGAAGGACCTGCAAAAATATTTTTCCTTCTGCAGTTATGAAATAAAATAATGTAAGGTTTCTTTATCTGACAACAGATTTCTTTCCATGTGTGTTCATGCAAAATTTGTGACAAACCAATATCACTGTTTTCATTTTCCTGCTGACACAGGGATTTGAAAGAAATAATGTAGTGCGAAGATTACTCTGCACGTTTTATGTGGACGTTTTGCTAGTGGAACCCAAATAATGATAATACCAAATGCCTTATGTTAAGAATTACATGATTAGAATACAATTATAAGCCACTTAAGCACAATACTGCTTAAAATGCCCACCATTTAAATCGCACACTTCTCCTGGATTGAATCTCCATTTAACAAATGCTTTTTAAGTGTCTGCACAAATGTTTGTTAATTCAAGTTTGGCGTTGCCATTGAGTAGCAATCCTGTGTCATCACATGCAATGAGGTATAGACCATGCTTATGCTAACATTGTTGCAGAGATATGATAGGCCTCGCGCTACTAGCATGTGTTCGCTGTGTGCACTCTATTGAACCGATGTACCTGTACAACCACAGTGCACTGTCACTAGGGGATTGGCCTCAGTATTGAAGTCTTCACGTGCCTATTTCAAGCTCTCATAGCAACAATATTTACAAAACGATTTTGGAGTATATAAAGTAGTACTCCAGTAGTACCCTTACATGCCTTTGTGAATTGGCCTAGAAATACGCAAAATGGGAAAAAAAGGGGACTATATAGAAAATATCTCCATAGAGTTAACACAAATGGAAAGAGATGTGCCTGCTTTGCAAATTTACTAAAAAGGAGTTGGAAGTATTATTGGTTGATTCAAAAAGGTACGTGAGAGTATGCAAAAGAGAACTACTTTTGTACTGCTCCCCATAGTCATAAAAGTTTCTGCAAATTAATCCCATGGTTTTCTTGAGAGCTAAAAAAAGTGACTGTGCAATGGTGCCTCTCTCCAGTCTGGACATACAGTTTTGGAGTCTGTCAAACAGGAGACTAAAATGGACTATTCTTGAAAGCATTGGTGGTGATTGATTGTCAGTGATTCTTGATTTAAGAAACACAAATGTCAGGAACTATGAAGTGGTTTATATTCCAAATTATGAGTTTACATATACCACGCAGCAGGGCTTAAGATTCCATCTTCCCAACTGCCATTATTCTGCTGAGGCTTACAGAACACAACAAAACCATATTTTAGGACTCTTTTATTAGAATATCAGCATGTTGAAACGTTTCTTCTCGGAATACATATACTCGATAAAATATACATGGCAGAAGTAAAGAGTACCTCACACATGTAATAGGGACGATATGACACAGACACATTTGGAGCTTGAGAAGCGCTACATCCTCAACAACCTTTATATGACATGAAGGAATAAAATAATTGAACAATGCAATAGAAAAAGCATCTCCTTTCACTCGCACCATTTCAATAGGAAATAGAACTTGAGGATTTAGATGGTAACAGACTCCCCCCAGCTGCAGCAAGTTCCAAATTACAGCAAATTCTAAACTGGATATTGTATAAAGCAATCAAAACAGTAGAAGAGGATTAGAAATGTGTGATGGATCTGTAAGGAGGCAACTGCAGTTCTACCGCACATTAGGGAGGTAACTGTGAATGCAGTGGGTCGTAATAATTTGTAGAGCACAGCGGGAGGTGCAGAGAAATGTTGCATGATCAATTCATAAGACGTGACAGCTGAAGTCTGCACATGGATGTTGAATAAAGTTATCTGGGTGTCAGCGGTTAGCTGCATGGGCCATTGGTCAATGGCTTCGGGTGACTTGATTAATTTCCATTAAAACAAGCTGCTTACTGTATCACTTCTCACAGTGAAATGTTAGACTCACAGTTTAGGAATTGTAACTGCGCGCAGAAAAATGTATTCCACTGATGATTCAAGGACGACAGAAAGAAAGTTGCTAAAACTTGTCAAACTCCATGGTATTTACAGGCTATCTTGCTCTTACTAGGGGACTGAGGTATAAAGGTTTAGGGAATCAAAAACTATCCACAAAATGGTTTGCAATTATTAATATAGGCTGGGGAATGGTACAAAGAGCCTGTAAACTTTGGTTTGCAAACATTTCACAGGGTACCGAACATTTAATATATTTTGAATTTGCAAATGAAAGTTGTTTCCAAAATCGCAGTTTGCTGAAAATGTTGAAATTTAATGTGCAACTTACCATAAAGGGAAGCACCTGGTAACCAGGTGTACACGCTGACCCACACTCCACTCCAGGGAGAAAATTTCACTATTTTGATTTTTGGAGGAACTGTGCATTCTGGAACAACAGTATGCCACACTTCCCAGGAAGTGGCCATAACAGAGGGAAGCATCTTGAACTCCATTGGTTGGTTTGTCCCCCTCTCTTGTCAGTCTAGAATGGTTAATAAATATGGGAGATCTGCAGGAGCCCCTCAGATCCCTGCCTGAAACATCTGAAGAAGGAGTGCTCTGCTGGACACTTTGACTGTACAACACAGGATTGCACTCAGAAGGACTGCACCTGCTGCACTTTAAAGGCTCTGCTCAAGAAGGTCTTTGCCTCTCTTCAAGGATTAGGAGTGGACTACCTGAACAGCAACAGGTAGAAAAGTGCTGGAAGATGCCACCTGCAACATCCACTAAGAAGACAGCTCCAGTTGACTAACTTCACCTGCATTTTCCTGGATTGACCAGGTACACTATGGGAATTGGTGGCCCAGACCCCCAAAAGATAACCAGCGCTTCTGAATCCTCAGGGTACTTCAGAAGAGGTTCTGAAAGTCTCAGAACTTTTTGCACACTTTTGTGAAAAAGCTCCAGAAGAAGACCAGCCTTGATGATGCGTTTCAAGTTGGCAACATCAAACCGCATCTCAGCATGACTGCACAGGTATGCCCTGCTGAAAACTCTTGAGCTCTTCACTAGCCATGACAAAGACCTCTAGAGCTCACCGAGGCACTGCACTGCAGCAGGCCGCCAATGTCGAATTGAAATCTTGATCCAAGAACCCGATCACTCGGCTTTAAGAGAAAAAGCACCAAAAAAGTGACTACATGCAAAGGTAAAATCTTGACCGGGGCTTACCTCTCAACCTATCCGACCCGCGCTCCATGGTGGTCAGCCTAAAACGTTGACTTTGTCCCAATCCAGTGTGGCCAGATAGCTGCGGTTGGTGCTTTAAGCTTTTTGGCACCAGAATGCACATTTTTCCATTTATTCTTTGAAAATTCATATCTACTTTTTGTCATTTTGGTGGCTTTTTAAAGATAAAAATATTGTCTATGTTTCTAAATTGCTATTTTTGTTGTGAGGTATCTTTTACTTATTTACTGTTTTGGTAATATTAAATACTTTACACTACCTGTCTCCTAAAATAAGCCAGATTGCTAGTTGGCAAGCAACCAAGGATTGAGCAAGGAGTCATTTATTGAGACTTGGCTGGACCTTATCAGTGGTTGAGGTATTATTACTAGCTGAAGGTGCATACTTCCACCTACCAATAAACCACTTTCCTACAAAGGGTGTGCATCCTCGGAGAAAAGCAGAGGATGAGGAAAAAGGGAAATGAAAGAATTTTAGACAGAGGGTGACCTTGTTCGATCAAAGTAGAGGAGCAGCTTATGGTAGATATAGGTTTAGCAATCAGGTAATTTGTAATCTAACTGATGAGTTACAGCCTGTTTTATGCAGGTACATCCAATGCTGTGATAACCTCTCCATACACATTCAGGTTTTCTGTAGCCTACACATTCTAGCATCTGCTAGGTACCAACCGACAGTAACAGTTGCTGGGGGACTATCTCAGAGTGCCCTATCATGGTTTTTCAGGATCATTCTTGGTGCCATGATTGAGAAGAAAAAGGTACATATTTTTTTCAAACACCCCTGTTGAACTGCAGACTACAAAGGTACAATTTTATTGTTTAGCACAATTCCCAAATATTATTGGATGAGTGGCTGGAACACATGTATTCATTTGCCCCACCTAAGAAAGTTTACAAAATCGTAAATGCTGACACTCTCTCAATATATAGGTGGTGGGCAATACCACATGTTTTATTACTGATGTACTTGCATGGCTTCAGGATGTACCTATGACTCATAAATCTTTTGGCACTATGTACTATAAAACAGGCTTTTGAGAGGAGAGCTTGGTGGTGGATGAGGGGAGCTGATAAAGCTATGTGTTTTACATTCTTTTAACTATGTTTTATGAACTTTACAAAACAGCTATTTAAATCTATAATAATTTATTTTACACGTGAGAGTGCTTATTGTATTACAACCATGGATAATTACCCCAAGGATATTACTCCCAGGCCAGTGTGTAGCAAAAGCCCCAGAAGAAGGTACCTACAGAGCTAATGTTACAAATAATTAATCTTAAGCACACATGATTGTTTATTACATCAATAAGGGGAAGCAGCCATCACTAAATGGCTGTTTCCCTGATTAGCCTTTACCACGCATACCACTACAACAATTGTAATAGTATGCATAGTAAGGGCTATGTGTTGTAATGGTGGTGAAGGCTACTGGTGTTGTTAGGGGAAACAGAAAGATCATTCTGTTTCCTCAGAACGAGCTGTGATGCACCTTAGGAGTATGGTAAGAGGGATTTGGTCTGGGGGTGGGTGGGGCTACTGTTTTAGGGAGGGTACTGGGGGGTTAAGTTTGAGGGCAGGGGCGGTTTTTAGATTAAGTGTGGAGGGTGGTTGGGCTTGGGAGTGTGTGGCGACTGTTTTAGGGAGACATTGGGGGTTAGGTTTTAGGGAAGGGGGTTTTCAGGCTTGGGCGATATTGGGCCTGGGGGGTACAGTTTTGGGGAGGGGGCAGAGGGGTGTTATGTTTTAGGGTGGGCAGTTTTTAGATTAAGTGCGGAGGGGGGTTGTGCTTGTGGGTGTTGGGGGACTGTTTATAGAGGGGTGGGGTTAAGTTTTAGGGGTGGGGTGGTTTCGGGCATGGGACTATTGGGCCTGGGGGGTACTGTTTTAAGGAGGGAAGAGGGTTATGTTTTAGGGCGGGCGGTTTTTAGATTAAGGGCAGAGGGGGGTTGGGCTTGTGGGTGTGGAGGTATTGTTTTAGAGAGGGTGAAGTTTAGGTTTTTGGGCAGGGGATCAGATTTTGGGATTAGGATGGGGGATTGGGTCTGGGGGTGGGGGTACTGTTTTAGGGAGGAGCAGGGGTGGGAGAGATAGGTTTTAGGGTGGGGATGTTTTTCGGGCTTGGGGGTATCGGGCTTGGTGGGTACTGTTTTAGGGAGAAGGTGGGGTTATGCTTTAGGGTGGGGTGGTTTTCAGGTTAAGTGAGGAGGGGGGTTGGGCTCGGGGGTCAGGGGTACTCTTTTAGGGAGGGAGCAAGTGGTGGGGGTTAAGTTTTAGGGAGGGAGTAGGTTTTCAGGATTAGGGTGGGGGGATTGGGTCTGGGGGTGAGGGTACTGTTTTAGGGTGGGGTGGGGGAGTTAGGTTTTAGGACATGGGTGTTTTTTGGGCTGGGGGTATTAGGCCGGGGGGGGCCTTTACCATGCATATTCTTTTTAAACACATGCTTTTACAACATAAATCTTTGTAAAGGCATGTGTGGTAAGGTATATGCATAATAATGGCATTCTCGTTGTAACGCACACGTGGTAACTACGTGCATTGCAATGGAATGCGTGGTTCCGACATACAACCATCAATAAGTAGTCATTTCGTCTTCCTCATTATTGCATGAAATGGTAACACAGACAATCTTAACCCGATTTTTTACAATACTTACTTCTAGTACTTCTACTAAAAATAATTCTGTGACACACTGTGTAACGCTACACTCTCTTGGACCAATGTGGGTTCTTTTTTCTTTTTGAATTTTGCGTGGCTCTGCTGATACACACATAATATCACTTGAAGCCTCTTCACTTTCTACCACTGCATTAGTTCTCCTATTTACAGCAGTAGCTGTCTGCATTTCTTCAAGCATAATTGTCATGAGAGAAAGTATTCTAGCTACATCACTGCTGCAGTGAACCATGTCTACTTGCATATTTACTGTGCATCGCCAGATGGTTGTTGTAGCAGATGCCAGCCTTTCAAGAAAGTGGCCTTTAGCCTGCAGGCTTATTTCTGTGTCTTTGTTTACGCCTTTGCTTCAGAAACAGCAGCAATAGTTTGCCACAGGTTCTTCACTAGATTTGTTATATCAGCGATCCCAGATCTTAAGACTGATTTGATTTAGACATGGTTTCCACAACCTTCTCCACCCTCCGACTGAGATCACAAATACACAAATAGACCTAGCTCTGTGCATTTGATAAACAGCAGTGAATTAAATTACGATGTGTTTGGATTGCCAAGTATTCTGCCCCCAAATAATTAACAAACAACTTGACTGGAGACCCTCGCTGTCTGCCTCAAGACTGATGTCTTGAGATGTATGTATAGATTTGCTGTGTAAAATTAGTGTTCACTGTAGATTCTATAATTGTAGAAAATGAGGCAGGTTCTTTTGGAACTGTCAACAATTATCTGATGTTTTGCATAATATCTTCGTCTCTTATGGTTTGAGTACTCTCACAAACTGGTTAGTGTTTCAGTTAGAAAGGTCTTCCTGCTTTGATGTTTGTTCCTCACTATCTGCATGGGATCTCAATACAACAGTCCTGTTAGGGAATATATAATATAGTTTTTGACATTTTAAAAATAATGTTTTAGATGTTCTAATGTTTATAAAAAAAATATATATATATTTTGCTATAATTGATAACTGTTTTTCATGTATAGTTGACATTCTTAACATATCACAATTGTTTTTTAATTGAACTTAGCAGGTTTTTAGATTTGACTGATTTGCCATTGAACGCAAGACTCAGACCCTCATTTTGACTTTGGCGGACGGCAGAATCCGCCCGCCAAAGTCCTGCGTTGGGACGACCGCATATGCAGCCGTCCCTCCGCGGTACCTATTAAGTGTTTCCTTCTGGGCTAGCGGACGGAAACAGCGTTTCCACCCCCCTCCCCAGCGGGAAGCACACCACAACATTGAAGCTCATAATCTAGCGGGTGGCAATGTTGCGTGCGTCAGGTGCAACAGCACCCTTCACACGTTTCACTGCCCGTAAATCAGGCCCCCCCTTTCCACCAGCCTTTGCATGGCAGTGGGACCGCCATGCAAAGACTGGCATAAAGGGGACTCGCTATATAGAGATTGAGACTGCCGGCACTACCAGGCTGTCGGCAGGTGGCAACCTGTCGGTGCCTGTGGTCAGACCGTGGCGGCTCTGCCATGGTCGTAATGTGGAGGCCAGACCACTGCTTTGGCAGCGATTCGACCGCCACTGTGGCCCTGGCGGTCTCATGACCGCCTGGGTCGTAATGAAGGCCTCAGCCTTACGGTGCTTAGGCTGTGCTGTGGTTTAAATCTTACATATAATTTCTTTATAACTTCTGTTTAAAATGTTTTCATTCAATAAAATACAATACATTTTGTTAAAGTTACATCGCAAATGTTTGTAAATAAAATAGACAGTCAACATACATAGTGTATTTTTGGTCTTTGAAATGATGTGTCAGTTGATGAAATGCCTGACACTGGCTGCTAAGTTTATTCAGTAACTTGTTCTATTGCATGTGGTGGTTGTTCATTTCTGGGTCCCCTGTTAGTTGCTATAAACTCCTGTCTCCTGTTTTTATTTTTGAGTTTGTCTCGACCCGAGATCATGCTAATACTTTTTTTTTAGGTTTTGCACAGTATTGTGACCCCATAGCATTTATCCTTTGCTAGAATCTTACTGTCTCAGTAATTGTGAGGCCTTGACAAATAATATTTCATTTTAGGCAACATATTGTTCTACTAAAATGCCTAGTTCTTGATCACTAAAATTTATTTTCCTTTTTCTCCAAACTTACTACCTGAGGTTCCTGAATTTCTGTTGCTTTACAATTTATGATCATTCCTGAGTTGCAAATCATAAATTAGTATTGTATTGAGTGAAAGTGAACATTAAGAACGGTAATAGCGACCCTTTTTGTACACTATTTTAAGACTTGGTAATACTCACTATTCAAAATACTAAATCTGACTTTCGTACACCAGGCCCATAAAGTCCTGACAAAAATGGCAAAATTGAACATGATTGGGATTTAATTTGAATTACAACACTGGCATACTGTGGTAAGTCACCACCATAAGAAAAACTAGTGCTACTTATGTTCAAACAAATGTAGAAGAACCAGCAGTGAGATAATCACTAAGCAATTTCCACTTGAACTGTCAAGAACCTTACGTACAGGAGAAATAGGACCATTTCTGGTTATGGTAATGTAATTACTATACAGTGATGTTGCCATTATTCTCTCCCATTGACCAACAACGGTTACCTTATTACATTTAATAAAATCTAACTTTGGATTAGGACCAAATAGAAATATACTGTTTACATTCAAATGAATTGTATTTTAAGATCCTCATTAATGGCAAAGTCGGATTTTAAGTTACAATTCTGAAAATGCAATTTTTAGAAAGTTGTCCTAAACATTTATGCCTTATGCCAGTGTCTTAGATCACATGACTATGAATGGCTCTGCTACTGGGATTTGTGTATTGCTTCTAGGCAGTAACAGCAAGGATGGTTAGGCATGGACAGGATGGGCCATCCTGGCAGGATGCCTAGGGAGGGGCTGTACCCAGCTCCACTTACACTTCAAAGGGGTTTCAATCCTGCACACACAAAGGAACCTGATGACAGGCCTGCCCTACCTTTTGTCGCCTCAGACAGTTTGGAGCCTAGAAATGGAAAGCAGAAGTACTTTCCAGAACTAGATGAGGGGTTGGGGCAGGAAGTCCCCCCACACAAAGGCTGCCACCAGCTTTTAATTTGGACTTCTAGAGCTACTCATCAGAACATTTCTGGACCTGTGGGAGTTAGAGAAAAAGGACTGCCATATTGCTAGAGGACTGCCCTGCTATTAGACGTACAGCCTTGCTATCTGAGAAGGAAGACTGTACCTGCTTGCCTTCATCCCAGGCTTTCCGCGCTGAGTCCAAGGTTATGTTGGTAGAGCACCTGTGTGAACTACACACTTCAGAGGCCCCCATGCAATTGCCCAGCTCAGCTACTGCAACTAGACCTGCCTGGACCCGCCTGAGCCCTGCTGTCCTCTGATGGAGCGATTTCTTATCCCCAAGTGGTGCCTCCCCATATCCTGGACTCTTGGCTGGCATTTGAGTGTACTCCTCCTAAAGAAAAGGTGAAACTCCTGAAAATTGGGCTCCTCAGAACTGAAAATGGGCCCATTTGCACCAAGACTCTGCCACCTGCTATGTCTGCCAACATGAAGCTTTGGTGAGACCTGCTCTTCATGTTGACAGTGCCCACCAGCAACAACTGAAAACCCGAGACTTGAACTTTGCGCTACAGCTACAACAGCCCGCAAAGACTGCCAACACAAAGGCACAGCAACAACCGACCAACTCTTCACGCCACAGTGACAACGGCCTGACCTGCTCTTCACTCTACAGTGATGACCCTTCGCAACGCTTAGCCTCCTCTTCGTGGAGTCCTCCATTGTGAACGGAACACTTTACACCTGACTTAGAAGGTAACTTTTCAGCTGGACTAACCTGGTCTTTGTGTGCCACTCACGCTCTGTCAGCCTGAACTTGTGACGTTCCCCCCAGTCTAGTGTGACCAGATGACTGCAAGTGTTTTTAAGCACTATTTTTACAAAATACCTTAAAATTTAAAATGTCTGTTTTTACTGATTTGATTTTTTTCATTCTTGTATCATTTTACTTAGTAAAGTTAAATGGTCCTATTTTTCGAAATGAGTTTGTGATTTTTTAAACATTTTGTTCTACTTTATTACTGTTTGTGTGCTTCATAAATACTTTACACATTGCTGTAAGGAAACAGGCTTGTTGCCTCCCTTGGAACTACTAGCTGCTGGGTTTTCGACTTTGAGAGGGCACCAAGACCAGCCAGCCACACCTCAGTGTCAGTATTCAGAATTATTACAGCTGTATATTGAGTTGGCTATACCAAATTGGCAAGGACTGACTTACTTACAAGTCCATAGTATATGTTACCCAGGGGACCAAGGGCATGTAAGGGCTGCAGCACTGTTTGTGACACTCTGTGTGTGACAAAGTACAAAATGGCTCCCAGCCTGCAATGCAGACTGGAAGGGCAGTGCTTTCACTGCTAGTTCGACTTTGCCATTACAACTAAAAGATACCACTTCTCTTAACAATCCACGTAAGTCTCCCCTAGAGCCCTGGGAGAGAGCTGTATATTATTAAGTAGGACATATTTTATCATATGTCTTAATGGCAAAACTTCAAAATTTTCATTTTGCTGTAGAAAAATTAGTAGCTCCAGGGGCTAACATAGGTTTACCGGCTGGCACCCCAGCCTGGTTAACTTCTGAATGGAACACCTAACTGAGGACTGTAAGGTTCAAATTAATCATGGCATTAAACCCACCTGATGCCCGCTTTGAAGTTTATGCCACAATTAAAGTTCTGCAACTTTTAGAAAGTTGTCTCTCTGTGCCCCAGCTAGTCCATTAGCCTCCCACAGGCGCTGTCACACACACAGCTTACTGCCCACCTGGGAAAATGTGTGAGCGACTCCCAGACTCAGGAACAAAGGCAGTTGCTGCAGAGCAAGGTATTACCTTCTCCTCCAGGATGGCCCAAAAGTCAATCTTCAAAGGGGAAGTCAGCTTCGAAGGGCAAATGGTGATAACACTCCTAAGCTGAAAGTCTTTTGTTACTGCAGACAAGTTGAAGACAGAGCCAGAGAGGGAAAACCCATTCCCCAAACCAGTTTTTCTGTTCTCAGGTAGTCACATCTCTAGGGTGGGCTATCAAGCTCCTAACAGTCTTGGGAAGGGTCAGACATCTTGAGAATGGCAAGACTATTGCACTCTGGCATTGCCAGATGCCACACATTACAGGAACATCATCACTAAAGAGGAGGGGCCGTAATGGCCCATTGGCTAGTGATTGTGTTGTCCTTCTGGTCTCTTTCTTGGGATAAATATGACACCTCTTGTACCCTGCACCTCAGATCATGCTGCATTCGGAGACAGGACCGAAGAAGGAGTGCCCTGCTGCCCTTGAAACTGCACAAAGAGAGGCTGAACTATCAGAAGGTCTGCACCTACTGCACTATAGGCTAGTACATTTTCGACTGTGCCTGCTGCTCCTGGTCAGGGAAAAGTTGATTCCCAGCCCCATCTCACAGCACTGACTTTAAGGATCAGTCAGCTGATATCCTAGAACCAGTTCTAGGGGCACAAGAGCTGATGAAGCACAAACCAACAACCTGGTAGCCACAGCAGACATTGTGCCGCTACCAATTGTGGGGGGCCCAAAAGGACAATTCAGAGATAGCCAAAAGTTGCACCCTTGTCTGCCAGTTCCAGGAGTGCTATCAGAGTCCAGATTCATTGCACCAAAGGGACACTAGCTCCAACCTAAGGATTTCACTCGAACCACAGTGAAAGGAGACCAGTAGCCCAGCACTGGCTGGGCTGCTACTGTAACATAGAGGACTTTGAGGGCCCCCTATCTCTGTGGCCAAAGTCGCCCCACATCACCTGTGTGCCGAGAGACAACCACAAAGACACTCCCATAGACCGCACCTTAAATGGAGCATCTATTGAGCATCTTTTGCCTATATCTTAAGCATTTGGACCACTCCATTGATGTCTAATGCAGTCATACTGGAAAGTTTTGACTGTGCCTTAAAAATGGTCTCTGATGGCCAGGTAACTGTCCAAAGTATCCTTTCTGGCCCCTTACACCTATGTCCTATGAGGTTTGGTCGCCCAACCCAGGACAGAGTAGACAAACTAACCCTTTCAAACTTTCAAAACATTTACAAACTGTTGACAATGCTTGTTTGTGGTTTCATTTAAAATTGACTAAAAACTTCTAACATCTGTATCTCCCGAAGCCTCTCGTGGATTTTGCTCATCAAGGTAATCTATTTTTATAAATTGGTATCTGACTTTTTTCGTGCTGTTTGACTTTTTATTTCACTGTTTGGTACTGTTAAATGCTTTACATGAATCCTCTTTGCCAAGACTTACTGCTTGCAGCCACATCTACCCAAGGCTGAGCTTAAGGTTAAGTAAATGAGACTGACTGGATGGTATTTGCGAGTGTACCCCATGATAGGGCCCCACAGCCCTATCATATAGCATACCCAAATCCTTTAAGGTAAGCTTGACTGCTTTGTGCTAAGCTACCAGAGGGTTGAACACAAGTTCATTTAGTGCCTTTTTGTGGTTCACCCTTACAATGATGGTGGTTGTTGCCTGAGTGGAGCTTCAACCCCTCTCAACCAATAACCCAATTTCTTACAAGTACTTACCTCAGATTGTTAAACATCTTCAATGACTTATGGTTAGGAATAAATGGTTAAGGAGTATGTGCTCCAATTTGTATTAGTCATCTCGCCAGCTTGCAATGCAGTCAACCATTATCCCCTTAATTGTACTGATGCTGGCATCAGAGTAGCTGCTCTAAATTGAATTAAAAAAAATCTCCAAAATACTATGAATAATCCATATTTCGCTTTGTTAGTCTTCTCCATTGCATTCACACTTCTATTGTTCTTTTTACCTACTACTGCCTTTGTCCATGATCCGGTCCTTGAAAATCAGAGGATGTAATTGCTAAGCAGATGATAAACTGATGTTTAAGCTCTCCTTCTACTATGGGTTTCACTGCATAATTATCTTTCTGTACTTTAACTACTAACTTTACTAGAAGAAAAATGCCTACGCTGAAGGCAACAGACAAAACAATTTTGATAATGGGGGGATTAGTAGAAATAGCGATCTGTTCTTCAACATTTTGGGTTTATTTCTAGACACCAAACTTTCCCTGGCCCTTCAGATTTCTCATGTAGCTTAACTATGTTTCCTTCATCTTAAAAATATGAGAAAGGTCATTCTCTTTCTGATTTTGTGCCATGGAAGCAGGTAATTATTGTCCGATTCCACAACATGATGATTATGCCAACAGTATTTATTTCACTCTCCCCTAATGTTATATTCATTCCTCCAATGATGTCAGAAATACATAATGTTCAGCATTACATCTCTGCTGCTTAGAAATCTTGCACTGGTCACCCATTTCTCCAAGGGCAAAACATAATTGTCTGACCACAGGCTATTGTGCTCTTCGTCGTCTTAGCCCTGTCTTCCTTTGTCATAAATTCAATGTCTGTCAGCCATACAATATTTTTTGTTCATGTGTTATACGTATAGTCATTATTCTTAAATTCAGGAAATCAGGCATGGGGGATGCCCAATTTCTGATGCGCACAACCGGCAGTGGACAATGTACACTTACAACTTAAATATATTTATGGATAATGATCTCTTTAGCACCTATTATGTCCTTCCTAATAATGTCCCACCTGTTCCACATAGTTTAACGTCCATGCTCCGCTGTGTGCCTTGGTAAAGGAAGTGGAAGCGAATGCGGTACTCTCGTTTTTAGATCTAGCATAGCAGTGTGCAAGTGCTGCTTTTCCAATGTGTTGTTATCTACTTGGGCTTTTAACCATGGCCACTTCACGCCCATTACTATCACTCGTTCATGGGCTTGCCCTTCAAAAATCCTTTGTTATCATTGGTAATATCTTTACGTTTGTCCCTCCTTGGGGCAGTATTGTTACCACCTTGGCCATTGACCCTGTTACATGGCTATTTGTACTTTTGCCGATACGTTTGACTACAAGCAAACTTTTTTTCCTTTTGTGTCTCTCCTTCACGCTCATGGCGTGGTGGTTTAAATCGGCTCGCTTATGTGAAACTATTTGACTTTTCATTTTCAATTTATGTGACAAGAAAACTCCAGTTAGGAGTTTAGAACGCTAATAGCTCTAACTCGATCAAATACGAGACCCATTGAATTGCAAATGCTTGTTGCATGTGTTACAGTGAACTCCAGCGCTTTAAGAGCGATACTATAGGTTGCATGATAGAAACACACATGTTGTTAAAAAAGTCAGACGATTCACATACGTAAAATATGAATAATTATGAAGCCAGCTAAACATATGCCAGCTTCCATCCATGTCTGTAGAATATAAGATACAAGTGAGTAGTGCACACAATTGATGATTCTGCATACGTTTAAAGAGTTATGTATTTCAAGCAACAACCTTAGACTAAATGATGCATGTTCGAGTTTAATGTAGTTTATTCGGCAGAACCAATGAAATACAGGTAAATATATACTGATGAAAACAGCATAAAATCACAAATAAAAATAGGTATGCAACTCACAATATCTGCTTAAAAATCTACAATGGATGATGATTTTAAATATGACACAGTGATTGCATTCTAGATCTTGGATACGGTGTATGCTTTAAAAATGACACGTGAGGATCATAGCCACAAAATGGAGTACGGTTGGATATATACAGACCTATATGAATACTCCTAGTGCACTTCTCACTGGACCTAACCAACACTTGGATGAACATCGCATGCGTAGTAGAAACATTTTTACTTATAAACTGGCAATTAGGTTAACAAGCGTCGGATATCACATCATTCATGGATAATGCAGTAATTTTCAAGGAATCTAACCAAAGTGTGAAATCTATGGAACATGTTTTTCCACTCATGTGGCTCTCTAGGTTTGGGGAAATTGACGTAATTTAAAAAAATAAACAGTCCATGTTCTGGCATATGGCAGCACCCCTCGAGGCCATTGATGTGATTCCCAAAGCGAATTGTGATCACAAATTATTAATTTATCTTATTGCAAATTTCACTGAGGTGTAGATGATCCCTTCACGGCCCCTCCTATTTTTAATTCGGAATACGTTGCAAAATCCCTTCTGTGATTCAGAAATGTTTCTTCCGAATCATGAAATTGGTTTAATCCACAGCAAAATGTATTTATTTTCAATCAAAAGTCCTGTGATCTTTGTGAAATCCAGAGACTGGGAATGTAAATTGCTTCCATGCATTGAGTCCTTTATTCCTTACACATGTGAATTTTTTATGACATCCAAGAATCAAACTATTATATGAGATAGATCTGTCTTCACACTTCCAATCCCAAGGACCCAGCACAATTACCTGGAGAAAGAGCAAGGATAACGGAGGAATTCCCAGAGTGAAATAATTCATAGTGTAGCTATTTTACACATATAATCAAACACCCCGTGGCATTAGCAGGTTAATAAAAGCTTCTGTCTAAGGACTTTCAACCATGATCCTATTGGACAGCAGTGTTAGAAAATAAGGCTTTGTTCAGCAACAAACAAATCCATCAGGCAGAGCAACAAACAATTCCATCAGGCAGAGCTCAAGGGATAGAACATTTACATTCATGTTCTCTTAAAAAAATACTCCTAACTTGAAGGCAACACTGCCTTATTTTAATGAAACAATATTAGAAAAGCAACTTGATAAGGAAAAGGTTGGTAATAAACAGTGGCACCAAAGCAGTAGCAGAAGTAATATCAGAAGCACTTTGGCACTTAACGGCTTCCCAGGAAGTGATGTCAGATTGCTTGTGGGGGGTTTGATTTCTCATAGTGCACCTCACATTCCTGTGTGTCCAGTTTTAGAGCCAGGGTCCATCAAGGGCAAGTAAAGGAGATGGCGACCATTTGTTTTGTGAAAAACAGCTGATGTTGTCAACAATACTGGTCATTGATTAATACATTTGCAGGTATTTGGGAATCCAAGGTTGAGAAAGGTATATATTGTAAGGCAAATGTTGAAATGATGTGTAAACGGAAGTTTGGGTGTTTTTGTTGCAGACAACAATGTATAAAATATAGCCCGGGGGGGGGGGCAGGTCCAAGATGACGCCTGAGTGAGAGTGAACTATCAGAGCTCCACCACAAATGATCTGCATCATGGCAGATGCTGTGCTCCCTGGGGCTTATTTTCCCAAACCTTGCACTTCCTGGCTGTGCTGTGACTTCTGTGACCCCCTTGGAGCCTGTTCCTTGAGCCTATCACTAACTGCTTGGTCTCACCAGCGGGGTGCCCTGCACTCTACGCCCATAGGTGATCACAAGCGTTTACTGCAACACTCACCCATGGTCATCACTAGATTGTCCACACTACTGTAATACCGTCCTACAAGCCCCCAAAGCGGGCGACCCTATCTGGGCAAACCCTTGATGGGGGTGGACCTTCTTACTCTAGAGACACCACTGCTGGCCCTCCCACTTCATAGGGAATCCTGCAGGCTCCTTGACGGAGTCGTCTGCACTCTTGTACCAGGCAGACATCGGATAGGTACTGACGCACATCCCCCTCTGCCGGAACTGGAGCCCATTCCCTGAACAGCCATGACCTTGCACCACAACAAAAAGAAGGTTGCATTAAAGTGTGATAGAGGCCCCTGCCATGTGAAACAACTGTCACACTTTGTTAGCGACAGGACTGAGCTTTTATTAAACCCTTAAATGTCAAGACTTTTGAACTGGCTTTTGAGAGAACAGTTTACTACCATCTTCTGCCGCATAGGTTAGTTGTTTGGGGGTGTTGGTAGCCTTTAATACAACAGAGGTATAAGAAATAACTGTTATTCAATACAATGCCTTGTTCTATTTTTCCTCGGAATATATTGGTCCATAGGGGAGAATTGTTGGGACTGATACACGTAAATGGAAGTGAACTTCTGAGAAACGGGGAGACTTTATTACACTAGGGCCCAGATGTAAGAAGCTCTAGTGCCACATTACCGTCATTTTCGTATGCTAATGTGGCATTCGGCTTCAAAAATCACCACACCGGAATTTACATCAAAGCATGCATTGCACCACTTTGTAACCCCTTGCTCCACATAATGCCTGTGCCAGGCATAATGTTTGCAAGGGGGGCCAAAAAAATGGCATGTCATTTTTTGTAGCATTTTTAATGCCTGTACAGATCAGGCATTAAAAGGAGGCACACCATTATTAATAATGGGCCTCAATGCGCTTTGCAGGATTAACATCAACATTTTTGGTGCTAATCCTGCAAAGCACCAAACTAGCATCAAAAGTTTGGACACTAGTTCCCTAACAACCTCCTTGGTGTGCCATATCTTAAATACGGCGCGCACATGGTGGCGTTAGGGGGGGCACTAAGGGGTGCAAGAAAAGTGGTGCTACTTGGATGCAGCGCCACTGTTCTTAAATCTGACCCTAGATTTAATGTGTCTCCTTGTATGATAACGTGAGCTTTGGTTGCTCTCTTTACTCATGTATGTGGTAATTGCATTTTGTATGGAGCCAGGACGGGTTGTTAATCCACTGGAGAGAAATTATAATTCAAACAAGTACCCTCTGTTGATGAGATAATATTTATATTTTATTAGAACTGTTACTGACAGGCTGATGTGGATTTACTATGATGTATTTATGTGCAATTTATTGTGTCTTTATTTAATTTTATTTTATTCACAAGCACTTTTTTCTTTTCTCACTTCTTTGATGCTTTTTGTTTTGTGTTGGGGCAACACATATATGCAATTGTATTAATTATGTATTTACAACAATGAATATAAATATATTAAAGCAAAAAAATAATTTTGAACGTACGTATTTTGGTGTGTGCACCGTTATTACTTAAGTATAATATATTTTTATTCTATTGAAAAATTGTATCTACCTCAATTGACAAAAACGGTGCTGGACTACTATTTTAAAAAAGTGGAGTAAGCTGAGAATAGAGGCTATATTTTTAAGCATGAGCTCTTCCGATTGGACTATTGTTGTTTGTATTACTATTGACCAAGGTCCTTCGAGGTACTGTGGGTTACCCCTTGTTTTGTAATGCAACTATAATATCGAGACAGCGCGTTGGAACCAGACAATGAATAATGACAGACTGGATATCCTGTGTACGAAAAAAAGGGACTGGCTCCCCCTCAACTACTCCCACACAGTCTGGCAGCAGAGCCCCAGCGAATGATTTGTTCCCGGTGACATGGACCCCCAGGTTTTGGTTATGTTCCCAGGTGGAAAACTCATCGGTTGTGTTGTTTACTGTTTTCCCCTGACCCCTCCACCCGATAACCATTGCCCTTTCACATGCACTTCAGGGACCACAGCGCAGACAAGCTTATGGGGGATGGTTGCTTGACATCTGGCCCTTCTCAATCTCTATGCGTCCCAATTACCCTCTCACCTATGGTTAACATTCTCAGCTTGAACGTCCAAGGTCTCAGTGCCCCGATGAAATGCCTTGCACTCCTCTCCTTCCTTATGGATGCTTAATGCGATATCTGTCTTATTCAAGAAGCACACCATATTGAAGCCGACTGGAAGCACTTGCGTTCCTGGTGGTTTGACTGCCAGTACTTATCCTCTGGACAGGAGAAGAAAGCAGCCATGGCAGTGTTCCTAGCTACACACTTCCCAGGGATGGTGACCCAAACACACACCGAATTACATGGCAGGCTTTTATCTCTGCTAGTAGACCTGAAAGGCTACAGGTTTACACTGGTCCTTCTATGCCCCAAATGGCCATCAAGAAACCTGTCTTAGTCAGGCAACAGGCTGCGTACTTGCCAACCCCGACACAGACATTATCATGTGGGGGACTTTAACATAGTTCCACCCACAGGGTGCAGCAATGGGTGTTCCCACCTCAACATGCAGACAGTGATTGGCAGACATGAGTTGGTGGACGTGAGGCAACAGCAGCACCCGAACGCAAAGGATTACACATTCTTCTCTGCCCGCAGCTCCTCTGGCAAGGAAATTCTTGTTAAAATTGCACATTATGGGTATTTTACGCCTGCTAGTGTGGACCAGTGGAAAGAGGATGGGGACAGTGCTTGCTGGTCACGCTGCGGTCAGGCTGGCATACTTGCACATCGCCCCAAAATAGGACACTTCTGGACAGACGTTTTATCAGCTGTAGACGAAATGTATGATAGTGACCCTCCAGATTCCCTAGCTACATCCTTTTGGAGCTTTCCCGAAACCCCTGACATATCCCCTAAAATTTGCATAGGGTTGAGCCGTTACCTTAGCACTCAGTGCTGCCAAACAAATCTGCTTTCTCATTAGGGTGCGTACACAATACACATGAGACTGAACTGGCTGCATAAATTGTGGGAGCTGTTGGGAATGGAGAAATTGATGACAGTGGTGACCAATGCGCCACCACAGTTTGATAAGATAACGGTTCCTTGTATATGTTTTTTTTTGGACAAATTTAGAGAGCTGACTTGCCCGACATACCTGCGTGTCCTCCATCTGATGCACCTAGACCACACACCCAAATGACCTCACATATGGCATAATGTCTCTTGCCTTTCACCTGCCTCCCACAATGCACTGTGTGCTTTGTACTCCTGTTCACTAAGGGCTGCTGGTGTTCCATTACATTCCGCCCAGACACCCCTTACCAGATTATGTCCTTCCTTCCCTTTTTCCTCCCGGTTGACTCCCAGTGTTGATGGTTCTTTTCACTGTTTTACCCACCGGCCAGTTGATGTAGGTGGGATGATTGTTGTACTTTGACCTTTTTTAAATTAATAAACACATTTAAAATATAAAATATAGCTCTGATGAAAGGCACTGCTCGAAGTGCACTGGGCAATAGAATTTCTGCCTTCAATACTATGATTGAAGGGTAGGAGCGAAAAGGAAATTAATAAGTAAGAAGTAATTAAGCAATATCTAAGTAAAATATGACATGTAATACCATGAAAGCGAGTTAGTGTTTATGAAAAGCCTACAAGGTGTGTGCTTTGGTCCTGGAAAGCAGTACCCTGGGTGACTGGATGTCTCACAGACTTTGAATTAAAGATGGCCTATTGTGCTTTTTATTTAAAACAGTGATTATTGGAAGATTCAGATTGCAGCAAGCTTCCCAGTGTTGTAAGGTCTCCTGTGGCCCTAGTAGTTAGTGGTACTAGAACAATTTTCAGACTGGTGATGCTGCCATCAATGTTACATCACAGAATTCCTACTGAGTCTGAAAAATCCAAGCATCATGCAAAGAACAAGTGCAGCAAATGAGCCAAGCCCATTCAGGAGAGTGGTACAGGTGTAGTATGCCGCTGGTGTTGCACCGAAGAGCACCCTGTCACAAATAAATTACTAAAGCATGTTATGATTCGTGTAATAGCCACTGTCATTTACAGACAGCAAACTTTCCATTAAAATGACCATTACATTTGCACACACAATTTTACAGCTAAAAATATTTAGTGCACAAGTGATAATGGGTGGAAACTGGGTGTCAGTGAATATTTATTTTTGGCCATTATCAAGTAAAGTGTCTTGATTTGATTTAATTTTATTAAAATATTAGTTTCCATCAAACTTCAGAATTTGAAAAAGAGCACTTCATTTGTGTTTTGCTGTTTATTTTGACTTATTTGTACAGTCTAAATATCCTACAGCCTTTCCTTTCACACCAGCAAGATTTTCATATAGTTCCCTTTCCAAAATCCTCACTTTGCAGTAAAGGAAAGAAATGTAAACACCAGTCTCCAGGTTAAATGAATAAGCAGAATTTTGTTAGAAAACTAAGATGACATTTGACCTTTGTCTTTTAACACATAGCAAACGTGACAAGATAAAAACAAAATTTAAAGGCAACTTTAATGCTCACATTCAGAACTTCAGCTTGGTTATTTAGACGCCCTCTCGGGGCTTAAGTGGCTTTTGCAGTTGGCCCCCTACACCTTTGGGTACCACTGGTAACTATGCCCCTCTTTCTATCACTTTAAAAGCATCACTGCTGAGACTCAGTCTCAGTGCTTGCTAATAGCAGACATATTGATTTACTTTTATGGTTTATATTCTCGAGACAGCTACTACTCCTGGAATGGCCACATGATCAAGAGCTGCCAAACCAGTAACTGAAGAAGTCATTTCATTGCACCATGTGCAGGGAAAATAGATAGTGTTCAGAGTCTCCAAGGAAATATCTCCAGAACTGGCATGGCATTATCCCTGGCAATAAGTGCGGGAGATTTATTACAGTATACTGAGGTGTTTCACACATTCTATTTAAAAAGAGAAAATGCAAGCTAATTCCAGTGATTAATTTGTAAATGGTTAAGTGACAGCTCCCAAAGCTCTTCCTAGAATACCGCGGCCAGTGCAATTAAATGTCTGCACAATGAATAACAAGGCTGTGTAGTCTTAAATTCACCTCATGCCTCTTCAGTCCTCTACAGACACTCCCTCCCACTCTATGTCACTCTTGCAGTTTCCTTCTTTCTCCCTTGGTGACGGTTTTTCCATTTTTCTCTCCCTCCGACTTTCTGCTTTGTGTGTTTTTCCTTTTCTAGCTCTCGGTAAATGTCTTACATGAAAAAATAAGTGCCTGTCCCACAAATAAGTGCTAATGGACCCCACTGGCAACCACCGGCTCAAATTAAGCACTGACCATTTCTCGAGAACAGGTGCACATTGCAGCATAAGGGGTCGAAGGGGAGTGCTTGGCCCGAATACTGTTACATATTTCAAGCCTCAGTAACCCATGAAAGAGGCATGGTGGCCTCTCTCATGCCTCAGTGTGGCCAGGGAGGACCAATGAATATGCTGGAGCTTAGACAAGCCCAGCGAAAAAAAGCCACATGCTAGCCCTCACCAAGAACATGCTTCGTTTTAGTTATTCGTTGGATTTTCACAATGGAAAAGGTATGCGTAAAAAGTGGGACTGCAGGGTAGCACCTCTGTGTTCCTGAAACAGCTTGTATGTTGGAAAAAGGCCTACATAAAATGAGTAAGTGCAGGCTGGTGCTTTTGTGTACTGAACGTGAACTAGGGGATTTGACATATATAAAAAACAACACAAAATAGAAACACATTATTTGAGTGCATCCAAATTGCATTTCATGACAGGTTTGAATGGTCCTAGTTCAGGATTCACACATCAAGGGTTTGAGACAGAAGTTACATGGTTGCGCATTCTTGCCATGTTATATCAGGTTTGTTTGCAAAAGATATTTATGAAAGGGCTATCCGAAATTCAGTTTGCCAGCCTGTCTCTGTAAATCCATACATCTGTAAATTGAATAGGGAGGGATCTTCCTCTTGCACCCTAGTTACAGCATGGTTATTTCATTGTATTTAATACCAAAGCTTCTGCAATGTAGTTTTGCTATTTCTTATTTTTGCTTCTTCTGTACTACAAACTAGACACTTACCTGTAAATTTTTCTGAAGACTGCAGCCAAAGGTTATAGAGGCAGGACAGCAAGGTGTTAAAAAGTCGAACTTTGTCTTCACGTTAAAGGGTGTAATTCTAAATTAGTAATCCACCACTTGAGGGCACGAAGTATTAACTACAGATTGGAGACAAGGCTGTAGTTATCAGTGGTGCAGACGATGCAGTGACATGGGGCTTAGTGCCCTCAGGAAGCCCAATTGGCCTTGATTCTTAATGTAATCTACTACACCACCAGCTGTCGGTGGGCCCATTTATCTTGCTTGCAGTTGGGCCCCCGGGCACCCTTACAGTGCCACAAAACATGAGGACCACCAAAATGATGTGGAAATGGGTCAAGACCAGATATGTGCACCCTTTGCGGACCCATAGTCTATAATGGAGCTCCCATGCCCTAATTGCCTGTAAGCCTACAACGCCTTTCTTCTCCATCCCCCACCCTCAGGAATGTTGCCAAAACCTGCAAGTGCTATCATATTAGCCTTCTTAGACAAAAAAATGTTGCTGCCTAAAATGTGATATAGCAAGGACTCTTGAGGTAAAAAAAAAAATGAATATTCTCAAGAGAATATGTACATACCAATGCTTTGCACTGCGGCCCTTGACCTAGGACACAAACTCATGAAAAAAGATTGCAATGGTGAATATTCACTTCATACGTGACACACACAGGATTGATTTCTTCCCCATTGTGTACCAGGCAACAACTGTCAATTTCTGTGATATTTCTTGGACTGGGTCCTTCCGGGTCTCATATAATGCTATCTCCTGCATCATACGAGTCAATAAGAAAGAAAATGCATGAGGCTCCTGTACCTCTGAGACATAAGTATTATTTTGGCTTGAAAAGGATAGAATTAACACTACCTTGAAACACAATACCGCCTTTAGCAAATTAAACAGAAAGGTGTATTGCCTAGGACTGATGATATTTTGCATACCGGTATTTCCTGCTGCCACCAGAGAGGTACTGGAGAGAAGACTCTTAAAAGGCTGCCATGAGGCTGAGCTAGATGTTAGGACCTAGGGAAGTATTTCATTTCCACTGTGAAATGCCCCTGTATGTGGAATCAAAGCAACAGTGATCATGGTCTAAATATTATGACCAGTAATTATGTGTGGCGGTCTTCTGGTGGCGGGGCGCTGCCGGCAGTGGGAGCTTTGGGTCCCATCCCCTCACAGAGGAGCACTTCGTCAGATGAGGTAAGTGTCATCCGTAAAGGGGATGGGTGTGAATGAGTGTGTGTGAGTGTGTGTATGCATGTCATGAATGTGGGGGGAGGGGAGTGTTTGTGAGTGCGTGTCTCTGCGTAAATGTGGTGATGGTGATGCGTGTGTGGGTGAATGTGTTTGGTGGGTCGGGGTGCATGTGTGTATGTATGTGGATGGGGTGGGGTTGTGTACATGGGTGAATGAGTAAGGGATAATGGGGGTGTGATTGGATGAGTAATGGGTAAGGGGGTACTATGAGTTTGTGTATGTTTGTGTGTGTATATGGTATGTTTGTGCGTATGGTGTGGTACCATTGGGGTGTGGTTGTGTGAAGATGAGTGAGGGGGGTGGGGGATGAGTATGTATGTACTTGAAGGGAGGGGATGGGGCAATGGAGAGTGTATGCATGCATGCGTGCATGTGTGATGTGTATGGGTATGTATGCGTGTCTATGGAGTGAATGTTGTGAGTGCATGTGTGAGAGAGGGTGTGTCTGTGTGTGATTGTGTGTGTGTGTGGGTGCATGCATGCGTGCATGCATGCGTGCATGTGTATGGAGGTGTTTGGGGGGTATCCCGGCGTTCCTGTCATCAGGATACCTTTCTGCCAGCATTTTCATGGTGGTGAGACTGGCAGAAAAATGCTGGCAGTGTCCTGAGTCAAAATAACCTCAGCAGTTATTTGACTTCCGCTGGGCTGGAGGTGGAAACCTCCAGCCTGGCGGGCTGCGGTAAAGCAGCGGGACGGGTGGGCAAGTGGCGGTTTGGAAATGGCCAAACTGCCACGGTCGTAATAAGGCGGTCTTCACCGCCGGTCCTGTGGCAGTGAGACCACCACCACGGCCCTGGCGGTCCATGGACCCCCAAGGTCAAATATAGGGCCAAAATCTGTAAAACCATTAAGTAACTGCTGCAAGCCCTGAGGAGAACACGACATAAGGATGGCATCTTCGGCATAGAGCAAACATGGTATAGCTGTATGCCCGATCTGGAGGGGTGTCACTACATGTACTGCAAAAGACAGACTCAAGGCTATTGATATATGGGGTAAACAGCAGGGGTGTAAGTACACAGCCCTGTCTAACCCCTCTCCCAAGATCAAAAGTGCTAGTGCATTCATCACTGATGCCATAACGTATCTTGGCTTTACCTACGGAGCATAGGTCTCTAGGAAAAGCTATGATCAACAAATCCACCTCTAGATCTGATTAAACTGCCCGTAAGCTTTTGTGTTATACGTTAGAAAAAACACTTGATAAATCTACAAATGCTGAAAATAGGAGACCCTCCTTATAAAAGTATACTTGCATATAAGTAAATTGAGATTGAGATTGAGGCTCTGTCTATGATTCCCAGACTTTTACAAAATACATATTGAAGATCAGAAATTATATTGCTGGCCTCATCACACTCCTCCTGGTGGCTCAACAGAATTCTCCCCAGCACTTTAATCATAGACTCAAGGAGTGATATGGGGAGGTTAGCATGCAGGATCGACATGGTCACCCTTCTTAAAAATTGGTACAATTAAGGACTCCGGGTTCCAAGAATACGTGAGTGGCAGCCAGCCATAGAACCCTGGTAACAATGGGACCCCACAAAGGAATTTGTGCCATAAACAAGTCAATGAGAATCCTGTCTACCTTCCAATGCCTCAATATCTTCATCCAAAGAAAAACATCGGCTAGAGGAGTCATAGATCATGATGTTCAGGGAAGTACTATTAGAGCCCAATCTCAATTGAGATAGGTTGGATTACAATTTAAAGAAATAGGTGACCCACTCGGATTCACTGATTGCAGCCTCAAGGCAGGAGTTGATTTGTCCTTTAAGAGGGGGCCATTAATAACGTGCCAGAGGGTACAAGTGTCTTTGGATACACAGGCTCCAATCAGACAAGCCCAGGCCATGGTCGTCAGTTCCTTCACCCAATTTTAAATGCTAAATTGTAAACTGATAAACAGCGTCTCACTTCCTAGGACACTGGGCAGACTTATGGAGAGTGACAAAAGAAGTTTATGAGCCCTTGAACAGTTGCTATCAAACCTTTGGGGAAGAACCTAAGAGGATGATCTAGTTAAGGTAGCTTTGATAGCCCCCGCAATTACCAAGAAAGCGGGCTTGATTTCAGCGTCACTGGAAGAGATATCTAAGCAGGTGTTAAAAGCAAGCCACTGAGTAGAGTCCAGTTTTCCATGAAAAAACCCAGGGTTCATCTTAGACCACCGCAGAAAAGAAACACTGCAAACTACAAGTGTAGAATAATCAAGCATATGTTCCACTAGAATATTTTTATGACTTTACTCCAGCCTAAGTGAAATCGGTTGCTGAAAGTGATCACACTCACAGGACTGATGGGTCATGAAATCAACTAGAACAAACGTACAATTAACGGAACATAACATATAATCAATGATGGAATTATGCCTTTCCCCAAAGAAAGAAGAAATAAAAGGAATGGGGGGGAAGCAGATCATTTGAAAAACCAAGGTTGAATTTTAACAATAAGTCATTCAATACCATACCACAGCAATTGAGAGAAAAATGGGTGCGATCACCATTGGTCAGATCAACCATGCCACAAATATCCTTGGATGAAAATGGATACCATTGAGTGCTAATATCACCACCCTGCACAAGGAGAAGTTCCTTCCTATTCTATTCAGGATCATTTGTATCAAAGAGGGGGGCTTAAAGGACATCACAATGTAGTCACCAGACAAAGTTTTAGTACCTCTGTCATACCAATTAACCCTTCCGACCATTTTCAGATCCTCAAAGGCAGTGCACATCAGGCCCATTTTCTTACCAACCCAGTGAACTGATTTTTTCCTCAAACTCTCCCAGGATGCCAAGTTAGGGTCAGAAAGGACTGGGATGCTACCAAGAACTACCACAAAAGGTGTGGCCGCTGGAGGGAGATCCAAACAACCCAACAACCCCTGAGTTGCCATATCTTGCAATGGATCTCTAGATTTGGCTAGTCAGTTATTAGAATGCGAAACCGGCCAAGCACAGTTGCTAGGCATTTGGGAGATACTACGATTGGTGATACTGGGATTGGTAGTAGATCTAGAAATATATGCTGAGTTGGAGAGTGAGAAAATCTTGTAGTTTTGCAAGCTTGTGGAGCGGTGGATGGACCCTCGGCCAGGAAGTTCGAATTGTGTAGAGGGTGAGACTTCGCCATGTTGTGCAAATGCTCAAGGCAACTAGCAGTAGATTTCTCAATTGATGCCAACTTAGAGGCGAAAGTGTCCATAGCAAGTTTGACCGAAGCTTCTGGCAACTGAACAAGAGAGTATAGTCGGTTAAAATCCTCAGAATTGGACACTGAGGATTTCAATGTTTTTGTAAATTTGGATGATTTAACCTTGTTAGCCAGAGGCCCGTTTTCTTTACCCGTAGCTCTAAGTGCCTGTGAAGGCCCTCCATTAAATTAATCTGAGCAGGTTTGTATAACTGAGGAATTATCCGAAGAAGTTTCAGGAATTGTCTTGCGTTTAAATGGTGGGTCCATTAACGTTTCGACACATGTGACTAACACATCAATGTGTTGGACCTCACCGTTCACTGTCATGTCAGGGATATTGGTGCAGCCTGTGGGAACCATAATATCAGAGGCAGATGTAGTTGCACAGGGAAAGCCAGTCGTTGCCTTTGCAGAATGGCCACAAGTACCCAACCCCTGTTCAACTGAGGTTATCTTTTTTTCAAGGACGCCCATTACATTGGCCAGGTAATGTGTAATTGAGGAGCCAGGCTTACCTTGTGCCTTGGATGGAGGTAGCTTTAGTTTCCCTATTGTATAAATCGGGCCTTTGGTGGGGTGTAGAGCGGATTATGGCGTCCTATGCCTGTGGAAACCTAGAGTGCTTAAGAGCGCTTATCGGGCATTGAAGCCCTCCTCCTGGGCTCAGCTGGGCACTCAAGGAGTTGCAGTCCCCTTGCAGACATCCCCAACACATGGGAACACACAGCAGAGGAATACAACAGCGGATAAAGACGTCCCAAACAGTTGTCAGTGAGCTAATAGGGCAAGGGGTACACAAACAAGGCCGCAAAGAGGCCCCTGGGGCCTTGAGGTGTGTACTGTTTCGTGCCTGCGTCCCCACTCGTTTTCAGGATGCATGTCCTAGCCAAAGAAAGACAGTCCTATAGAGTCAGTCTGCAGAGGTGGGTGAATTACAGACCAACGAGGACCACAGTGCAACATGGAGCTAGTCTCCGCGTGTTGGGTGCAGTACTGTCGCTCTCGCGTGGCCGCCTCACTCAAAAGGCAGCTCCCAGGTGCTCAGTTCCCCTGCGCCTGCTCCTCATATGTCGGGCGATCCCTTGGCCACCTTCTCTTACCTAGCCAGCCCTTCATCCATCTTTTTTGTCTCTCTAAAAATGCTGCCTCCTCCGCTTTGGAAAGCTCTGATCAATATTTGTGTTACATGGCAACTGACTTCTAGTTCGTCTCTGCTTCAAATTTCACAAATATCGAATTCCATTATTCCATGGAAAATCACGAAGCGTCGTTACATAGTCACAATTAATAAAATAACAGATTATAGCACAAAAAGGGTGCCATACACCACTGAGACCTCTCTTTAAAACATAACATTTATTATATCACCACAACATGAAGTTAAACACAAAAATCTAAGTTTGCGCTCACCACGCATGCTACATTCAGTCATTTAAAATAGCTATTCTGCTAAAGTATGTGTTTCACACAAACAAGTTACTGTTATTATGCTAATTCCCCTCAAACCTCCGCCTTCAGAACTGTCATCTCCAGCGGTGGAAACGTTTTCCAGGCCCAAGAATGAAATCCAAAATATTTAATATTAGCACTTTAAGGTAACTTCCCTTCGATTTGCATGTCAAAAAACCTGGAGAAAAGGCACAATTTTAGCTACGATTTCTGAAAATTAAGAATATGTTGTTTTTCTGGATTCTCAACTACAATCAGTGTGCAGTTACTGGTATAGATCATGTCAGGGTAGGCTATCCTAAAGGGTCTGTGGAAAAATGCCTTGTACTAAATAATCAACAGATACCTGCCTGGCTGGTCTTTGATGCCATACCTTTAGGGCCATCCAGACTACTTCAAGATGGTATATTTTAAAAGAAAACAATGTGTCACCAAGGATTAAGATTTATCTGCCCTTAATCATGCATTTTTCATAGGTCAAGGTCGAGTGAGTTCGTCACTACAATAAGGGTCTATGGACCCCACAGCACCATTAGGGATGCTACCGGCTATCATAGGTGAAACCTGCCCTATTCTGTAATCAGTGGGGTGTCTAGTACATTGTGGACTGAGGGCTCTAATGCCGGAAGTTGTAGTGGGGGTGTTCCCTAACAGTTCATTAGACCTTCAAGGATCTCTTTATCTTTAGGGGGCTGTTCAGTGGTATCAGCTTGTCTCAGTCATTGATTTCCAGGAGCATCCATCTGACAGACAGCACCCGCTAAACTGATGGGCACTCACCAAGAACAATGTACTGCCTTTTTTAATGCGAAAGTGTCACCACACTTTTAAAAGCACAGTACCTCTGGAATTGTAATATTTACTGTTGTGGGTTAAATGCTTCCAATTCAACCCAAAAGTCTCAGTCAAAAAAGGCACCTTAGAATTCTAAGAGGAACATCCTAATATTTTCCCATGTGTGGATGGGTGTTAGCGGCCACCGTAATGTTAAATATTAGTTTTGTTGAGTTGAACATAAAAGATTACAGTGACTACTTTTATTATTTTGATTTATTTTCAGGAACATCAATACCATAAGAGTTGCATCAAAATGTGTGCCTTTAGTTCAGGGTATATAAGAATAATAATATGCACTCCATAGCACCTCCACTCACATTTGTATCTACTCCCGGGGAGCCAAGTATGCCCTTGGAAGATTGGGGGGAAGTATTTGAAACTTATTTGGAAGCTCTAGGTGGAGTTATTTTTCCAGCAAAAAGGGAATTGGCGTTGTTAAAACACAATTTGGAAGTGGAAGGTAGAAAAGCTTTGAAAACTTTGCTGTGTGTGTCTGTCAATGCTGAAGGTGATGGGGGGAGTCAGATGAAGAAACAGATGAGGAAGATGTATATACAATGGCAATGAAGGCATTATAGGATCATTATGGTAAAAAAGTTAGCATCGAGGTAGAGCGCCATAAATGTTTATCAAGAGCACAAGCTCCTCATGAATCTATTGATCAATACATAAGAGCACTGCAAACTTTAGCAAACAAGTGTCATTTTAGAGAGTTTCATGAAGAGATAATTAGAGACCAATTAATAAATCGCACCAAGAATATAAGAATTCAAGAGAAATTGTTAGGTTTGAAAGACCCATCGTTAGTTAAAGCAATAGTAATTACGAAATGTATAGAAGATGCTTTGTGATATCTGAAAGAATTAGAATAGAAAGATGCGGAAGGGACAGCTATACAAGCAATCAACAAATTTAAGTATTACAAAAAAGTAGGGAGCAAGTCAATTAATGTAGATGGTGACGGGAAAAAAAAACGTGTTATAGATGTGGAAGTATTAAACATTTGGCATCTGCCCTGCTATCTAAACTAAGTATTTCAAATGCAATCGAGTTGGACATTTCTCCAAGATGTGCAACCAAAAGAAAATGCTGAATAAGAGAAGTTTTAAAGCGGTGCAAAGAAAGTGTTGATAATGAAGAAGATACTTAATCCGAAAGATACTACAACAGAGTCACTAAATGAAACAAAAGAGGAAATGCATGAAAATGATATTTTCATGTTAGAAAATAATCAATATAGACCTCCAAAATGTGTAGTATGCATGAATGGCATATCGACGCAAATGTGGGTGGATTTGTGTTTGCCGTATATGCCTATCAACAAGGAAACATGGTGTAACTTAGGAAAGAATGAACTAGCTACATCGAAAATAGAACTAGTTGGGTATGGCGGTAGCAAATACCCATTATAGGATGTTTCCAGGGGAAGATAAAATGCAAGCAAAGAGAAATAACATGCTGAGTATATGTTGTTGAAAAGGGGCGATGTTTATTAGGATGGAAGGAACAAAGAGCGTTGGATATGATATTTAATCCAAATGCTGAGGAACAAGTATTAACAGTGTTGCATGAGAACACTATGAAATGGAAGAATGAGTTTCCAAATTTATTCAGAGATAAGTTAGGATGTCTCAAGAAATTACAACACAAGATTATCTTGAAGGATAGAGCGAAAGCAAAGGTCCTTATGTTGAGAAATGTACCGGTAGAGTTGAAGGATGCGTTAAAAGCAGAATTGACAAAGCTGTCGGAAATAGATGTGATTGTGTGCATAGAATCTTCTGAATGATTAAGTCCAGTGGTTTTGGCTTGGAAGCTGAATGGTAATATTAGAATGTGTGTGGATTTAAGAGACCTCAACGACAGTATATGGATAGACAGACATTCCATACCTAAAATAAATGAACTACTATCAGGAGTCAAAGGAGGAAAGGCATATTCCACGCTTAATTTGTCAAGTGCATACCATCAAATTTTGTTACATCCTGATTCAAGACATTTTACTTCCTTTATTACGCCTGAAGGAGCATTTAGATTCATACAAACACCATTTGGTCTTACATCTGATTCAGCAGTGTTTCAAAGGAGTATGCAAAATTTGTTAGGAGATGTATAAAACATAGGATTTTTTAAGACAATATCTAGGTATGGACAGGAAATGAAGAAGAACATGATGAATTGCTGATGAAAGTGTGTAGGATTTTTGAAAAAACAGGACTTAATGAATGCAAATTTGCATGCTAAAATGTTAAGTGTGTACGGCACAATGTAGCTTTTGATGGAATAAAACCGAAAAACAAATTGATGAAGCTATAGAAAAAGCACAATGTCCAGTTGATAAAGATCAGTTAAGATCTTTTTGGGGGTTTAGCTGAATATTACTCCAAGTTTGTAAGAAATTTTGCTAACATAGCACAACATTGCGTATATTAATGAAAAAGGGTCAAAGATACGTGTGGACAAGCGTTTGAGAATGTTAAGAGAAGTATTATAAATGCTGTGGGCTTGAAACCTTTTGTTGCACACAACCACACTATAATATCTACTGATGATAGCATGCATGGGCTAGAGGCAGTATTGATGCAGGTAGTTGAAGGGAAGGAAAGAATAATAGCATTTGCCTCAAGAGTATAGAAAGAGCAGAGGCAACTTATTCCACAGTGGGAAAGGAAGTACTTACTTGTTGATGGGGGGTTTAGCATTTTAGGAACTATGTGTGGGGAAGACAATTAGAGTTGGGAACAGATCATAAACCATCAGTGTATATATTTACAACAAAGGGTGCTAGTCGAGCATCTTCAAGAATTGTGAAATGGATGTACAGACTACAAGAATATACATTTACAATGAAGTACGTTTGAGGTGTATCTAATGTGAATACGGATTTTTTATTAAGACTACCAATATAAGGTAATGATGAAGGCTAGGAGGAAGAATGGTTGGTTACGGACATATTAGAGCTGAAAGTTAAAGCTATAGCTGAAAATATGTGGAAGGCCAAAGTGTTGGAAGATTTTGAAATGAGGACGTTAAGGAAGAATTTGGCTAAGGACTGGTCGAAGTTGTGGGAAGATGCCAAAATTGCAGGCAACTATTAAGATGTATGGTCAGAACTATCTGACCAAGATAATATTTTGAGAAGAGGAGACAAGTTGATTGTGCCATATAATTTGAGAGAGAAAGTGTTCGAAATGTTACGCTAGGAACATGGAGGAATGTCAAGAAAGAAGAGAAAGTTGAGGGAGGATTTTTGGTGGCCGGGTATGGATCGTGATGTAGAAAAGTATGTAAGGATCTGTCTGATTTGTGCGCACAGTGACAAGACACATATTATTAAGAAAACACCTATTATTCCTGTGCCGTTTCAATGCAAACCACAGCAGAAAGTGGGATTGGATGTGTGCGGACCTTATGAATTTGGAGAAGGAGGAAAAAAATATGCTATTGTCATGGTAGATTACCATTTCAAATGGCCTGAAGTTAGTGTGGTGAGGGATGCTAAGTCCAATATGGTTATAGAATTTTGTCAAGCAATATGGAAAAGAGAGGGTTATCATGAAGAGGTAGTAACTGTTAGTGGCCCTCAGTTTACGTCCAGAGAATTTGAAAGCTATTTAGTATGCTGTGGAATTAAGCATATTAAGACAGCCGTGGCACACCGAGGGAAAATGGATTAATAGAAAGGTTCAACAAGGTGCCAAGTGAAGATATACAGTTATCCTTGCAAAGTGGATTGGATTGGAAGAAAGAGATTAAGATTAAGAATCTACTGTTGAGTTATCGTACCACTCCGCATTCCATTACAATGGAGAATCCTTTTATTTTGCAGAGATGGAATATGAAAAATGTTGTCAAATGTAATGAAATGGAAGTGCAAGATTGGAAAAGTGATTGTTATTCAAGCAATATAGCGAGAAATGAAAAGGAGGAAGTGCAGTTGAGGAAAGGAGGAAGAGTGACAAAAGTACCAGAGTATTTGAAAGACTATTACACTGAGTAATGCATTAAACTGAATAATGAGTAATGATGATTAACATGTTATATTGTATATAGTTGCTAGTATAGTTTTTTGTATATATTTTTCATATCATAGGAAGGGAGATATGTTGTTTTGTAGTGTGTTGCTATCCTCATGCAGAATGGAACATGTGGGTATTTCAGCAACCTAATTTAGAACTGGAACTGTTAACCTGGTAGAGATTGAAAGGCAGTTGCTGACAGAAATCTGCCAGGGTTGTTCGTAGGTTTGAACTTGAAATAAATACAATCAATCAAGAATATGGTGTGAGATCCTTTTAATTATGTCTGTGGGTAAAGCAGAATAATACAGTTTCTATCCGTGCATCTGCGCAAACGGCACATCTCGCCAACATTGTTTATTTCACTCGCACAGCCTTAAAAATTAATAAACTGGTCAAATGAATCCACTTCGAATGGTTATTATGGCAGACGTTCTTTCCTTTCTGTCACAGCAGGAACGCGCCGATCGCCTTTCGAAAGAAGGATTATACCTGCGTATTTTTAATCAACACCTCGCGCCATCAGTCGAAATACTGACCGCGCACCGAGCCTCCCAGAAGCCAGGGACAGCGAGGCAAAGTAGGCTATTAGACTCTCTTCAAAAGCAAACAAAGAACCCCTCTGAATGCCTGCAACCCCCACAGGGAGGATTCTGTTTACCCCATGAAATATGAATTGTTTTTGCTGTCAACAGCTAGTGAATAAAGGCTTTTATCTCTGTCTGCGCATAGGAGCCTGTTCATACTTCACTTCCGATTGGAGGCTGTGCATCTGGTTTAGATGATTGCTTTCCTTGCGCACTGAATAAAACACAATGCAGGGACAAGGGGTAGGAGAGAGGGGTGCATGTTATATGGTCAGATTACAAACCGTGCAATGAAACGGTGCTTGCAGCGCGAGAGAGCAAATATGAGGACAGAGAAAATGGCACAACTACAGCTTTCCCTACAGATATTGACATTTATATGAAGCTTTTCATACCCTTGCGAGACCTAAAGCGCTCTCCCAGTTACTGGAAAAGCAGCTGCTCTGTGCGTTTAATTGATATAGCGCTTCATGTCCCAGATCAGGTCCCAAATTTGCTCCCAATTCCTTTAGCTTCCTGGGCGCCCCTGGCTGCATGATAGAAAATGTGTTGGGTGTAGGTTATCCTACTTATGAAAAACGGGGTGCCAAGCCTGAGGACTGCATATAGGGTATAATTGTGGTGTAGGGCTTTAAAAGTACATAAGCATGTGTATTGCTGAAAGTGTAAAAGATTGCTTATTGAAATAAAGAATCATCAGATTAAGAAAGTGTGAATTAGGTAGATTTTCAAATGTACTCACTATGTAACTAATACGGAGTAGTAAATTCTGCAAAGTGAAAATGAAGGACTTATAGTAATGGATAACTGGGTGAAACTCAATAGAGAAAATGTGCCAATTTTTTTAATAACGTGGTGTGTTCGCAGAACACTGAAGTGGGGAATGAGATAGAACTTAAAATGAAACTGGGTAGGACATCCTTAACTGTGGAATGAGGAGTGCATCTTTCAAGGAAAAATGGTCGTCGCTCTTGCAGCATCAGTGAGGAACAGTGCCATATCTTTTGAGGCATTTTCTATGGGTTCTTGCACTTCAACCCCATGATAGGTTACTCTGGAAAGAATAGGAAAGGATGAAGCAGAGGAAAGATGGGTTGGAGGACTAGGGATAATCCTGTGAGAGCTCAAACTAGACAGAGGACAATGGAAAGCCTATATCGGTATCAATACTTCGAAGACAAGAGGGGAACTAAGTTGGGCATATTTAAAATTAAATAGTGCCATATTACATAGGGGTGCTTAGGAAGGGTTATGTGAAATCTAAAGAAACAATTTGTGAAATAACAACCGTAACTAAGTGCACTCAAAACTAAATTGGGGAACAAGGGAAACTAAGGAAGAAATGCACAAATGACAATACTACAACATGGACCTGGGGCGCTGGTCTAGCTCATATGAAACTCCTACTATCCATACTGCATAGAGAGGAAGGAGCGCATCATACAACGTAATAGTATTTGTGAATCACAACTGTGGCACATCAGAAAGAGGAAACTACCAAACATCTTTGGAAACCTTTGTGAGACAGCTATGGCTTACATAGACTCATGGGTTATGATGACGCAGAAATGAAGGTTTTACATTTATTAGCGCATAAACGTAGAGTGAAATAATCATGTGTGACTCTAACCGAACTAATAAGGGTTGTACGGGGACAAAATGTGCCCTCAGAGTAGTTTGCCAACATTTATAAGCGTGCTTTATATAACGTGATGTATTAGAATTTTACGAATCTGACATAATCGTAAACGTGTGCTATGATTTGCTTGTTTGAAATGTTTTAGCTTAGCATAACTTTAGTGCAGGCTTCGGCCTAGTTGCCTGGTCTCACGATTTAGATGTTCGTATTTTCCAATGTGCTAATAAACGTGTATTTCTGCTTGAAGCTGTACTTTTCCACTGAGATCATTCACATGCTTATCTTAAGGTTTCTCTTTGCTCCAAGGTCAATCTGCAGGTGCGGACAATGGAAGCTCTGAAAGAGAGTTAATTGGTATAAAATGTTGCAACTTACGTACCCGTCTCCAAGGATAATGTATGCTTAAGTAAAAGCTTGAGAACTGTTGTTTTTGATTGGACAATTTGAAGCCAACCTATGAACCCTTCAATGGAAGACCCTACTGGATTTGAACTGTTGTCTATTTAAACCAGGTGCACGAGAAGAAAGCGGACATTATTGGACAGCAGCCATTACCAGCCATTGACCGCCATTTGCAGGACTTTGCAGCTATTATGGCCCACCTTGCTGCGACGTCATTTTGAAAGAGACTCTGATGCTTTCTCTAATCGAGAGAAAGAGACTTTAAGAAATTCTCGCCCTAGAGACTTTAACTTTGATTCGTCCCTTTGCATGAAGTAATAGTTTTGTCCCTTTGCCGCTGAGAGGCAATTGCCCCGTCCACCCTGCCCCTTTGCCCCCGTCCCATGCTGATTGAAACCGGTACCTGTGAGACGAAGACTTCCTTGAATGCTGATTGAATTTGGTAAATATGAAAGGAAATTGTACAATTGCATTGTGTTCTTTTTAGGTAACCAACTGCTGATTTTTGATAAGAGCCCTAGTTAGGAGTTTTCCAAATTAATGTTGCTAAATTGTTTTGCATGAAGTCCCACATGCAGATGCTAATTTGAGGTTAGATGAGGATTCATTTGTTGCATGATGCAATTTGAGACCTTGTTATGCTGACCAATGTATGCAATTAGCTCATTACAGATTATAGTTTTAGCGATTTGCATTGCTATTATCGAATGCATTGTTATTCAAATGCTGCATAGATTGCATCTTTTCCGCCGTTATGGACAGCTATTAATGTTCATTTACGTTTATCATTTGGTGTTGAGACACATCTATATCGTGCTAGCTTTGTTAATATAGGGAAATAAATTCATTAACTTTGAATAAACTGGTGTGGTTATTCATGACCGAAAGGTCATGGTTCGCCGAAATGTATTCTGGATTAATTGTTAAGTGTTATGTTGATCAGGGCATTGCTTATGTTCGTTATTGATTATTGACTACATTAAATTGACTGATCTCGGGTGAAGAGAGTCCCACTTAGCCAAAAGATTCATCGGCCTAAAGAGCGTCCAAAATACAGGTAAATTATTAGTATGGAACGCTCTATCAGTTACCATAGGCCTAAATCTACTTCTGGATTTAGAAACATTTATCCAAGCACGAAAATGCTGGCTGGTTATGGGTAATGCTACCTGTCAGCATTCACCTCTAAATGCAATCAAAGAACCTCTACACATTCAACCAACAATGGCATTAAGAATATTAATATAGCCTTAGAACCCGCCGTAGCGGGCTCTACCGGCTATTAAAGGCCCGCTCCCCGCGTTAAATGCCCGAGCCGAAGGCGAGGGCATTTAACAAGGGAGAGGGACTTTAATAGCCGGTAGAGCCCGCTACGGCGGGTTCTAAGGCTATTAAAACATTCTGCCACACAGGGCAGAATGTTCTATTAAAAAAAAAAAATGTTCACGGAGCCCGAGGGGATTTAAATCCCCTCGGGCTCCGTGAGGCTTTGTTCACAGCTGTTGCTGTGAACAAAGCGAACATTGGAATGTTGGCGCTGCGGGCTTTTACCGGCCAGTAAAAGCCCGCAGCACTCCATTGTTTTCAATGGAGCCTCCAGCATTCCACTGTTCTAATAATTCTTACCACTTTTTCTAGATCTACAACACACTTAAAAGTGATATTCTTTAATTTGTGATTTCTATTCAAATCCATGCTATAAAAGTATGGCACATTACATGAATGCGTGTAATGTTTTAATTAATGTTTTTCTAAGAGTTTGTAAGTTAATACACATTCGTCAATTTGCAGTTCAGAGAGCAGTAGAAGGGGTGAAGTAAGTCTGCTGCAGTGCCTGTCAATAACCTCACACATGCAGACATTGCTTGCAGTCGTCTCTGCTTGTCGTCAGTTGTTGCCTGTTAATGGACAACATAAACATGGCTCTAATAAATTTAGGGCCATATGTACCAACGCATTTTCCCATAGACAGAGAATTGGTAAAACCCTTTGATGCATCTACCTCGTAGTCCCATGTGTGCAACAGATGGTGGGTTTGTGACTGATGAGTATCTGATCACTAGGTTGAAGCCTGCCTTTTCATAAAAGAGTGTAGTGTTTGGCCTTTTGTTTAAAAACAAACCTCGGTTATTTATAATGTAATTTACAACCGGTCTTTCATAAGGACCTTCTTGAAGCGAATGCAACTTAGTTATAAATTTGAAAATATTGACTGCTCATAGTCATGTTCAAAGGGTGGGACATTTGCCAGCTCTATCTCAGGCCTATTGACACACTATTTTTCACCAGTTTGCCAAAGAGTTGGGGAAATAATTTCTGAGTTTCTGTCCGACTATGCTTCTGTTGCTTATGAGGCTGAGTTCCACAGAAGAGCAGTTCTAAGATTTTTGCTTCAAGGGCAGAGTGCCCTACACTTGTCTCCCATTTATTTTAAGCATCTGGAGCCTATCAAGGTATTCGTTTTTGATCCTGATGCCTGACCTGATAGCATCTGGGATGGCAAAGGAGATAGAGAATACATTTTCGTAAGCGAACTCCAGTCTATTAACAGGCAGAACTAGTTGCAATTTCCAATGCTGCTCTAAGCAACGAAAAGGGCATAATGAGAATACCTTGCCAGCCATTATCCCTAAGAATAAGCATTGAGCCATGGAGATTGCTTGATCACAAAATACAATTAGTGAAGCCTCAGTGAAATGGCATGTTGTCAGTCTTTGGTCTTTTTTTTTTACACAGAAGATACAAACCAAGCTGGCACTCAGGGAAGAACCAGGTCAAAGCCTGCCCAAGACAAGTGAACCCAAGCATTTTAGAGTGTGTGAGAGGTGTGGAGAAGGTGAGAACCTCTACCCAGAAAATATAGTGCAGTCAGATATGGGATAATCCTGGAGACTTTGGGGTTTATATGGAGTTTGGCAGACATGGCACTCCACCACATTAGGGGTGGAGTACCCTGTCTGTCAAACTCTATTAGCTTGCTCTTTTTATAGTTTGATGAACTGTAATGTAGAAAACCTAGACTCACGGCCCTAGGACACCGGGCCATCACTCCAAGTATGTCAGACACACAGATGTTCGATTGTTTTTTCTGTTTGAGACTGGGAAAGCCTGGTGTTCTCACACAGGAAAACAAATAAATGACTACCACACACTGGGAGAAAACTTTCAGGAGTTAGAAACATTAATTTTTTGCTTTTTCAAAAACAATCTTCCACTTTTGGGGGATGTTTCTTCAAAATAAAAATTTAGTTGAGTGGGTACACTGAAGAAGGCGACATACAGACCAGCTTTAGTTCCTTCAGGATATGCAGGGTGGGGTTGTGAGCATCCTTTTTGACATTACAGTGTCAAATCCTGCTTGACAGGTCCGATGGGCTTACATATAACACTATGAGGGGCACTTCAAACTAAGGGAACAGGATGCCAACACAATTCTTGTGTATCTATTATCTGTCTGATGGAAACTCCTTCTTTTGGTTAACAAAACACTGGTGGCACATTTGAAAGGAAGGGAAACATGATGCCAAAACAGCTCTTGAGTATCCACGGTCTGGTTGCTGGATAACCCTACTTTTGTTCTACCAGAGTCCTGTCTCGGAGTTTATTGTGGGTACAGTGGCTGCCACAAACTGGACTGTAGTGGTATATATGGGAGGACACTAGGATTACCATAGCATATGCCTCACTAACATACCTTCAGCCTTCAGAAGCCAAGTTTAGAGTGACCAAAGACTTCTACCATCTTTAAAATGCTCAATGTGGGTAGGGTTTGCCCCAAGAAGTTTTACCCCGCCAGATAAGGGATGCCCGGAAGTCATTCCCAACAACTACTTGCTCATGCAAGGCATAAATGTAGCATCTCCAAGACCCACTTCACATGAGGACTAAATTTGCTGTCTGTGACCCAAGAAGAGCCCTGAAGGACTGGACCCGCTCCCTCTTGTGGAAAGGACAAAGAAGCAGACACCAAGGGTGAGTAGGATTACCTCCTCTTCAAGCTACAGAGATGCAACGAGCTACCAGAAGATTCAAGACCTGGTCTGGACTCTGCTATAACCCTCTGCCTGACACCCTGCAAGTCTGTATGTGCCTTTCCTGAGTTGTTGGAGGGGTTTAGAAGTGTACGTGTATAATTGATTAGTACTCAAAGGACTAAAGTTAGAAGGTAAAATCTTTGAACAAGGAAAACCTGGCTGGTGTATCTGACCTGTGCTCCTTCACAGTCAATGCAAAATTGGGCCTAGGTCTCAGTCTCGGTCTACCTCAACCGCTTTTATTTGTACTTTACAATTTTTGGCTTAAATTTTTAAAAACGCATACCTCCTGTTCTCTTTTTTAACATTTTTGTAAATGTTGTGTCATTTAGTTTATTAAATTTGAGTCTATTTCCTAATTAGGTTTGATATTTTTATTGTTATACATTTTGACAATGTTACTATTTTGGTACTGTATAAATACTTTACACCTTGCCTCAAGATAAACTTGTCTACTCTGTGCCATAGCTGCCAAGGCGTTCCTCTCAGGTTTATTTAGTGACTTTAGTAGTTAAACCTGACATGTGTTATGATTCTTCTTTGAGGTGGGTAGTCACCCACCCCATTTAATAATACCCTTTGCTAGAGTTACCATATGCCCTTTCCAACTACCATATCAGAAAGTACTACCTATGTCAGCCTCCCGCTTAATATACCCACCTGATAAGTTCTAAAATGCTTCTTTTGCCTCTTTTAACTAGACAGCCTGTACGGCTCAATATATCCTTGAACACACTTATGTACATCATCCCCCCATATACAACCTTTCAAATGTTTACTATTACTTCAATAACCTCGCTCCTTTTGATACTTTTCTCTAAAAAGCCATTCCAACATTTACCAGGGGCATAGATTCATACAAATATACCACTCTAAATGGCAAATTCCTGTTACTATATAGCAGCCCTACTAGGCATTTGGAATTTATATTTAACTTACCCTGTTTTCTTTATGCCTGTGTGCTTCTTTTATATACTTCTGGCTGCCCCTCTTTACCCACCTTGCTATATATATTTTACGCGATATGACGTATCAAGAAGACTAGAGACTTGGGATACGTCCCATGTGCATTTACACCAGTGCTTTAGGCAAATAATGCAACACATATGTATTGGGAAAACATAGTTTGAAAAAACAATAGTTTATGCACCTTGCACTGAGATAGGGCATGTCCTTGGTTCTGTTGTCATACTATCCATCTTTAGAATAGACAGACTGAATTTAAAGATATACATTTCTAATTTCAACTTTCCTAGTTGTCGTTCCTAAACATATATTCTCGACTTTTCATTTCAATGAGGACCTGTAACCTGGATCTCTTTCTGCCATTGCATGGTATTCTTATAAACAGTCTACTTGAGATATGCTTTCAGCATTCTTAAACACAAGACGGAGACAGCACCCATCTTTAGGGTCTTCCCAATACTGCAGTGGCTCCCTAATGAACAAATTGTCCCATTAAATGCCTGAAGTTAACTGACGTCACCCCACTGTGCAGGAACACCACTGGTCTCCTTCTAACATTTTCTTCAAGACCAGCTGCACTGAATAGATGGCCACGATTTCAGAAACCCTGGATACCTGGCAACTTCAGGTGGGCAGCCCCACCCTAGAATCCAGGACATCACATGTCTGGAAAAAAACTGCAAAAAAGAGAACGCCGGGAGACAAACCTTCTCTATTTTAACTCTCAGGATCTGGAATGATATCCCTGTCAACATCGGAAGTCCCCAGACCCTTCTGCTGTTCATCGAGGAGCTGAAGAATCACCTCTTCAGCGATTATATCTCTACAAAATAGAATATTTTAGGGCCTCCACATTTGTTCAATGCTGTTACACTCTGGATTGGTTTGCACTGGACAAATATCCATGCACACATATATATATATATATATATATATATATATATATACAGACATAAATAAGAATAAATGTTGTAATGACAATATCTCTCCAGTGGTACAAGATGAAATAGGAAAAGAAGTCTAGAAACTGCTTTTCTTGGAAGGAAGGCTATAAACTCAGTGTGCACAAAGAAGGTTATTCAATGAAGACGCTACTTAATGCAGATTGTCAAACGGCAAAATAATGTCGATGAAATTGCTTTTTTGGTAAACTAAAAGCGTAACACTGGCTTCACCTAATTACAAACTAGCAGTAGGAGGCACATTCAGAAATATCGGCAAACATTCTGCAGAATAATCTGGATCATTTAAGAGACACACTGAGATGTTTTCCATCGATGTGACAGAAAAGGTTAACTTTTCAATAAGGAACAAAGGAACAAAGGCTGAACCTGAGGTCAGGAGTGCTGAGCTATTCTCACACTGGGAGCGGCGGGAGGTAGGGTGATAGGAGGGAGATGCAGAACCAACATTCTGCGAATGCCCACTCCCTTCCCCTAACCTCACCACTTTAAAGGGAAATGCCATAAGTAAGTCTTTCGTGTTCCCGAAGCTAGTGTACAGGCATAACTAATGTAATGCTTAGCCAAACACAACAAATCCACATTAGATATATGTTTAAAATATATAACTAAAAATCAGGGTTCATGAGGTAATTTAAGATATCAGTCGCAAAAATACGACAAATCAAAGCACAAAAATCAAAGTCCAGTTAATTTGAATGAGTTTAGAACAGGTCCGTCAATCACAGTTCTTTGGAAAACCTTATGAATTCCATAAGTAACACATCACTCTGTATTACAGATTTAAAAGTCGAGTTTAAGTCAGCCTTTTCTACGGCTACGAGAATGAAGGTACAAAACATAAAAGGCCAAATTCACAAAGAAAGGAGTAAATCCTTTTACTAGTGCAATAGCACTACTAGGAACAGGAGCAGAAGTCCTACTTCTAGGAATAGTCAAACCATTCCAGCTTTCTGGGAGCACGACTAGGGTCGTCATAAAACATACATAGCTTGCTCCCTTTCCCGACTGTACAATTATACATAATGTAAAAAAAAGGATTTGGGAAATGCAGGTGATCTGCATTTTCTTATTTTTCCTTGAAGTTCTGTTTCAAGAGTTTTGTGTGCACCAGACAACCACTTATTTTAGAAACTTCGCTCATTTTGAGGTATGGTAGGAATTTAGACAATTGGTATTCTGGGACACCAATTTATCAATTTTTGTAATGTGAAATGTTATTTTGTACTTTCGCAAATCAATGAATTTCTCTCTCTCAGCAATAATATAATGAACACTTCTCACAGTGTGGGACCACAAAGTTTATGTCATGAGGCGCAATGTTAAAAATAGAGAAGCTTCCAGTTATTGAGAATATCAATTTTACCTTTAAATCGATACATGATACACTGCACAAGACAAAAGCTCACCGAAAATCATCAAGACAACACAATGTGTATAGAATTATCCTCACTCCTGCACACAAGAATAGGGTAAAGAGCAATATATTTATGCTAAATGACAGCATTGAAAATAATATATCAAACATAACAATTCTAACAAGTAAACCCATATCATATGATATTCTGTAACCCAAAATTTCGCTCATGTAAATTACCTTTATATACATGTTAGATTCACTTCTGTACTTCTATATAAGTGTATTTCTATGTGTGTGTGTATATATATATATATATATATATATATATATATATATATATATATATATATATATATATATATATATATATGTGTATTTATTTCACTGAATAAAAAAAGGTTAGGGAGACATTTTAGGTAGATGAAATTTAAATGAACAAACACTAAAATTCACCAGTTAGAGTTATCTCAAGTTTAATGAACAATGACTTGTGTCAGAAAGTAACTATAACTTGCACCGCCACAATGCATAGCGTTGTCATCAATGATGTCAATGATGTTATCAACGATATCATAGAACATGTTATGAGTGATGCAATGTGTGAGATATTTAGCAGTGCATGTTGAGGGAGCAAGTTATAGTTACATTATGGCCCGAGATACAGTTACTTGAGATAACTATAACAAGTGATTTTTAGTGGTTTTGCTCATTTAAATCTCACCTAAGTATAACGCCCCTTTAACCTTTGTTGTTGTTCAATGAATTTCTAAGGTTCTTTGAATACCTGACTAGAACCGTCATTTTAACCTTTGTTGTTTTTAGTGAATTTTTTGGGCATTTTAATGTAAGTTACTATCGCTATATAAAGAGCAGGCCTATTGGTTTTGTCAGTAAACATTTAAATAACACATTAACAGTAAAAAAAAAACTTAAAAAATATGCAAGTCTTTGTGTTTTTTTCTTTACACTCCTCAGGATACATAATGCAGCCATAAAACCAAAAACACAAACACAAGGCATCCTTGAGTTTCCCAGCTGAATGAAAAACCTCCATCTCTAGAAATGCTTAAACATATTAATAGTTTCCCCTGGGACCTATATTCCATAGACTCCAGGAAGCATAGGGTTAATTTTTTTAAGTATTAGGGAGAGGCTGCTGCACGCCCGCATCCCTCAAAATACTTAAAAAGAATGCTGGTGGTGACCCTGCCTAGAGTCTGGGCACCACCATCAGTAAAATATATGTAAATTAGTCCATGGGGGGCATTATGGGGTGCTAGGAGCAGTGAATAATACACAAGCAGCTATGGATGCGATTTATTATTCTCTTTTTCATTGTTTATTTCATTTTTGTTGGGGGCCAAGAGGGGGTAGTTCCATGGTCCTTGCGGCCCTGCTGTCTCCCTATAATTGGCCAAATTGCCCAGGGCTGACCAGGAGCTGGCAACACTTTTTTTTTTAATCGGGTGCTGCAGCATCATACAAGCTGCTCCATGGGACACCCAGGAGCCATCAACAAGCATATTTTGTACACTTTTGTTTTTAAAACTGGGTTCCCCACTTCCCACCCTGGGGACCACACCTCATTTTTTACAGTGTGGGTAAAGCCCAAATATGTCCCCAAACACATTTTCCCCATACTCCGTCGCAGTGCACAGTGCCCCCATGTAATGCCGCAGCGGAGTCACAAACCTGGCGAAACAATTTTTGAACAAATATACATTTACACATTCACTCTCACACTAATGCACGCACTGTCAGACTCACTCAGACACTCACACACACTCAAAGACTTATTCAGACACTCCAATATCAACTACCAGATCCACTCAGAAACTCAAGCACCCACTCACAGACCCACCCAGAAAACACTTGCACCTACTCACAGATCCTTTGACACTCATACACCCACTCAAAGACCCATTGAGACATTCAGACACCCAATCACAGAGCTGCTCAGACACTGATGCAACCACCCACAGACCAATACAGACTCTCATACATCTTCTCACAGATGCACTGACACTCATACACCCTCTCAAAGACCCATTCAGACACTCATACAACCACTCCAAGATCCACTCAGGCACTCATGCATCCACTCATAGACCCATACAGACACTCATGCACCCACTCACAGATCCATTAACACACATACCCCCACTCAAAGACCCATTGAGACATTCAATCACAGAGCCACTTAAACACTGCTGCAGCCACGCACAAACTACAGACCTACACCCACTCAAAGACACACTGACACTCATACACCCACTCACAGACCCACTGGCACTCATACACCTAGTCAATGACCCATTCAGACACTCACACACCCAATCACAGATCTACTCACACTCACACCTCCTCTCACAGACCCACACAGACTCTCATGCACCCACTCAGAGATCCACTGACACTCATACACCCACTCAAAGATCCCTTCAGACATTCAGACACCCAAACACAGACCCACTCAGACACTTATACAACCACTCAAAGACCCACTCAGTCACTCATACATCCAGTCGCAGACCCACTTAGAAATGCATCAACCCACTGAGAGACACACTGACACTCATACACTCATTGAAAGAGCCACTGAGACACTAACATATGGACTCACAGACCCACTCACAAACTTATGCACCCAATCACAGACCCACCGACACTCATACAAACACTCAAAGACCCATTCAGACACTCAAGCACCAACTCTCGGAACCACTCAGACTCTCACACCCACTCACAAACCCACTGAAATCGTCACGCACCCACTCACAGACCCACACAGACAATGCCGCACCCACTCACAGACCCACTATGACACTGATGTGCCAACTCTCACACCCAGATAGACACTGTCACAGCCACTCTCACACCCAAAAGCCAAAGGCTGTGTGCAGCGTGGGGTTGGGTGGTTAGGGGGTTAGCTGCAGCATCTGACCAGAGGCCAGGCCATTTGGACAACCCCCGCCATGCACGTCAAAAGGCCGTGTGCGGAACAGGTTTGGGTAGTTATAGTTAGGTTCAGATTGTACATGCAAAAAACCATAGATATTCAGCTGCTAAAGTTATTTCAAGTAACAATAGCTCGTGCCCTAAGGTAACTATAACTTGCGCCCCTGCCATGCACAGTTTTCTCACCAATAATTTTACTGAAAAATGTTACTGTGATATTATCAATGAAGTCATAGAATATGTCATGTGTGATGTAACATCTGGGGTAATTAGCAGTGCAAGGCAAGGGCGTGAATTATAGTTACCTTAGTGCACGAGTTACAGTTACTTGATATAACTCTAACTTTAACAGCTGATTTTCTACGGTTTTGTGCATGTAAAATCTGAACCTAACTATAATATCCCTGTAACTTTTGTTTTTTTAGTGAATTGCTAAGGGTTTTTTATTTTATTTCCTAACTATAAAGTCCTTGTAATTTTTGTTGTTTTCAGTGAATTTCTAGTTTTTGTTTTTTTACATTAAGTAGGATGCCCATCGCAATGCACATGGGGGAAAGTTTGGATGCAGGGCCCCGCCTGGCCTTGTGCTGTTCCCACCTAAGCTTGCTCTTCCTGCCCCAGCTACTCCTTGCCATCCATTGTCCAAGTTCATACCCTGGCTTCCTCATTACAGCCCTGTGTGGCTGTTGTTCTGCCACTGGCGTTCCTGCCTGCCCTGAACAGTTAGCTTGCTGTCCCATCATCTCCTTCCATCCTAAGTTGTCCGAGTACATGCACCAGCCCCTACCTCCTGCCCTGCCTGGTCCGATGTGGTGCCACTGCTCTCCGTTTAGCTTGCTGTCCCTGCCCACTCCTCTTGCCCCTCGTTGATCAATTCTATGCCCTTTAATTGCTCTCCTGCTTAGCCTCTGTGCTTAGCTTGCTGCCCCTACCCTGTTTCCCTTGCCCGTCAACGTCTGTATGCATTGCCTTGCTCCCTCCTTCTTTTCACTATGTTTCATTGACCTGCCATTGCCCCTCCTGTCTACTCTGAGTGTTCTGTTGAACTGCCAATGCCCCTTCCAGCTGCCTCGCATGGTCAGGTGGCTACCGCTTTTCCCTACCACCTCTACCCCGCCCGTCCGAGTTCTCTCCTGTCCTCCATGGTCCATTTGCTGCCACTTTCATCTGCCCTCCATACTCTGTTGTGTGGCAACTGCTCCTCCTGTCTGCCTTGCATGGCCTGTTGTGATGTCCTTTCCCCTATCCTCTCTTGTCTGTGTCCAGCCCCTACCCCTCTCTTCTGTTCTCCATGGTCCTTTGTACATGACCTTCCTACTCTCTCTTGCCCACCATGGCCTTTTTGTTGCCTCTATCCCTCCCTCAATACCATGCATGGCCTTCTGTGCTGCCACAGCCCTGTGTGGTCTGCTTGCTGCCCCTGACCCCTCCCACCTTCCCTCCATTGGCTGCATGTATACCATTATAGTTTCACTGTTGCCCTCTGAGATGTGTTGTGCTTCTAATTCCCATCCCGCCTGCCCTGCATGGTCAGCTTGCTGTTCCTGCTTCCTTGACCCCTGCCCTTCGTTTCCCATGTACAGGCCCCTATCACCTCCCTCCTCCCTTACAGGGTCCGTTGTCCTGCCCCGCCGCCTCCCTCCTGCCATTGTCTGCTATGCTACAACTGTCCCACCTTTCTGTCACGCATGGTCAGCTTGCTGCCCTTGCCTCTTTACCCTCTGTTCTCGTAGGGACATGTTTATGGCCCAGTCCCCTCCCTATTGCTTTCCCTGGTCTGTTGTGTTGCACTGCCATCCCACTTGCCCTGTGTTGTGTACTGTGCTGCTGCAACATCTGATGGCTGCCCTGTAAGGTCAGTTTGGTGCCCCTGCCCATCTCCCTCCTGCCTTCTGTTACCCAAGTCCATGCCCCATTTCTCCTGCCCTCCGTGATCCAATGTACCATACATGCCAACATTTTGAACTTGGTAAGAGAGAGAGTTAAAAAATACCTGGTCAATTGATTTTCCCCATTGAGTAGCACTGCAAAAGAGAAGATTGTGAGCAGGAGACAGATAAAATAAAGTTCTTTGGGATAAAAAACATCAGGAGTCTTTTGCCTGACTCAGGTCTGTTGGCATGTATGATTGTATTGCCAATGCCTCTTTATTATGCCCTCAATGGTCAGTTACATTGCAACAGTCTAAATTTTTCGAGCCCGTGCCCCTGACAGCTGCACCCCACAGTACTCTAATGAACAACTAGACTGCTAACATTCTATATTTCTTACAAAACGGTGGCACGCCTGATGTCATCTTGATGTAATCAACACTTTAATAATTCAAGCATTTCCTTTAGAAATTATAAAAATGAGATGGTCTTATTTCCATAGAAAGTATGGTTACTGCTGTAAAAAAGTAAAATGAGGACATATTTTCTGAGTTTTCGAATAGCGACAAAGCGCTTTTAAATGACTTCCTATCTTGATGTTTTTTTTTATCCAGTTGATCACTTGATTATTTGTTGCACTTAGGGGAAAGAATGTGGTGTTACAGCCAGAGCTGCAGACTTTGCAACTGGGGAACCAGGTTTGAGTTTCAGCATCAGCTCGACATCCTGTGATTCTGGGCAAATCGCTTAATCTCCACATGCCTAAAGCCCAAAAGGAATGTGTTCTTGTATAATGCAACTGATGACCATGTAAAGGACTTCAATACCTTCGGGTCAAGTCTGTGCTATATAAAACTGCAAAACAAAAAAATGTTTTGCATGCTTCTGTCATACTTTGGCTACATTTGGGTGATATTTGTGCTACAATTGGACTCTTTTTTCTCTGGTGGCTATCTTGGAAGACTCCTTTGTTACGAAGCTCTCTAAATTAAGAATATGCATACTTCAGTCTATATGTCAGAAAGTTTTAATGGAATAGAAGAGGAAGATATTTGAGAACTCACTTAAAATGTGTCCTATTTTTTCTTTATCCTGCACTAACCATAATTTCAGTTACAAAATTAACCACCTCATTTTGTTGCTTTCTAAATTAAATGTTTCAAGTTTTACCAGTTTGATTTGATCAAGAAGGCTTCATTAATGCCACACTTTTGTCAGTAATAAGATTCTTGGCGCTTTAGTTGTTAGAACACTCTGGAAAGCTGAGGTAGAAGACAAGGGAATCAACTGACCAGCTGCTCCTGTTGAAGTACAAAAGGAAGATATTTGAGAACTCCCTTAAAACGTGTCCTTGTTTTCTTTCTACAGCACTAACCGTAATTTCTATGACAAAATGAACTCCCTCATTCGGTTCCTTCCTAAATTAAATGTTTTAAGTTTTACCAGTTTGATTCAATCAAGATGACTTCAGGTGCACCACACTTTTGTCATAAGTAAGACTGTTAGTGCTCTAGTAGTTATTTAGAACACTCTTGGGGGCTGCAGTAGAACACAAGGGAGTCAACTAGTAGGCTGCTTCTGTTGGGAGTTCATGTTTCACTGAGAATGTCAGACTTCATTCTTAAATGGCTGAGGAAAATATGCTTTCCTTTTAGCTTCTGGAGCACCTACCATAACCTCTAAGGGAAAATCATGAGAAAACTGTTTTATCTTAAACATGATTCATGAAATCCCAGCAGAAGGCTTTTTCACAGGTGAAAATCACCATAGCAACAAATGATTTATATTGTAATTGAAATCTGTTATCACCATCATGCTCTCCTTTTTGTGACCCTCATAATCTGCTATTCACTACAATGCATTTCAAATGGTGCTTTCATGTATATTGGTCCCAAGATAACTGACCTCACTTTCTAGTTGAAATGTTGACAGCCAATCAGATCTCACCATCAGATCTGTGCTGAGGATCCACCCAGATATACAAATTTGGATATCCTTTAATATCTTGAAAACAACTAAATGTATTTGCACCAAATAGCAAAAAGGCTTGTATCTGGACCAAAACCTACCTTTCTGCCAAATTTGGTGTAATTCCGTCCAGCAGTTCGGGCTGCAGTCATGTTCAAAACCCCTACTGAAATTAAAATTGGAAATACACTGTTTTTGACCCCCCCCCCTTTCTTTTTCTCAGTCCCTGCTTGATAGCTCACCCCTAAATTTTCCATGCACAATAAAACCCTTGGGCACACTTTAAAAAAAACTTTTGTGAAGATTCATCAAACAGTACCATAGATAAAGGCACGTCAAAAAACATGGACACTAGGTCCTAACTATAACTACCTACTGGCAAGTAGGTAGTGTGCATTTTATATATATATATAAATATATATATATATAATACAAATATATATATATATATTGTATAGATATATAGATATATATGCACAGTGGGGTAGGCTGACTGCGGTGGATCAGCTGCACTCCAGCTATCAACCCCTTTGTATGGCCAAAGGCTGTGTGTAGATTGAATGGTCACCCATGAAGCATTGTGCAAGGAGCCTGGCGAGGCCCTGCTACCAACCCTAATTCACAAAGCTAAAAGTCATTTGCAGTGGAGGACGACCAACCACCAATACACATACCTTCTGCTGTGCGGAGCAGGGGTTGGCCACCAACAAGACATTGGGCACATGGCCTGACCAAAAGCATTTAAGCAACTCTTTGTGCCTTTACATTATCGATCATAGAGTTCGAATTGTAGAGAAACTAAACATCCATTCAATGTATCACCATCCCTGACCCCTCCAGCCTGCCTCCATAGCAGACTACACTCAGGCGGATGTAAGCACACCCACAGATATAACATAAATTCAGCATTCTCATAGGATCATTGTAACTTTTGGAATATCTGTGTGTCATCCAATAGTAGGCACCGTACTGGCAAAATATTTGGTGATTAGATCACAATGGCCCTCATTACGACTATGGCAGTCTTCCTTGAAGACCGCCAAAGCTGCGAGTGGCAGAAGACAGCCAGTGCTGGCTGTCTTCTGCCCACCATATCATGGGTACTGCCGGATTTTTGCCACACTTTGAGTGGAGGCGCTCTGGCGGTTTCACCACCGGTCCCGCCCCACCAGTAGGACACCGCCTGTCTTATTATGGGCCATAAGAAGGCCTGGCGGTGTCCTGCTGGCTGTGTGCTGCTGGCGATGGATGCGCCCCTTCCCATTCCCTATCGGACAACCTTCTACCGGAAACAGGTAAGGTGATCATCCAACAGGGGAGGGAGGTGGGAGGGTGGGGGGTGTTGTATGCGTGCATGAGTGTGTGGTGTCTGCGTGTGTGCATGAATGTGTACATGTGTGGTTGTATGCGTGTATGAATGTTGAAGTGAGTGCGTGTCTGTATGTAAGTGTGTATGCAAGTGTGAGTGTTGTGGTGAATGCGTGCTTGTGTGTGAGTATGCATGTTTAGATGGGTGTGAGTATGTATGCTTGAATGTGTGTATGAATGTTGTGAATGCATGTTTGTATGCGTGTGTGTGAATGTGTGTATGTAGCTGTAGGCGAATGGGTGTATGCGTAGTGTGTGTGGGTGTCTGTGTGCATGTGTGGGGGAGGGGGGTTGGAGGGTGTGGGGAGGGCACGCTGTGGCTGAAGGGGGTTGGGGATGGGGCGCTGTGGCTGAAGGGAGGGGTGATGGGCGCTGTGGGTGAGTGGGGTCTAGTGCTTGCTGGAGGGGGTGGGGGAGTCGTCTACGGTGATAGGGAAGAAATTTCCTTTTACCGTTTCCATGAAAACCATGGCAGAAAGCTGGCTCTTAATACTGCTGGCAGTCTTCTGTGGACCGCCGGGGCGGAGATGAACATCTCTGGGCCGGCAGTTCCGACTGCCATGGCGATATGAGTGGAGATATGGAGGCTGGAAAAGGCCAACTCATAATGTGGCGGTCTGCACCACCCACCTATTGGCGGTGGGACTGCAACATTTACCCTGGTGGTCAAAAGACCGCCAGGGTCAAAATGAGGGCCATTATGTCCAAATTTCTTTGTTTGGAACGCTTCTTTAAATCAGATAGCTCAGGCAGGCAATGAGGATAAATGGCAGAAATAAGAGGGGTCCCTCCTTAATTCTCTGCCTTTATAACAATTTGAGGCTATTAAGTCAATGAGGCACTTTTGTGAATATGCTACAAATATAGGCTAAGAGAGAATACATTTGAAAGTTAAAATCTTTACTCTTTCATCATTGATTCATACTAGTCTAAAATTAAATTTTTATTCTAATCTGCTAATAAGTGGCTATTTAAACATTTGATTGATTTTGATGGTATATTCCGGAAGGTCAGTGAAAGAAAAAGATGTTAGTAGAGGGAATATTCTAAGTAACGTTTAACTTAGACACATAAAACATGCAATACTTGTTTCCATGTATGTATATTAGGTATCAGATGAAATTGAGTATGCCGGACATATAGGTAATTAGCTTCGTACAACAAAATAATTAATATTACTTTACAATATTTTGTTTAGTTCAAGGCTACTTTTAATATGGGTTTGGTGAAACCTTTCCATTCAGGGGGGCATTGATGCTGCCGTTTAAGAGCACATGCTGCAGAAATCAAGGTATCACAATAGCATCATACTACATTGAGAACCACTCATGAGTCATGTGCCAATTGTGTTTTTTCAAGTGAAGGGGATTTTGTATTATCAGAAGGGTGAGAGCAATCAGACAAGGGCACATGGTGTGCACAGCCAGCAACGGAGATTTGTAGAAGCAGGCGATCCCTCCAAAACAGCTATGTATCCAAAGTTCTCATAAAACTCCGAAAATAAAAATCTCAACATAGCAAAATACGCACATACTTGTTAAAGACATGTGTTCCAAATCCAAAACGTAGTATTGAATCTGCACTCCAAGCAGTACTACTATAGCACAGATTTACTATTTTTCTATTCACAAGCATAACTTGCCTAGAACGTTGCCCCAAATGCAGGTTCCTTGGTGTACTATTGACAATGTTGTATTTTTAGACACTGCAGTTTCACCAGTGTGGAATTCTAGTAGAGTAGAATTCCACAATGGAGAAAGACAGTACCACTGTGCGACTGCAATTTTTTTCGCGAAAATATTTTTCCGTGGAGAAACCACTTCCCTTAGATCTCCATAATGTCTGGGGGCTTTATTTTCTCTTCTCCATTCTGGAAAGAAGTTTCTCTAGTACTTTGAGAAAATCTCTGACCATTTCCAGGGTAGCAAGGTTCAGAGAGGTGTTCGTGAATGCCCATAGGCTCAAAAGCTTGTAGACGTTCAAATACTCCCAAGATAAACAACAGCTTGATCCACTAACCCCTTGAATGGGTTTCCTTCTACATAATTGCACACTGCTGAGATGCACAGTACACAGTTGTATTCATTTACAGTTGTTAAGTATTCTTTTGTGGATACTCAACAGGCATTACTGAATCAGGTCCATGGTCTTGATGCCTTTCCACCTTCAACATCAAATTACACCCATGGATCTCTCTTGCACGAAGTTAGCCCTTGCCCACTACACTCATCCTCCTAACATGTGGGACTGGAAGCAACCAAAGATCACTCACCACAGATTCACCAGAAAGGGGTGCTCCAGCAGCTGCATCACCTGCAGTTCCTTAAAGACATTCCGCACTTCATTTCGCTCCACACATTTCTGCTTGTTCATGTACTTCATAGCGTACATTTTTTTGGTGTCCCTCTTCTGGACAATGCACACCTAAAACAAAATGGAAGAACAAGGCAAAAGATCACCACCTTAGAGCGTCTTCACTCTGTCGGGTTATGACATACTTGGCACAGACATATTCTGAAGCTCACAGCCAAAGCAAGAATGAATGCTTTTGTCAAAGGCTTAGTAAAGATGTAGTGGAGTGAGGTTTGAAAGAAATGTGTTAATATACCATCCCCATCCCCATTGTAAAGATGCTGAGACAGTAATGCTTACAGGGAATTCACATAACTCACAATTTACAGGGAGTGAGCCGTCAGCCAACTGACTTCCCTGGAACATGAATCTCAACATGGAAGTTGACATAGAACGTCCACTGTGCAATACACTTAAAACTGTGGTAAAGTGCCTTACACATATCAGGATGAAAGTGAACCTACTGCAATATTGTCAGAATGTATTATGTGTTGCTCCAAATATTAACACTCTATTGCCCTACATAATGTGAGGAACCCCTACATTTGTACATGCTAAAATATTACCTCAACAACTTTTCCACAGGTTGCTGAATCAGAGATGCTGTTAAACCTCAATTTAATGAGGCAATGTGTCCCAAGATAAGACAGCACTCAAAATATCTAAATACAGTCAATTAGGTAGGGACAGAGTCAATAATTGAGTTATATATCATGAATAAACACGTTTCAAATTCAAATAGTGTGTTATAGAGATCATAAATGCAAATGTATAAAGAATCAATGATCTCAGAATAGGGTATTACAGAATAATATGCAAAACAGAAAAATTCTTAGCTGCAAAATGAACAGGAAGTCGGACAGCATCCGTAGTAGCAAAAGTAAAGATCTGCTCACCCCCCAAAAACATGGGTTTACATACAGTTTTCTTGCATAGGCAATAATAAGTTCTGCAGAATCATCATGGTGTGAGCAAAAGAATTACATCCTCAACAAATCAAAGCACATTTCTAAGAAAAGTCATTCTGCTTTAGCGTCTAAGCACTAAATGAATATTGATTCTGTCCACTCTATGCTAATGACAACAGATGGCAGACCAAACTAGTTACATGAACAACAACAAATTATTTTCAATGAATAAGCTGAGTTAGTAGAAGGTCCTTGGGAAATGCAACATTTCGATTTAGGTGATGGAAAGTTTTCATCCAGAACAGCAAGGCTAACGCCAATGGAAATGAAGAAACAATAAAGTCACCAAGAAGCTCAAGAACAGGTCTGCCCCTATTGCCCAAGACGTCTTGACTGTGTGCTGAAGAAATGATGAACAGTGAACATGCAAGAGGGGACATCCATATTAAACAAGATATTGTCCAGGCCTAAAATGATTCCTAGTCAAAAAGAGTGAGGTAGAAAAATACACTTTTAAAAGACAGAGCAAATTTGTTTCAAATGTAACAGCACCATGTGAGTGTGCACTTGCGAATCTGAAAGTAAATTTACGTTCTACATGGAGTTATTCAGGCACAAATATATAAAAGCACAAAACCTTCAATACTAACTATGGATCTTAAACCATGGTTCTAGCTAGGATACTAAATATCTTTGAATGGGATTAAAAGCTTTTAAAAGTATGACGTAGTTAACATCCCAACTATGGACCTCATCATGATCTTGGCAGTCGAGCACCACCATGCCGGCGGTGGCGGTATGACCACCAACGGCATGGCGGTGCTCAACCACCATATAATGATGCAAGTAGTGAACTGGCTGCAAAGCAGCCAGTTCACCACCACCCACCGCCAGGGCCAAAGGTAGCTACTGTCGACCCGGCAGTCGACCATAGACCGGCGGTGGGATAATGATCCCATTTCCACCAGGGATTTCCTGGTGTGATACCCCACCAGGTAATCCCTGGCGGAAAGCATACTGGTGACAGGAATTCTCATTCCTGTCACCAATATGTGACACTCCAGGCACCCCCCACTGCCTCCCCCTCCCACCCCCCCCAAGCCCCCCTCAGCATCCCCCACCCCCCTAAAAAACATGTACACATCCACATACATGCCTACACATGCACACATCGCACACGCACACATTCACAGACATACACATACCAAAAATACATAAATACATGCGAACACACATCTCCCCTTCACACACACATGCACCCCCCCATGCAGGCACTCAATCACTCCACACACACACACCCAACCCCCTTTTCTCTCGGCACTGCTCCGAGAGAGAACTGGCTCCCTGGATGCTGCTCTGCCGGCAGCACTTCGTCTCCGTAAACTGCCACGCCTATTACTGCATCATAATAGGCGTGGTGGTGTCTGGCTGACGTGGTGGTGAGAGTGGGGCAGCATCCACCTCTGCCACCGACTGTCAGTATGGTGTCTGGCGGTTCACACCGCCATCAATGGCAGTGTTCCACCAGGCATCATTATATGGCGGTCATAGGTCTGCCAGCACTGGCGGTCCTGCCGCGGAGGTCATCTCGGCGATCCACTGTTTGGACCGCCAAGATCATAATGAGGTCCTATATTTCTGTTGGAAATCCGCCTTTTCCGCATATTCACCCTGAATTTTTCACCTTTTGCTGGACCCTATATTGTTGCTGGCTTTAGAACTCTGTGTATTTAATCTTTGTTAACCAGGTGTAAAATGTCTGTACGCCCCTTCTAAACATTCTTAAATTAGCTTATTCCTACTTGGAACAATGAACTTGTCCAAAGTCCCTAATGTATCACGTAGAAAGTGCACCCAGGGCCTGGACGTTAAATGCCACTAGTGGAATGCCGCACCTATTGTGCCATCCACTACACGCAGGGCAATGACTTCAGGCAATCCCTGTATAGCCTGACTTTTGCAGTTTAAACCCTGCAGTACAGCCTGTCAAAATAACTCTTTTGCCAGAAGCAAAACCTTCCTTTTACATATTAATAAGTCACCTTGAAGCAGACCTTGCAGCTCACAAGGTAGGATGCATAGTATTTAAAATGGGGCTTGTAGAAAAATAATGCTACCACGTTCCTAGAATGACAAGGCCCAAAAAACTTTTTTCACTGTGGCAGGCCTAGCTGTCAGCTGTGGAAAACTATAGAGTACACATTAAAATAATACTATTGTGTCTGGGGAATGAGACAGGTTAAATAAATATTTAAACAGCTGTTTTTAATATAAAATCCCCCAAAATCTGATTTTTAATAACAATTAAGAAAAAGTAACTTTGAGAATGCTACCTTTTATCTGCCAGAGTTGCCAGAAGACGAGTCAGCTTAAGCCTCAGCTAGCTCCCAGCCTATGCTCTGCCTTTAATAGTGTGAAATGCCTCTCTTAAACAAACAAAAGACTGACCTGAATGGGCAGAGATGACTCCTCGGAACTCTACAGAATATTAGGAGTGGGGCAGTGGGCATTCTGCAATGCCACACTGTTAAATCCTGCCTGACAGGCATGATGAGCCACATGTAACGCTTGGGTGAACACTTAAAAGGGAGAAAACAGGATGCCTAGACAATTTTACTGTTTGCTGAAGGGCCTTGCTGTTGTCCTGTCAGAATTCTGTTTCATGGTTTGGTGTGGATACAGTACCTGCTTCAAACTAGATTTTAGAGTTAGATGTAGAGCACATTAGGATTACCATAGTAAATATTCCATCCTCAGAGCCCATGTTTAGCTTGGCCGAAAACTATCGCCATCTTCTTAAATTACCTGACACATAGCATTTGGGCCTGTTTTGCAGTACGGCAAACAGGAACTACTAAAAAAGTATATGTCCTTGGCACCAGGAACCTTTATCCCCTTGGTTAGGGAGTGCTGAGGTGTTACCCCACCCACTAGCTTGTGCTAGGCATAAATGTGGCACCTCCAAACACCCAATTCAGAACACTTTCTGGGCCAAAGATCAGAATAGGACTGGACATGGTGTCTGTGACCTGAGAGAAGCCCTGAAGAACCCACTCCTTCTTGTACCCAGGACAAAGAAGTTGACTCCAAGAGTTAGTTGGCTGACCTCGTTTGGGACTACAGAGAGACAACAAGCTGCAAGTGAACTTTTCCTGGACGTACCCAGCTTACCAACAGCAACTGGACTAAATCTTGCCGTTTTCCTCTGCCCGACACTGTGTGATTCTATAAATGCCTGTCCAGTGTCCTGGAGGCTTTAGATGTGTACTGTTGTTGGTTGGTACTTAAAACACTTAGTTAGAAGGTAAACTCTTTGACCGGGAAGAACATGGCAACCTATTCAACCCACGCTCCATCATGGTAAGCCTAAAATTGTGCCTCTGTCCTGGTTTACCTGGACGATTGACTATCACTGATGTTTTGTGGTTTTTGGCTTCGAAAACCTAAAAAAGTATCTCTGGATTTATATATTGTCTTTTTGTCATTTTGGTGTGATTATTACATATTACTCTATTTTTCTAATCTGCTTTGAGAATTTGTATTGTTTTCCATTACTACTATTTCGATACTGCGTAAATACTTTACACTTGGTCATAGGTTATACCTGTCTTCTCTGTGCTATTGCTACTGGGGTATGAGCTCAAGTTAATTTAGTGACTTTGATGTTTCACCCTGACAATGGTTATTATTCGTAGAGGTGGTGGGACGTCACAAACTCAAAAGAATAATTTTGTTTCTTAAGAGTTCCCATTTATCTAAGTACAGTAACCAAGCCATTTGTTTTGCTAGGATCCCAACTACCATTTCAACTTTCTAATCATGACATGCTAGGATTGTGGACATAGCTACAGACTCAGCCATAGTCTTAATTTTCCAAGTTTGGCTCCAACTGTTGTCCCAACTATGGCCCTACCTATGGGTCTAACTGACTCTTGCTATAATGTCATCAATGAACCCATCTATGATTCCAACTGAGTCTCAAATTTTTGTCAAAACTACTGTTTGAATTATTGTCCAAATGCGGCCACAGACATAGCCCGAGTCAAGGTCCCTGACAATAATTCACTAGCTATTGTGCTAACTATGGTCCCGTCAATATTGTCAGCTATGTTTCCTCATATGGTCACAACTAATGAAGGATAGCACTGTAATTGTTGTCCTCAACTGGATCCCGGGCATGGGTCTAACAATGGCAACAAATGCCCAACTATGAAGAGCTTGCAGGCTTTGGTGAAATAAAGTTGAGAAGCCTGCTGCTCTTTACAGGAACCATGGCCCAAAAATAAATCACAATGTCTTTACAGACTACTGCAGAGACTCTCAGATGACTACTGAGTAGCAAAGGAACAAATAATAAGCACAGATTGTCCTCATCAAATTTAACATCAAATCAAATCTGCTGTTAACTAAGGCAATCCTACCATTCATTCAATTGATCATAGGTCTAACTAAGTAGAAGAGTTGAAACAACAACATGGCAAAATAAATGAATGGGCTTCTCACAAGGACAAATGTGAGTACATCATAGAAGATACTACGTTTATTGAGAAGGACCCAGAGAAATTGTGTAGTAAGGACCTCTTGGACCTAAGTGGGTTCCCCCTGTTTTTAGCTTCATTTTACATTTTGAAGTCTATGGGGGTCATTCTGAGCCGCCGCCCGCCAAGCGGGAACCGCCAGAATACTGCTGCGCGGTCAAAAGACCGCTGCGGTTATTCTGAGTTCCCCGCTGGGCTGGCAGGCGACCGCCAGAAGGCCGCCCGCCAGCCCAGCGGGAAACCCCCTTCCATGAGGATGCCGGCTCCGAGTTGTAGGGGTGCGACGGCAGTTGCACCCGTCGCGATTTTCAGTGTCTGCTTGGCAGACACTGAAAATCTTGGTGGGGCCCTGTTAGGGGGCCCCGCGACACCCGTTACCGCCAGCCAGGTTCTGGCGGTCGAAACCGCCAGAGCCAGGCTGGCGGTAAGGGGGTCGTAATCCCCATGGCGGCACTGCTTGCAGTGCCGCAATGGAGGATTCCCTTGGGCAGCGGGAAACCGGCGGGACACCGCCGGCTTCCCGTATCTGACCGCAGCTGTACCGCCGCGGTCAGAATGCCCATGGGAGCACCGCCAGCCTGTTGGCGGTGCTCCCGCGGTCGTGGACCGCCAGGGTCAGAATGACCCCCTATATGTTTTAGCTAACCTGCTTTTAACAATTACATTTACATGGATTTCCTGCACGATATTCTTCTAGGAAAATGTACAAGTTACTTGGTGGGTTTGCCTTTGCATGACATGTAATCAGTACTTTCTGTTCAAGGCTAGGAACACTATAAACAATATCCTAGTCCTTCTTCTGCCCATTCCGGAGTCAGCATTGCATCATAGCTGTGCTTCCAACACTGTATGGCTTTATTATACAAACAGTGCACTGACCCAGAAGGGGCAGAGGGCATTCCAGCCAAGACCTTCCTGGGATGAAATGATGTGTTTGACATGCAGTTGTGCTTGTGTTAATCTGTTAGCTTCCAGAGAGGATTGTCATCTGCATCACAGGCCAACTCCTGACTTTGGTATGGGGATGGGGCTAATCCCTTAGATCGGGCTAGGCAGAAGGGTACACCTGTTATGCTCTCAGTGCAAGTTTATATAGGAACGTCCAGAACCTCTAGAACATCTAGAACCATGTTCACTATGGTTGGATATTTTAATTTCTTTGCCATGCTTGTAATGCTGGTTATTTGCTTTGTTTCATCTGCCCAGTTATCCCAGCTCACTCGCTTTATGCCGGACTGGGATTGTTCCAAAAAATGTACTGAAAACTAATCTTGCACGTCTTTGTGCTCTGCCTTGGCATGCATGAGTATTGCCACAAAAGGGTACGATCTGTTTTCAGGAGTTCCCTGGAGAGTCAGAGTATCATGTTCAGGTTGCCATAATCATGTTCCACCCTGATAGGTTTAAGGTTTTGGGTGGGGCGCTGTGAGCTACTCAGGAATTGGGTCGACATTCACTGATGGTGTGGACGGACTCAGTCTTCCAGATTCTGAAGTTCTGCCATCCTAGATGCTCAGTCTTATTATCTGAGTAGGAACCATAAAACAAAGTGACACTTAAAAATGATAACAGACTGTGGTAGTAACTTATACTTGGCCTAGAGTATGCCGTCATATACTTCAAAAACTGCAGGTAGACATGTTCAACATTGCTAAACTGATCGACATGTTGACAACATCTTTAGTTTCCAATCAAGTGAAAGTGGAGTTCGTGTGCTGCTGACTTGACTGGACTGCTGACTACTTGCCAGACTCCACAGTGTAAGTTGACACTTCGTAAAGAGTGAATTGGAACACAGATGCTGAAAATAAAAACAAAAGATTTCAAAAAAACCTAGTTGCAACAGATCAAGTACAATAAATAAATATGCAGACACCAAAGACATGTATGTCCATTGAGGGGTGAGAGGTGCATTTATGTCTGGTCTGTCATATATCCTCGCTAATATTTCTAAAAATATAATCGAATAAATCCCCTGATCTGGTAGTGTGATGTGGGAATAAGGGTTTGCAGATTTACAAGCACAGTCTTCGTCTTCTTTTATCAGCAGGAAATAGGGATGAAGCTGGAAATCTCCTTTTCAGAGAGAGAGAGCCATAATACAGACACAAAAGGGAAGGAAGCCTTCACACTTTACTCTTATTAGCCCAGTAGAGGCAGTACCTCCTGGGGAGCTAAACTACGGGACATGGCAAAATGTAATCCCTGCAATTCTAAAGGTTCTACAAACTCCATAGAGTTAACACTGTCAATACGCAAACAAATAGGCCAGGAAAAAGCAATCCTATGGAGATCATCATCTCTAGTTCTCTCGTATCCTAGAATCTTGATTCAAACAAAAGCACCAAGGATATTAGAAATACAATTCGCATGTCTTTAGGCTACTTGGAACCTCTATTTTGTACCTAATTTCTATAGTAGAGATTCCAAAATGGATTCTGCTTTACGCATGCTATCCATAACATACACATTCTTTATGCATCCTGCAATATGTACAATGCCTCACTCACACATGCGTATCCAAGCACACAGCATGCCACAATGTACCTGGTTGCAAAAGACTGAACAGATAATTTACACAGGCTAGTCAACTCGGCCACTTGCCCTCCAATGGGTAATGGGGGAAGGTATTTCCCACTGCTTAGAATTCAATGCTTCCACCACTGTTAGTCTAATGCAAACCAGTAAGATGACACTAGTCGCGCTTACAATGGAAGGTATGCATTGAGCACACCTCTACATCACAAAGCTCCAGTACGGTTTGCAACTAAAACTGACCTCAGTGCACATGCATGTGAGATGTGTGCTTCAAGGCCAAAAACAGAGCCACATCATGAGTAATTCAGGGCACTGTCCACATTCACAAAATCATTCAGGGGACCTTCCCACCCGATCACTTGGGCCACATGTAAAAAAGGAAGGAATTATTTTATTTGAGCAGCTGGCACGTTTTATGAGCTTGCAAATAAACTTTCTGGAAATATCTACATATTTAGGAAAGCTGCAGAAAGGATTTGTTAACATGCCTACTCAGCCTACTGAAATGGTTAATATATTTATGGACGTTGTCTTGACTACCCTCTCCTAGTATTAACAATGCTTGTGGCTCAAGCGGCCCATGACATTGAGATACAAGGAAGAAGTAGAACGTTACACTTCAACTAAATTGGAACAAGTTAACAACCTCTTAAAGAGATGAAGAGGATATTGTTTCTAGTTAACTTATAATCATAATACTTAAAAGGCATTTGTAACTCACCACGGAACCTGTTCATATATAATTATAGATATGTAGGGCCTGACAGAGTTTGGTGAAGGGGTACACTGTCACAAATATGATGGATATCCCGTCCGCCTAATTACAAGTACATTATATCCTATGGCACTTATAACAAGGCAAACAAGATATATGTCATATTGTAATCGAATACCCTGTCAGCTAAACTCTAATTCACTCCCATGTTAGGCTTCATGAATGTTTGTGATTCATTGTTGGCAATATTGGAAGGGAAATAGGGGAAGATGTAGTTCTGAAGTCACGCAAGGTAGTTTGCCATGTTAAGTTTCTAACAAAATGATTACACTTAGTATGTTTGATGCGAGTTAATTGTATGCACAGGGTTTAGTTTTTGTTGGTATCATTTAGCTCTACTTATCATTGCTTAACAGTGGACAGCACACACCTCCTTCCCGGACCAATGGGAGGGTTGCCTTCTGGGAACCATTATTCACCAAGTAGATGAATTATACTTCCTGTGGGTGTGAGAAACTCATGTGGTGGTTGACAACTACACTACTTGCTTCACAATGTCAGTTGTCCCTGGTGAAAATGAAAGAAATGTGGATAACAACCTTAACTCATTTGCTGTGTTTTGCCACTCTCTTCTTTCATTACCTCTTTAAGATGTAATCCATTATCAAGTCATGCAAAAACAAAAATCAAAAACAGAAGAGAAAACCCAGAGGCGTGAAAGATTATACACTAGAGATTCAACAAATTAGATACAAAATATGAAAAAATAAAACACTCATGTTCTCTACATCTTATATATGCAGACATTTAGGAACATCAAAGAAATGTAGAATATTCAGATCTCTTTATAGTTCCACTTTTTGAAACTGAGTGATCTATAGGGTGCAGAATGTTAGCAGATGTTGCATTTTCAAAGTTTTATGAAGCCATGCTGTGTTTTTGCCCACAGGGAATTCTCTTCACTGCCTGAAAAATGTACTCTCAATATTTTTAATGACATATTTTATCAGGTTTACATCCACAATAATATGAGCAGAAGATAAAATCAAATACCATAAGAAGCACAAAAAACAAAACTACCCTGTCCAGACCTAATGAAGCCCCATCCAGATGACCCACTCGGACCAGCCTGCTAAGCCGTACTCCAGAGAGGACATAAAGCACCTCTGCCCTATATTTATCACTTTAATTACTTTGGAAAGTAAAATTGGAGTTACTTCCTCTAACAATGAATTTGTGGGGTCTTCTAGCTTCATCACTATCCCTCTATATTGGCACAATTCTGACCAAACTTTAGAATGTTTTTTTGACCATCCTCTGACTACAAAAATGGGCTTTTCCAAGCTCATGTACTGATCTAGACTTCCACTCACCCAGCTACGGGGTGGTCTTGTCCTTCCACTTAAAGGCAATAGCTCTCTATGCCACCACCAAGCATAACCACAGCAAAGTCATTTTGTAACACAATACAGTCCTTAAAGCGGAAATGTCTCCCTCTCAAAAAGATGACTATCCAGCACCCCTATATTGTGTGTATCATATCCCTTACTTGCAAATGCCACATCCCCCATATTCCACAAATTATGCCAGGTCAGGCACAACCTATGTAAGAATTACAGTTGGACTATGCAATACCTAGATGCTAATGTTGAATCTTGTGGGAATGTACTGGCCTCTTTCCAGTCCTCGTTCTGTGACCACACCCAGCGCAACAGCTCAAAGGAGTGCTGCATATTGATCAGTAAAGATGAGTAAACCTGCTTTATCTTGTGGGTTCCCAAGTCCCCTAACAATAATTTGGTCTCCATAGGGTTAAAGTCTGTCAATTCCCCCAGCTCAGAGATCAGCCCAGTCAGTCAGTATCTTGCTGGAAGAATAGACTCCAAAGGAGGTTGTACTCCCCATGAAGGCCTTGAAAGGAGTTCAGGATGATCCCTGACATTACATCCCACAGAATTGAGTCTCATTGTTAAAAGCCTCATAGCCTTGCCTCCAGCTGCAGCATTGTCACTTACCACAGTGGTGTTCCTTGGTAAGTTTGTGACCCCAATCCTGTATGCCCTTCCATATTTTAATGCTTTGTGGCCTGCGGGCTACTTTCAATTTTCAACTGGATTTCAGCACAGTGTCTTATAATTTTAAAAATGGAAGGAGAAACCATCCAAAGCTTAAGTGGGAACTATTGAAACAGAATTGTATCTTGGGACATTCTCAGTAAACCATGAAATAGATGCAGCTGAGATAATGACTGCACATATTTTGTCACAGTATAGCCTTAAATGTTACCATATATTCAGGTGAGTGCACTAATGTCTAAAAGTTTAGTTGTAAAGTGGTGCACTTGAGAACCATAGTAATGTGCGTTCACCATAGAAAAGCATTGTTGGAAGAGGCCCTTTTTGCAGGATCATCCCCAAACTTTTTGCCTTCTTCCTCCTTTTTTGTATGATCTGTTTTTGCTGGCTTTAGGACTCTGGGCACTTTACCACTGCTGACCAGTGCTAAAGTGCAAGTGCTCTCTGTTAAATGGGATTGGTAATTGGTTTATCCATGATTAGCAATTTTGATTTACTCGTAATTACCTAGTAAAAAGCACTAGAGGTGCCTAGGGCCTGCAGAACTGATTGTGCCACCCACATGAGTAGTCTTGTAAACAAGTCTCAAACCTGCCACTGCCATGTCTGTGTGGGAACACTGGAACTGCCAGTTCGACCTTGCAAGTGCACCCACTTTCCAGACCCAAACCTTCCCTTATACTACATGCAAGTCACCCCTAAGGTAGGCCCAAGGCCACCTCATGGCACGGTGCAGTGTATTTAAAAGGTAGGACATGTACCGGTGTGCTTTTCATGTCCTGATAGTGATATACTGCTAAATTCGGGTATCACTATTGCAAGGCCTATCTCTCCCATAGGTTAATAAGGGATTGCCTTGAAATATCTTTTTTAAAGTGAAATTTACCACTGGGAGCAGATAGAGTTATTGAGTTTGGGGTATCTGAACTCACATTTTAAAAATACATCTTTTGGTGAAGTTGTTTTTTAAATTATACATTTGAAAAAGCCTTTTTTAGAAAGTGAGCATTTTCTTTGCTTAACCATTCTGTGCCTCTGCCTGACTCTGGAATACACATCTGGGTCAGGATGACAGTTGGGCTGTTTGTGAATTCACTCTAAGCAGTCACACAAAGGGGAGCTGAGGTGTGCCTTGCATATCCTGGTGGGTCTTCCTGGGCTTGGGTGGTGGGAGGAGCTGACACTTGCACCTGAATAGGGCTGTGACTGTACTTACACAAAGCAGTTTCCAACCCTCTGGAGTGTGTCTGCGGCCAGGGCAGGAAAGGCAGGGTTTTGTGCACTACAAAGACTTTCCTTTGAAGTTTGCCTACTTTAAAGGCAGAAATAAGTATAAGAGACCACAACTTCAGAACACTTCTGGACTGAGGACATTCTGCCAGAAAGAAGAGCTAGGTGCAGTAGGAGGGACTGCCACTCTGCCTGTTGCTTTGCTGTGCTGGCCTGCTGCTTGCTTCTTCTGTCCTGGGAGTGAAAGGACTAGACTTTACTTTCCACATCCTGCTTTCCAAGCCTCTCCAAAGGCTTGAACTGAGCTTGCCTCCTATTAGAAGTCTCAGGGACATCAACAACTTCATCTGCCAGCACCTGGGCTCTCTTGCCGGGACCCTGACTCACCAAGTGGTGCCAAATCCAGTTCCTGGGCCCTTGACAGTGCATTCCGGTATATCCAAGAAAAAAACAAGTTTATTGATGCCAGAGCGACTTCAGAACCTGCTTCACTGTCTGTCTCCATGCTGCTGCCTGCACAAGGAGCTGTGGTCCCCACTGAGTGCTATGACCATGAGCGATGCCGCTGCAGCACTTCCGAAGTCCCGCCACAGCAAGAGTCCTGAGTGCCGTGTATCCGACGTCCAAGAAACCTGACTCCAACACCACCGCAACACCTGTGGCTCTGTGGTGTGATCACAACACCACAAAGTTGACACCTCGCGTCTTGACCTGCTGGATTCCGCGACCCCGCCAGGTCATAAGGAACCAAAGCCTCACCACCAAAGCTGCATTACCTCCCCTGCAACGGTGTTGAACCGACGCCTCACCTCCCCTGTTTGGCAGTAAGAAAACAATGTCTCACCTCCCCGGTAGCAGGAAGGAACCAATGCTGCACCGGCTTCATCAACACCTCACATCCACGACTCCATGCATTGTCTTTGTTTCGTTATTTACCAAAGGTACTGTGTCTGGGGTCCGTGCGACTCCGTGACCACACCGCACTCCCTTCTGCAGGACTGTTGGGAAGGGCTCCGTCAACAACATTGTTGTTAGACCTGACAGCCTTAGGGTAGTCACCCCTGACTTTTTGCCTGCCTCCCTCCACGTTTTGGACACTGTTTTTGCTGGCTTTTAGACTCTGCGCACTTTACCACTGCTAACCAGTGCTAAAGTGCATATGCTCTCTCCCTTAAACATGGTAACCTTGAATCATACCTGATTGGACTATTAATTTACTTATAAGTCCCTAGTAATGTGCACTCTATGTGCATAGGGCCGGTAGATTAAATGCTACTAGTGGGCCTGCAGCACTAGTTGTGCCACCCACTTAAGTAGCCCCTTTTTCCTTGTCTCAGGCCTGCCATTGCAAGGCCTGTGTGTGCAGTTTCACTGACACCTCGACTTGGCATTTAAAAGTACTTGCCAAGCCTAAAACTCCCCTTTCTCCACATATAAGTCACCTCTAATGTGTGCCCTAGGTAACCCCTAGAGCAGGGTGCTGTATGGGAGAAAGGCAGGACATGTACCTGTGTATTTTACATGTCCTGGTAGTGTAAAACTCCTAAATTCGTTTTTGCACTACTGTGAGGCCTGCTCCCTTCATAGGTTAACATTGGGGCTGCCCTCATACAGTATTGAAGTGGTAGCTGCTGATCTGAAAGGAGTAGGAAGGTCATATTTAGTATGGCCAGAATGGTAATATAAAATCCTGCTGACTGGTGAAGTTGGATTTAATATTGCTATTCTAGAAATGCCACTTTTAGAAAGTGAGCATTTCTTTGAACTTAAATCTTTCTGTGCCTTACAATCCACGTCTGGCTGGGCTTGGTTGACAGCTCCTTGTGCATTCACTCAGACACACCCCAAACACAGGGTACTCAGCCTCACTTGCATACATCTGCATTTTGAATGGGTCTTCCTGGGCTGGGAGGGTGGAGGGCCTGCTCTCACACAAAGGACTGTCACATCCCCTACTGGGACCCTGGCAGACAGGATTGAACTGAAAGGGGACCTGGTGCACTTCTTAGCCACTCTTTGAAGTCTCCCCCACTTCAAAGGCACATTTGGGTATAAAACAGGGCCTCTGCCCTACCTCATCAGACACTTGCTGGAGAAGAAACCTGAACCAGAAACTACATCCTGCCAAAAAGAACTGCCTGGCTGCTCAAAGGACTCACCTGTCTGCTTTCTACAAAGGACTGATGCCTTGCTGTTGGCCTGCTGCCTTGCTGAACTCTTGTCTGGCTGTGAAAGTGCTCTCCAAGGGCTTGGATAGAGCTTGCCTCCTGTTCCCTGAAGTCTCAGGACCAAAAAGTCTTCTCTTTTTCACTTGGACGCTCCGTGCGCCGAAAATTTCGACGCACAGCTTGTGCCGCGGTGAGAAAAACGCAGCACACCGACGCTGATCGACGCGACGCCTTCGGGACGACCGGAAATCCGACGCACGGCTTCGCAAGGACAACGCCGCCCGACCTCTAGAGGAGAAATCGACGCGACGCCTGCCGTGAGATCGTAATTTCGACGCGCAGCCCCGCAGAAAGACGCGCAGCCGGAAAACAAGCAGGAAAATCCACGCACAGACCCGGGACATCTGGTAATCCCTGCGATCCACAGAAAGAGACTGTCCGCGTGCCGGAAAACGACGCACGACTTCCCCGCGTGGAAAATAACAATGCAAGTCCGTGTGTGCTGGGGAGAAATCGACGCACACACCCTTTTTCCACGCACCTCTTCTTTTGTGGCCCTCTGAGGAGATTTTTCCACTCCAAATCAGGTACTTGTGCTTGAAAGAGACTTTGTTTATATTTTAAAGACTTAAGACACTTTATATCACTTTTCAGTGATATCTCTACAAGTTCACATTACAACTGTATTCTTTTTGACCTACAATTATCCTGATAAATATTATATATTTTTCTAAACACTGTGTGGTGTATTTTTGTGGTGTTATATGGTGGTATTGTATGATTTATTGCACAAATACTTTACACATTGCCTTCTAAGTTAAGCCTGACTGCTCGTGCCAAGCTACCAGAGGGTGGGCACAGGATAATCTTGGATTGTGTGTGACTTACCCTGACTAGAGTGAGGGCTTTTGCTTGGACAGGGTGTAACCTGACTGCCAACCAAAAACCCCATTTCTAACAATTGTGATATCCCAAGTTGCTGCTTTTGTGTTTCTAAGCATATTTCTTTTTAGATTTTACATTTAAAAATTAGTGTCTTTGCTTGTGTATGTCAGATTATTGTCATTTTAGACTTGTTTTATTCAGACCAAATATTGGCTATTTTTCTAAACTGGTGTGGAGTCCTTCTGTAGTTTTTTCTCTGTGCTACTGTGTGTGTACAAATACTTTACACATTGCCACTGAGATAAGCCTGGGTGCTCATACCAAGCTAACCACGGGGTGAGCAGGGGTTATCTTAGCTTTGTGGCTTCCTCATCCTGACTAGGGTGAGAGCCATACTTAGACAGGGTGCAAACCACTGCCAACTCGAGACCCCATTTCTAATAAGTATAACTTACTCTGTTGGTATAACATGAAAAGTTTAAGCGAAGAAATTGATTTTGATATATTTTGTTTCCTTAGCCTGTTAATTAATGGATTTTCTTGAAATACATTTGTTCTTTTAAGTGTTACTCCTTAGTGTCACTTGGGTGTTTTATTCCCACTGTAGTTCTGCAATATAGTTATGAATGTGAATGTAAAAGCACAATTTTTCTTTTCACAGCTTTCAACATTTTGTTGGTAATGATTAGTAATGACAAAGTAAATTAATTAAATGCTAAATAAATGTATTTGAGTTATTGAACGGCACATCGATTCTATTGCTTAGCTAAGCCACAGAAGTTGTTAAGCCCATCACTGTGCAGTACCGGAGAGAAAGATAGACCCCCTTTCCCATGACAGTGATGGGAGACTTTTGAAAAGTATCAGATGCCCACCATGTGGTGCCTTTTGATTGGATGAAGGAATCATTACATCCAAAAATTGAGAACTCTCAATGAATCAGAACAATTTGTGACTTTCAATTTATTGTTCCCTGATCGACTTTCAGTACTCTTCACCTGGGCCTGCTTGAGAGAAGGCCCCCTTTTCTTTTGCCCAGCTTGAATCCTCAAACTACTGCCCTAGCCCCATGGACTCTTTGACACTTTCCCTAATGCTGATGACCAAAGACTGCTGATTTTGCCCCTTTGTCACTATTGCTGGTGACCTTTCTGCATGGACTAAATTTCCCAAGAATTGAATGATATTTATTTCATTTTTAAACCATCCTTATGCTGAAGCTTAGACTTAGGATTTTTCTGACCCTGTTTGAAGACGCTTAACAGCGCTTTAAATGCTTATGTTGTTCCCTTTTATTTACTTTTTGCCAGTTCTAGTTACTCTGAAGTTGATAAAACTGTGATTCTTTCATCGCTTAGGTCACCCTATAGTGGTCTTATATCTTTATAGTCTGTTTTTGTGGATTGATTTTATTAATCAGTTAGCAATAAAGCCTGTTAACTTTTGTTCTGACTTGGTTTTCCTTGTGTGGCCACATTGGTCATACTGTATGGAGTAATGTTGTTTGTTGTCCTGTGAAAAGTTATGCCAAACTGCTTCTTAACTCTGGGTGGGTAAAAAGGTTTGTCGACCTTATGTACAGAATGTATTACCCGCATGGGCAATTTGAAATGGTGCAGCAGAACACAATATTCAAGGAATATGAAAAAGGACTCAGAACCAACACTACAGCTATGGTTTCAACCCTTGCTCTTGAAGATGACAAATTTAGCACTGCACATAGCCAGCAAAGTTTGTCTCGTTCTGCAGCTTCCTCTGAAAGAGAACTTTTATGTACAAATGATATAAAGGTATGCATGTTTTACTATGTGCAATAGTTTTCCTGCTACAGATTTTTTTGTGGAGTCTTGTGCACAACTATACTCCCATTAGACATTTACTCCAGCAATTTTTTTTTTTTAAAACTTTTGCATAGCCTGCGATGTTAATAAAAATTGCTATTTCATAAAGGTCTGCTGGAATATACTTTATTATTTTGTAGTACCCTTATCACACTCCAATCATCTTTTCTAAAGAAGTGCAAGACAACAAGAAGTACTGTGAATAAAAAAGTAGAAAATGAAGATAAAAAGAACAAACTAGCTGATGGAAAGAACCTAAAATGGAACCATGTGTTATAATGATATATTTTTGGTCCACAATGCATGATATCTAAACACATTTTAAGGGGCTTGCCCTATTCAATCTCCCCATCCAGCAGGGTAGGATTGAGAACCCAAAGCAGCCCTGGCAAATTTTGTCAGACCAGCCCCTATTGGTTACATAGCGAGTGAGCCTGACCACCACAATGGGGCTTGTGGGGGGGTGGGGTCTTCCCACAAAGACAATTCAGAAAAAAGGGAAACATTTTGCATTCTACAACACATTTTTCATTACATATTCAATTGTATTCGGTTTTATAGCATAGTAAATGATGATCATACAGAGCACCAGGATACAGAAATCTTTATTGGAGCTCTTTAATGATTCCCTCACCATCAATCTCTAACAGTGCCTCTTATCTCTCCATAACCCCTCTCTCACATGTATTTAATTTATTTCATAGCACCTCTCTTACCAGCGTAGAGTGTTGGAGCACTTTACATTACACACACATAAAGAGACAATGAATCATACATGTGTAAATCAGTGCATAGTAAATGTTATATAAGACAAAGGGGACTACAAGTTGTAGGATTCACATCTCATCAATACCATATTTTTGGAGTGCTTGTTCAGGGGAAGTAGAAACTCAGGATTCAGAATGTAACACAGCAGTTAGGGTTGACTTTACTAATAGCAATGTATTTCTACCCAAAAAAAACCTTTCAGCAAAATTCAGATAATTACACACTGGGGAAAAAAAACTTTCTGTACCCTGCCGTTTGCATGCAGCTCTTTGATGGCACTGGACTCACTGGGCTAGATTATGATTGTAACTTATGAACTACCCAGTAACAAAAGCAGTACTCCACTTAGCTATGCACATAAAATACAGTTCTGTGATCTGCACAGTAAACGTTCTTTGCAGCAGGCATTTTAACCCTCCGGGCTACTTCAGATGAGTCAAAACAGCCACTAGACAGAATTCTGATCTCTCTTCACCAGATACATTAATCACTAGCGTTATCTTGGCACTTTTATTGTTGCCTGAAAACTGTTGTTATACAAGGAACTCTGTAGTGATTTCAAACTGCTGTAATGCTGCAAAACCAGCACCCCAGTAACAAAAGTGGCCCTCAACCCTGCCTGCCTCCCGACGAAACACCTGATGCCTGGCAGGGCCAGTCTGGCCTTGCCATCCGGTGCAATCCACACTTTAATAACCTTCTTGATGCGACACCCACTCTGAGAGAAGGCTGACATGCCAAGATCATTATTAGGTGAACTGTACCGGAAGGAAAGAATGAATACATTCCATCAGATGGGGCTTAATGATAATCAAAACTGGTCATGTTTTGTATGACATTATGGCCCATATTTATACTTTTTGACGCAAAACTGCGCTAACGCAGTTTTGCGCCAAACAAATTAGCGCCGGCTAACGCCATTCTGAAGCACCATGCGGGCGCAGTATTTATTCAATGACGTTAGCCGGCGTTAGCCGCCGGCGCTGTCTGGTGTGCATTAAAAAAAAACGACGTACACCAGGCAGCGCCGGCGTAGGGGGAAAATGGCGTATGGGCGTCCACAAATGGTGCAAGTCAGGCTGAGGCAAAAAAATCGCCACAACCCGATTTGCGCCATTTTTTTACAACGCCCATCCCCCATTGAAATGACTCCTGTCTTAGCAAAGACAGGAGTCATGCCCCCTTGCCCAATGGCCATGCCCAGGGGACTTCTGTCCCCTGGGCATGGTCATTGGGCATAGTGGCATGTAGGGGGGCACAAATCAGGCCCCCCTATGCCACAAAAAAAAATAAAAAAAAATACTTACCTGGACTTACCTTAATGTCCCTGGGGTGGGTCCCTCCATCCTTGGGTGTCCTCCTGGGGTGGGCAAGGGTGGCAGGGGGTGTCCCTGGGGGCAGGGGAGGGCACCTCTGGGCTCATTCTGAGCCCACAGGTCCCTTAACGCCTGCCCTGACCCAGGCGCTAAAATCTGGTGCAAATGCGGGTTTTTTAGACCCGCCCACTCCCGGGCGTCATTTTTGCCCGGGAGTATAAATACGACGCGTATGCATCGCAGTCATTTTTTAAGACGGGAACGCCTACCTTGCATATCATTAACGCAAGGAAGGTGTTCACGCAAAAAAATGACGCTAACTCCATGAACTTTGGCGCTAGACGTGTCTAACGCCAAAGTATAAATATGGAGTTAGTTTTGTGTCGAATTTGCGTCGAAAAAAACGACGCAAATTCGGCGCAAACGGAGTATGAATATGCCCCTATATTATATAAATAATTGAACAATTTAAGATTATTTGTACTATACGTACTCTTTCACAGGGGAATTAGTTTAATCAATACAACATTACATACTTGTCTTGATAATATGGCTGTGAATGGTTCTTATGTAATAATCCTTCTAGGTTTAGTGGATCTGTTCAACTACACTTCAATCCATTGTGTAAACACACAATTCATGACTGTTCCTGAATCAGCAACAAATGAAACTACAAGCACCAGCATCCCAGCTAAGATTTTGAAAGCTGTGTGTAATGCTCCTTTGTTTCCTTAGACAAACGAAAGGAAAGGTGACTCCCCTTTCTCAGTGATGAAAGAGAGAGAAACAGAGAGAGAGAGACACACACACACACATACACACCTGGTTGCTAAATTTCAACACGTGAAACCAGATAAACTAAAATCAATACTGGCTTCCCAGTTTGTCCAAATTGTGTGATCCTAGGCAAGTATTTAATTCACAGGGTTAACCTTTTCTACATTATCACATAATAGTGCACTTTTAAATACATGAGCCCAGGATGTGCTCTGTAAAAGCACCGAATATTTGTTTTAATGGACTGTAATGTTGCTCCATCTACAACAAGAATCTAGGTCACCTTTAGAGTTTCCTTCTCAGGTAAATTGAAGGGCTTTCACAGGCTAAGAAGATTCACTTCAAGACTTACATTCACAGGTCCGTCTATCTTTCTGCTCCAAAGTCCCAAAAAACTATGAAAGTTCTGCTTGCCAGCCAGACATTTGAGATACTCCGATACGTTCCCTATCCTTCTTCCAAAATGTTATTCAATGCAGAGAAAAGGGTGTTTGGAATCAGTTGCAGGAGCAAAATTATGGAACAGTCTTTCTTGCACACTTCGTGTGACAGCTGATGGCATATGAATTTTTAAAATTGTAAAACCTGACTTTTCACTAATAACTAATTTCATCAGTGCTTTTGTTCCCACCCAGTTAGGCTGTTCTCAACCTTTAATTCAGCTTTTTTGAGATTATAGCACCTTGAACTTTCCTTGAGCATTAGCTGTAGTGCAGAAATCATAAATTAAATCATGCAGTCATATATACTGATGTATTAGGGTGAAACGCTTCTGCATGTTAAAAAGATGCACTTTTAATTTTTTTTAAAGAAGTTGTATCATATGTTTACATTATGTTTCTTGCATGATATACATGCCAAACATGTTTATGACTTGGCTCGTGCATGGACCCTAGGAGCCAAGTCAGACCCATGGCTCAGCTCTGGCTTGCCTAATGCTATTGATTTGGCTGCGGGCTCTCCCCTATTTGTGGCTCAAGTTTAGTACATGGGGCCATCAGTCACTTGATAAAGTGATTTGTAAGAAGTAGGGATTAGAAACATAAAGCCCTGCCAACATGCAGAAATTTGACAACCTCTACCATCAAGGCTTCTTGTAACAGAGAGGAAGAAGATTGTGTGCAATGAAAATACATTTAACAAAAGGTGCCCTAGGGCGAGGACTCCAAGTTGCTGTGTTGTACGTGACTGCAATCATGAGTTCCTAGGGAAAACTACTAGGCCCAGATGGAATGGGCAAGGGCGTAGCTTCTGTGGATGTGTTTGGGATGTGGTGCATTCTTGGTTTGGTAGTTGGGTCTGTGGGCTGTGACCAGGGGTCTAGCTGCAGGGGGCTGTTTAGGGTGTTACCCCTCCACTAATAAATATATTCTGTAGTAAATAGTTTGGTACAGATGCTTTAAGTGGTGTATGGCTAGGTGTCTGTCTGATTTCACCTAGAATGTTTACATGCACACACACACACACACTCTCTGTTTTGAAGCTTTAACAAATGCTGGTTATTTTTTCAAATTATTTGTCTTAAGTACAGCTACGAATCCACACTGCTCTCCCTTTCCACTGCTCCTTAAGCCCTCTTCTCATGTTATGCTTTCCAGATATTTTACTTTACCATGACATGCTAGCGTGATTGTTGGTAAATGTGATGCTCAGTCCATCCCCCCAATCTTACAGACCAAGCTATGCCCCCGGCGGTGACTTAGGTCTGCTATGTTTGTGTTGGTTTTTCTCAACATTCTCATTTCACTCAAAGGTTTTAAGTAGTTTATTTTTTCCATCAGGATCTTAAATATATAGAGTGACAATTTACCAAAAAAGTTGGACTTCTGCACCAACAGAAATACTCCTTGAATGAGTGTATATGTACCCTTTCTTGGAATTCACAAACATTGGCAGTATTAGGCTTGGAAAGCTATTCAGTCTCAACTTTCCAGGCATACTACTGACAATCAAACATCCAACTCAGCGTGCCACTCTAGGCAGAGGCCCACAATACAAATCAATACTGACCCTGTTCCTCTTGGGAAACCTCCACCCCACACCATAGTCATCTCACCCCTCCACCTTGCAGCCCACTGCTTTCTAGTTGGGAAATTTTAGATTCACACCCTTCGAATCTCACAGACTAAGCTACACCCCTGTGTACTCCCCACCTCAATAACTGTTATGCAAACTTACATATGACAACTCAAGCTCACCCAACATAGATGACTTTTAATTTTAAATTGAGACAAAACTCTGTTTTAGATTAAGATTATCTTTTTGAAGCATTAATTTTACCTTCTAAACTTTTGATATTAATTAAGCCATTTAGATGTGCACTGGTTAATAATCTTTCTGCCGATGAAATGTTTCTCTTGAAACTCAAAGAAATTACATTAATATATACAGAACTTAAGTGACTGATTATTTGATGTGCTAATCTACAAAATGACGAAGGACAACATATTTCAACTGAAAATGCAGGAGATTTGTTGAAGATGTTTGATTAATCTTTACTAAAGATACAAGTTTACGAATAACTGGAGAGATAATAGGCATGTGCTCTGCTGGGAAAGAAACCCCAGAATATCATTTGTTAATAAAAATCAAAGAATGCCTGAGACAATTAAACACACATTTTAGATTGTTTGGTTATTGGCACAATTAAAGTTTTGAATTTGCGGGGTCATTTTTCAAAGTTCACATTTTCCAAAAATCCCAAACCATAAAATCCACTTAAAACATGAACTAAATCTGTATTTTGGAGACTTGCATAGAACCAAAATGAGGATCTTTATACCCTATTGTTTTAGGTTTTGGAATATCTTTGTGAATTTAAATTACAAACCCTTCCACTCAGCGCAACCTCTTTCATGTACTGTTTTCCAGGCTCCAAACCTGATTAATTTATGTTTGTTTAAGACTGATAAACTCTATCAGTTTGTTACGTTTAACATTCATCTCTAAAGAAAAGTGCACATAGTTATAAATAAAAATTACCAACATATGGTATTACTAAAGACAGTTTAAATTAATTTTGCAAAATTCAAGTTCTTGAATCAAAGTATTGTTTTATTTAATATTAGCATTTGGCAAGTGCCAATATTGAGTATTCAGTTTTTAGGTTGACACAGTCATTTTTCCAAATCAGATATCTGAATTGGTACAAATCCTTAGGAAAATATGTATTAAAAGTCGACCTGTTATTCATCCCAAATCAACCAAACTGCCAGCATAATGACTCAATGGATAAAACCCTTTCTATGACACATTGGCCTTCAGGTCACAAGGTTGATTCCTGGCAAGGTGAACTGAGTCTTCCTTTCTTCCTTCTGAGGATGGCAAGTTGTGTGCCATGATAGCAACAACTGCTGCTTATAGAGCTTAGGAGTGGAGAAACTGTGGTAGGAGGTGCTTTATGAAAAACACTTCATCAATTGTATGCTGCCTTGATTTGCTTTACTTAAATGCGCCCAGCTACATAATTGTTCACATCACCACGTGCGTTATATGAACAATTTGGTCCGCAAGCAAATTAAATGTGATCGGGTTTCTTATTTTTTTCACATCTAGCATAGTTTTTATTTATTCTGAAATCGCAGAAGAAAAAAATCTTATATTTTCATCACTACTCACATCATCCACTTATCAAACTAATATGATTTAGCAAATACTAAACACATTAAAGCATCATGAAAAAATGTAAATAATTATTTCAGCAGTTTTCAATGTGGGTAATAATCATTCTAAAACTGGAAATCAAACCATACCTTTCCAAAACTTCCTTTTCCAATTGCACGCAAAATTTCAAAATGGTTGAAACTGACTGTAAAAAATAGAAGATAAAACATAATCAAAATAATGCTTGAGGGGAAATTGCTGTACTAGCAGGCATGGTACATGAAACGGTATATTTACATTAATTAAATATTTTAAATAGTCCTTCTTCGTTCATTCATTGAATCATGTGCTCAGTGCAACAGAAGAGCAAACATAACCTACACTCTCATTTCTGCTGCCTGTGTCACTCATATATAATATGGTGCTGGAATTTGATTTTAAAAAACGTTGTATACTGTTTTCTGTATGAGGGAACCGCAAGTCAGTGATGTTTATCAACAAAAACATCAATGAACATTCCTCAGTGTTGTGAAAAATAAAGTACTTGGTGGGAAGCATGCCTGTGACAAGTTGTATTGTTATGCCCACAAATTCGTATGAAACTCGTGAGGTACGCCTTCATATTCAATTGTCATGCTAGATACTGGAAACTGAATTTCATGATTTTTCAAATAATTTTGATTATTTTTCAGAAAATATCGTGTAATTTCACACAACAATATTTTACTATTTCACAGACCTCAAGCCAGTATGAATAAAACTTCTCCGGTATATTGTAAACCTCAGGGCTACTTCAGCAGAACTGTTGCTCTTCTTCCATTTGAACCATAATCAAAGGTTTTCAAATATCCTAATCCAGGGTAAAAAGAGACTTTGCAGAGAGTCTGAGGGGGGAAACAACAGGAATGGCCACAGAACAAAAGACGATATGGACCTGCCATACCACCATGTGTGGCGGACCATCTGTACATCTCTGCATTTATAACTGGGAAGCTATATGTTCTGCAGTTGCCCACACCACGTGCTTTATCAGTAGTACTCTTTTTGTAAACTCACATCAATAGGATGCCCCCTGGCACCTAGAGGTTCTCAGACATGTTTATCTTGTCCTTTTCAAACACATATCAATTGCAACACATTTGTTTATTCACCTTAACTCCAAATACTTTATTTCTTCAAATTCATTTGAATCGCATTGGCTACTAGAGGAACTAACTCCACATGAGGTATGTAAAGAAATGGCTCCCTGTTGCAGTTACCCCCCACTTTTTGCCTGATACTGATGCTGACTTGACTGAGAAGTGTGCTGGGACCCTGCTAACCAGGCCCCAGCACCAGTGTTCTTTCACCTAAAATGTATCATTGTTTGCACAATTGGTACACCCTGGCATCCAGGTAAGTCCCTTGTAACTGGTACCCCTAGTACCAAGGGCCCTGATGCCAGGGAAGGTCTCTAAGGGCTGCAGCATATCTTATGCCACTCTGGGGACCCCTCACTCAGCACATACACACTGCTTGCCAGCTTGTGTGTGCTAGTGGGGATAAAATGACTAAGTCGACATGGCACTCCCCTCAGGGTGCCATGCCAACCTCACACTGCCTGTGGCATAGGTAAGTCACCCCTCTAGTAGGCCTTACAGCCCTAAGGCAGGGTGCACTATACCACAGGTGAGGGCATAGGTGCATGAGCACTATGCCCCTACAGTGTCTAAGCAAAACCTTAGACATTGTAAGTACAGGGTAGCCATAAGAGAATATGGTCTGGGAGTCTGTCAAAAACAAACTCCACAGCTCCATAATGGCTACACTGAATACTGGGAAGTTTGGTACCAAACTTCTCAGAATAATAAATCCACACTGATGCCAGTGTTGGATTTATTAAAAAATGCACACAGAGGGCATCTTAGAGATACCCCCTGTATATTACTCAATTGTTCAGTGCAGGACTGACTGGTCTGTGCCAGCCTGCTGCTGAGAGACGAGTTTCTGACCCCACGTGGTGAGGGCCTTTGTGCTCTCTGAGGACAGAAACACAAGTCTGCTCTGGGTGGAGGTGCTTCACACCTCCCCCCTGCAGGAACTGTAACACCTAGCAGTGAGCCTCAAAGGCTCAGGCTTCGTGTTACAATGCCCCAGGGCACAACAGCTAGTGGAGATGCCCGCCCCCTGGACACGGCCCCCACTTTTGGCGGCAAGTCCAGGAGAGATAATGAGAAAAACAAGGAGGAGTCACTGGCCAGTCAGGACAGCCCCTAAGGTGTCCTGAGCTGAAGTGACTCTGACTTTTAGAAATCCTCCATCTTACAGATGGTGTATTCCCCCAATAGGATTAGGGATGTGCCCCCCCTCCCCTCAGGGAGGAGGCACAAAGAGGGTGTAGCCACCCAAAAGGACAGTAGCCATTGGCTACTGCCCTCCCAGACCTAAACACACCCCTAAATTCAGTATTTAGGGGCTCCCTAGAACCTAGGAACTCAGATTCCTGCAACCTAAGAAGAAGAGGACGGCTAAGATGAAAAACCCTGCAGAGAAGACGGAGACACCAACTGCTTTGGCCCCAGCTCTACCGGCCTGTCTCCCCACTTCTAAAGACACTGCTTCAGCGACGCTTTCCCCAGGACCAGCGACCTCTGAATCCTCAGAGGACTGCCCTGCTCTAAAAGGACCAAGAAACTCCGGAGAACAGAGGCCCTGTTCACCCAACACTGCAACTTTGTTTCCAAAGAAGCAACTTAAAGACAACAGCGTTTCCCGCCAGAAGCGTGAGACTTGCAACTCTGCACCCGACACCCCCGGCTCGACTTGTGGAGAAACAACACTTCAGGGAGGACTCCCCGGCGACTACGAGACCGTGAGTAGCCAGAGTTGCCTCCCCCTGAGCCCCCACAGCGACGCCTGCAGAGGGAATCCCGAGGCTCCCCCTGACCGCGACTGCCTGACTCCCAGATCCCGACGCCTGGAAAAGACTCGGCACCTGCAGCCCCCAGGACCTGAAAGATCGGAACTCCAGTGCAGGAGTGACCCCCAGGAGGCCCTCTCCCTTGCCCAGGTGGTGGCTACCCCGAGGAGCCCCCCCCTTGCCTGCCTGCACCGCTGAAGAGCCCCCTTGGACTCCCATTGATTTCAATTACAAACCCGACGCGTGTTTGCACACTGCACCCGGCCGCCCCGTGCTGCTGAGGGTGTACTTTCTGTGCTAACTTGTGTGCCCCCCCGGTGCCCTACAAAACCCCCCGGGTCTGCCCTCCGAAGAAGCGGCTACTTACCTGCTGGCAGACTGGAACTGGGGCACCCCCTTCTCCATTGAAGCCTATGCGTTTTGGGCACCACTTTGAACTCTGCACCTGACCGGCCCTGAGCTGCTGGTGTGGTAACTTTGGGGTTGCTCTGAACCCCCAACAGTGGGCTACCTTGGACCCAAATTTGAACCCCGTAGGTGGTTTACTTACCTGCAAGAACTAACAATTACTTACCTCCCCTAGGAACTGTGAAAATTGCACTGTCTAGTTTTAAAATAGCTATATGTGTTTTATTTGAAAAGTATATATGCTATTGAGATTATTCAAAGTTCCTAAAGTACTTACCTGCAATACCTTTCATGCAAAGTATTACATGTAGAATTTGAACCTGTGGTTCTTAAAATAAACTAAGAAAAGATATTTTTCTATACTAAAAACCTATTGGCCTGGAATTGTCTCTGAGTGTGTGTTCCTCATTTATTGCCTTTGTGTATGTACAACAATTGCTTAACACTACTCCTTTGATAAGCCTACTGCTCGACCACACTACCACAAAATAGAGCATTAGTATTATCTCTTTTTGCCACTATCTTACCTCTAAGGGGAACCCTTGGACTCTGTGCATACTATTCCTTACTTTGAAATAGTGCATACAGAGCCAACTTCCTACAAGGTATAATCGGCCAAATTTCTAATGAACTTCCCTTGGTCAGCTACTTAAAAACACGTTAATTGCATGATGTTCTGCTATTGACAGTGTTTATTCAAAAATAACCAAAATTAGGTGAAATCTCCTAAAACATGAACACAATCACAGTTTTGGTTGAAAGCTGATGCCGAAGGACTGCCGCCGGAACAGCACACTGCCCGTGGAGGCACATAATAATCGAAATACAAATCGAATATAGGACCTGTCAAAACATCTTCACATTGTGAAACTTATGAAATACAGAACTTTCTGACCTTTAGAACATACTTTGGTTCCACATTTGATTTCTAACAACATTCGTAATAAAAAGAAAGCCTTGATAAAGTCCTTTTTAAGGACGAAACACGTGTCGGCTGAATCTGGAAGAACTGGACATTTTTCCTTTTCAAATTTGGATGAAGATATTCTTCGTATTTCTCAAACCGTTGGAGCGGTTAATGCTTATCCCCCAATTTCTTTTCTCATTATCTTGGACATTGAATTAGTTATATTAGGGGACCACCATTCTTGTGTTGATTTAATATGTAATGTGCTTTATGTTGGCTTAATGTTTGTATATATTGTATTGAGATTTTGTGTCATTAATTTTCGAATTCTTGTTTTGTGTTGGGTTATGATGGAATCAACTCTTTTTTAATTTTTCTTTATTCCATCCTTCATTCATTAAATATTTTTTGATGTTTTTCTAAATTTTGCAATGGTTATATCTTGTACTGATACCACATTAGTGGGAACCCATATTATGTTTTCCTGACAAGACCAAATGTTCAAGAATTCATCCTCCTTTTTTTTATTATTGAGTACAGAGGGTTCATATTAGCCTCCTGTGTGCTCCATTCGCTTTTTTTCTATAGATCTAATATGTTGGTACAGGTTCATCCTGTCCCGGTACACATGCTGGACAACAGGCATGCTTTGAATGCAGGAGCACCTTAACAACACTCGACATTATAGGAATGTGCAGCAAGTCTTAGGCTTTCTGTTGTCCAAATTTTCCAATAAAAACAATCACAGTTTTACACTGTTTTTTTGGAGTACAGAAATGAAGAACTGTGACAATTTCATTCTTCCACATGAAAAAATTGAAACCCTTCAAAATAAGACATTTATTCAAAAGACACTGGCATTTCTTATGGACAGGCGATGTTCTGGCCAAACATCTGACCACACAGCCCAGATTACCTTTCAGAAAATGTAAATCACTAAAGGGTATGCTAAGTAGGAAAATCATCAAAACTATAGAACTAGATAAAGGCAACCTGCCGAAAGATTACTACAAGTGTACACATTGTAAGGTTTGTAAATACAGTGTGAACATGAAACAGATAGTTCCCAAAACTGACAAAAGGCATTTGTTAAACAAAAACATCTCTCTTGCAACACTGGCTTCTGTATACATACCCTAAATTGCAGTTGCAATAAATTCTACATAGGGAGCACCATCCATAAGGCAAAAAAGAGGGTACTTGAGCACATCAGAGCAATCTTAATTGATGATAAACAGTATATGGTGCCTAGACATTTCAAAGAGTTCCAAGCCAGTGATGTCACAAAGCTAAAAATGGTGGTTATGGCTAGAGAAGCACCCAATCCAAGAGGAGGAGACATGGTTCTGTGTTTGAGACACTTGGAGTCACTGTATATAATTAAATTTAATACCAAGAATCCAGTGGGCTTGAAATCCACTGAGGAATTAGCAGTGCACCTGGGTTAAGAAGCTATACTGCAACAGTGTAGGATTAACTCTCTGTTGAATAGGATTTTGGATGTATGACCTTGGATGAAGACAAGAGTTTTTTGTTAGCTTACAGTTTTAACTGTGATTTTAATTTTCTTACACGAAATTCACATGAACCTGATGTAGAGAAAGCAAAGTTGATTTTAATTTTATTCAGCAATGTAGATATCAAACAGAGAATTTAGGCATGTGTGTGAAGAGGAGAGTATGACTAAAGCAGTCTAAAATGGCAACTCCGAAACAAAACGGTTCTCAGCACCTAACAAAAGTCCGTTGTTTGTTTCGATTTTTGTATTGCACCTTCACTTTAAAATCATGACTAAGTATTGTTTGTAAAACTTGACCTGTGAAAAAGGGGTAGGATCTCTGAAAAGTGTGGGCTGGCAGCTGTTGCTGGAATAACATATGGAGCACTTTATCACGCAAGAGGTTGTGTTATGCCTTTGAAACGAGAACGCTGGTACTGTGTATGTTGTCTCAGACACTTCCTCATCCGTTTACGAGAACCGCTTTACAAAGAAGGCCAGGGGAGCTGGTGGAAACCAGTTATTTGGATAAACAAATGTAAGGATGGTAACAATGTTCCACAAAGTATTCAGCTTTTCACAAAAATATTCGAAGGGCATTATGCACAAAGGTCATAGATATCTCTTTCTTTCCTCTTCTGTGCACTCTCCTCATTGCGAAGTGGCCTGAAGGCAGTATGGACATTATACCATGAAATTTTGCATGTCATTGTCGGACAAAATTCACAAAGACCACAAAAGACCATCGTAAAGCCTCTGAGAATCTTAACAATTCTCTAAACATCCTAATGTCGCTACAACAGACTTTCACATTCCACAAATGACCAATATACAGACAGAACCCATTAACCTCAGACGCCAGCTGAGCTTTATCCTATGGACCACAGCCTCAGAAAGAAGTTACCCTACACCTTTTTATACCTCAGCCCCAAGCATATACCTCATGCACAGACAGCAAATCCTTGAGTACCCTGTGTATATCCTAGAAGTATAAGTGATGTTACCACTGGCAACCTTCCACACCTGTAATCATCGCTTTCCTATCTGGCCTTTCATTTCTGTGTTGCTGGATCCCTTGATTGCACCACCAAACTATGGGTTACCATGACAATAAGTGCATGTAACTGCTGACCATCTCAACAGGCATTCCTGCCTTCTCTTCCCATTGCCACTGCTCTCTATTGCTCTATGGGTGGTTTTGCTAATATTCGACCAGATGGAAACCTATGAAGCACCACATCAGGTGAAGTATGTTAATAAGTGTTGGAAGCGGCTCGTTCTTGGTGGCTGTGGTGGTGCCCCAGCCAGGCAGAACCTACCACTCGAGCCAGGGGTGGGTGATTACACTCATTGTATTAACTGTGCTCACCCTTGGGTAGCTTGGCACTGAGCAGTCAGCCTTATCTCTGAGGCAATATGGTTAGCATTGTCACATTACCCCCACAATAAAAACACTGAGTATCACAAAACAGACTTCACACATGTGGTATGCAAAGAAAGGTTGTATTCAACACACATTAATTAACACAATATGAGCATCGGGAGCTTCTGGGCATCCATCATACTCGGAAATATTACTAGCAGTACTGGGCCTAAACTGGGTTAAAATGACATCAGTAGTATACACACAGGGGAGAGATCCTATGTTACCTGCGTAATGTTGTAAACCGTAGGCACATCCTGGCAATTATTATAATGCAATATCATACAGTTTAGGGTGCACCCCAGATCACAACAATATCAGAAATGTGTGCACACAGATAATGACAACACTTTTAAGCAGCACCATGGGCCAAGCCCCAACCGATAAAACCAGTGTCAAATGTAGTATTCTGTTGGCAAGAAATCAGCTTGTAAAGCAACACCGCAGGCCTATTTAATTGCTAACAAGCGGTCCTAAGGAATTCACTCCCACATTCACACACTCACTCAGCACTGGTATGCGGTGCCAAGGATTTCAGGCAGGTTTGTATTGAATACACTAGCACACACATGCATGCAGCACAGTAATGGAGTGCAACTGATATCCAGCAGGTCAATTTATAGCACAAAGCAGACCATGAGGACCAAGCTCTCCTCCACCATCCAGCTTACTCTGACTACCCCACACCCAGGGGTTGGAGAGTAATCATCCTCCCCCCTGACAACGGGCCAATTGCGGCCAGAGTCACAATTAGTCAGGATTCCAGGGGAGAAGGGGGGGGGGGCATTAACAGGAATGATTAGGAGGCAGTTGGCAAATGGGGGGTTTGGCTTCCACTCAGGAAGTTCACCCCCAGGATGCAGAGTAGAAGTGGCTGAGAGCAATAGTTTGTTCAACCAAAGGATCCGTAATGTGCCTTCTAGCACCAGCCCAGTTCTGAAAAGCACCAGGGGAGGAGGTTGTGCAGTCTCTTGACCCGACTCTGATCGCTCTTGGAAGCATTCCTTAAGCCCAGTCAATTACTCTCACTACCCTGGCCTGGTCCTGGGAATACTACTTGGCAACTCGATATTGTCGAGGGCCGGGTGAGAAAAGGACAGGTAAAAAAGAAATAACAATGAAGGGGACTGTAGCAGGGGAGCCTCATGGAAGAGGGATGCACCACGTCAGGTACACATCAATCAGAGTCACACCAAGCAATACAGGCACAGCACCTGGTGCACATTGATCCAGATTGCTCCAGAAAGTTCTGATCACATACAACGAAGAGTTATATATTTCATGCCTCACTGGAAATAGCACTATGCCATTGAATTCAAGCTAGCCTGGCTGATGAAGGGTGATACCATGAAACTGGTGCCAGAGTGCTATTTTCCCGTTCTTGGAGGACCTGGCCTGGCAGTTCGGGTTGAACTGTTCCTATGGGGAACAGGGTCAAGACTGATTTGCACATGGCTGGGCCCAAACTGGGGTGGCATGGTGAGCAAAAGAATTGATGGATTAAACCTAGATATGTAACTGGGGGTAAATGTTTGATTGGTTCTGCACCCCATTGATTATTTGTGTTTGTTTACTTTTGTAGCCCTAAGTGCGCAATGTATGCCTAGACGTGGGTCCAGGGCTCACTATGCCACTGGATTCAAGCTAGCCTGGTTGATGAAGGGTGATACCCTGAAACCGGTCCCAGGATGCTTGTTTACAGTCCAGGGAGGACTGGCCTGACAGTTCGGGCTGGACTGTTCCCATGGGGAACATGGTCAAGACTGATTTGCACATGGCTGGGTCCAAACTAGAATGGCATGGTGAAAAAAGAATTGATGCATTAAACCCAGATCTGTGACTGTGGGTAAATGTTTGATTGGTTCTGCATTCAGTCCATCATTTGTGTTTGTTTGCTTTTGTCTCCCTAAATGCGCCAGGTATGCCCAGACATGGGTCCCGGGCTCACCAATGGATTCAAGCAAGCCTGGCTGTTGAAGGGTGATACCCTGAAACTGGTCCCAGGATGCTTGTTTCTGGCCCAGGTAGGACCTGGCCTGGCAGATTGGGCTGGACTGTTACCATGGGGAGCAGAGTCAAGACTGATTTGCATATGGCTGGGACCAAGATGGGGTTGCAAGATGAGCAAAAGAATTGATGGATTAAACCCATATCTGTGGCTGGGGGTAAATGTTTGATTAGTTCTGCATTCCATCCATCATTTGTGTTTGTTTGATTGTGTCGCCCTAGGTGTGCTGGATATGCCCAGATGTGGGGCCCGGGCTCACTGTGCCACTGGATTCAAACTAGCCTGGCTGATGAAGGGTGATACCATGAAACCAGTCCCATGATGCTTGTTTCCAGTCCAGGGAGGACCTGGCCTGGCAGTTCCGGCTGGATTGTTCCCATGGCGAAAAGGGTCAAGACTGCTTTGCACATGGCTGGGTCCAACCTGGGGTGGCATGTTGAGCAAAAGAATTGATGGATTAAACCCAAATCTGTGACTAGGGGTAAATGTCACGGTTTCGGGCGGGTCTGATCAGGACTTTGGTTGGGACACCCCTTGAGGTCGCTGAATATAAAGAGGTAGTATACTGGGGCAGAGGAGCAGCTAAAGGCATACACGGAAAGGATAGCTATGGATAGGCACAGGAAAGTAAAAGCAAAGCAACCCTTGTGTGAACAAATAGGGAACGGATTACTAGTGGACAAACATGCTGGGGTTGTACACAGAGTAAGGCGCAGAACCTCCCACAGTGACAGGGAATCTCAATGCCTTTGTGCAGTTTGCTCTTACAGATAGTCACCCTGCCAGCCCCATAGAAAGGAGGCAGCAGAAGTGATTCTGTCTCTGGACCCTAGAGCACAAACAAGGATAGTACTTAAATACACAGGACACGCTCTTGTGGGTCCAGCTGGAAACACAGTGGCGATTCCTGAGAAAACAGCAATAGCACACTGTCACTGTTAGGCACGAAATACAACGTATAACACTGGACAAGGATGGGGGCTGGAATTGCCTCCTGGAAACCAGGAGCCAACCCCAGTACACAGGAGGACACGTATACACTGGTAAAGACTGATAGAACACTTACCAGACACAAAGAACCAAGAAGAAACAGAAACAGAAGGGAACAAACAAAGAGGCAGAGGCAAGAACTAGGAACAGGCTCAGGCTGAAGCAAAGGCGGGACTAGGACTTGAAAACAGGGCGCAAACTTCTGGCTGGGACAAACAGAGACAGGACTGGGAAACTGAGAACAGGCTCTGGCTGGAACAGGCAAGGACAGGACTGGAATACAGGGAGTAGGAAATGAGCAGTAAACAGGACTGGGAAACAGAGAGAAGGTTCAGGCTGAAACAAGGCAGGAGCAGGGCAGAGAAACAGGGAGCAGGCTTTGGAAGAAACAAACAGGTACAAGGCTAAGAAGTAGGGAGCAGACTCTGGCTGGAACAATCAGGAGCAGGGCAGAGAAACAGGAAACAGGATCAGGCTGGAACAGAACAGGAACAAAACTGGAACACCATCTGACAAGGGGTCTGTAACACAAAGGAATTGAAGTCCGATGCACGACGGGGAGTTTGAGGAAATGGCTGCTTATAAGCAGTTCCAAGCTGGGCTGCACAGGAGAGGTCACAGGTGTGTGTAGTTTCGGACACTTGCAAGTCCTGGAGGAGAGGATCCAGTGAAAAGGAGCAACTGGACTTCTCCCATTGAAAACAATGGGAAACAGAATCCGGGTTTTCCTGACTACCAAGCTGTGCATTATGGGATTTGCAGTCCCAAGAAGCAAATGTAGTCCTACACAAGTGTACCATGGAGAAAAGAGAAACAAACAGGAGTCAGCAAGGGACTCTAGATAGGTGTTCAAGGTGATTCCCAGGCTTCTGACAGTCCCCTTACAGCGCCCCCTGGAAATGGGACGACAGAGTCGTAACAGTATACCCCCTCCCACCAGTCTGCTCAAGAAGAGAAGGCGATCCTTTGGCTGAAAAAAGTTGAAGAGGAAAAGCCACAGCAAGAAAATCCAACACCAACCTTGGTTGATAAGTTTACAGTCCTGCCATAGGTGGATATTCCAATGAGCAAAGCATGTATTAATACCCATATGGGCTCCGATGTCTTTCCTCTCTATTGTTCGATTGATATGGGAGGAATGCATGGAGTTGGTTTCTGGTGAAGTAGATTCAGGAGCAAGGAGATCTGGAATGGCATTACGGGCGGTATTCTTTGTGACATTAGTTTCCTGTTCAATACTTTCCTCTTTGGAGGAGCTGATTGGTGTATTAGTAACTGTTAGGTCTGTAACATCTTCTGACAAGCAGGATTTGTCTGTTTCTGCAGCAGTATTTACATTGATTGTGGTCTGAGGCTTGCAAAGCATAGAGACTTGGGAAACATGGGTAACTGGTGTTCTCAAAGTAAACATGAAAAAGTCAGAATTTTCTTTCGTCTTGGATGACTTCGAAGTATCAAATTCAGGAGCAACAGGAATTTTCATGTCTTTAGAAACTGGATTAACATCTGAAAATGTAGAAGTTCCACAAGGTAATTCTTTAGGGTGATCTTCAGACAAGACTGGGATTTCTTCATTGCAAGTGCTCTGTGGTGTGTTTGTGGTATCAGAAATGGTTTCTTTGCAAGGTGTTTGTACTACAGGTAGTTGATCTTCAACTCTGTTAACATTGAAAGGTTGTTCTTTGGAAAGAAATAGAACTGGAGTCTCTTCAGAAATCACCTTTACACTGTTACCTACATTTTCAGCTCTAGCCTTTGAATTGATGATGGTTTCTTGCAATAAAACACTAAGAACAGTACTTATCATCAGATCTTCGAATACAAGATTCAAATTCAAGTCTTTAGTTTTAGTGGGACTTATTATATCTTTCAGTACTTGAGCTTCGGTTTCAGATTGCTGGTTTTCAGGAGTCATTAATTTCAGAGACACAGCAGGTGGCACTGGTGTGGCTGATTTTACATCAAAATCAGATACCAGTAGATCAGAGATCTGTTCTTCACTAACCGTTGAGTTGGAAACAGGCAACGCAGTGGCAGGGAACAGCAAGTCAGAATCAGTGGTTGAGGCTGCAACTGTGTCCTGTTCTAGGAGAAGGCTCTCGTTTCTTATGACAGGCTGTTCAGTTTCAGATTCCTGGCTTTCTTCCTTGTCTGAAATCTCCACGGTTTGCTGTGACACAGAAGAGATTTTTAAACTTACTGAGAAGTCCATTACAATCTTAGTAACTACGGGTATTTCTTCACGGTCAAAAAAATCCATTAATTCATTTGAAACAGGAACTGTCTCTTCATTATCTGAAAAATCTATGATATTGTTTGAAAGGGCAGGAGTATCCCCACAATCTGAAAATTCTGGTGTGTGCGCCATTTGAACAGCACTATCTGCAGGTTTATTCACGGCAAGGCAGGAACCACTGTCATCACTAGATTCAGATTCTTCAACACTGTTGCACAACTTGCCATTAATCTCCAGTAAAGTCATATCTTAGTTTCTTAATGTGCAGCTATTGGAGTCTGCATCAGAACTCTCTTCTTCCTTTGGCTTTATTTGTTCTGATAGAGGGGCTGAGACACTTCCTTCTGAAGAGTCTGATCCATCCTTTGAATCAAGAGGTGTCAAATCTCTCAGAGATGTCAGAGATTCAGTCAACTGTACAGGAATTTTCACTGGAGAACTACAGGTTGAGAGAGAGTCTGAAGAAGAGGCTGATATATTTATAACTGGAGCTGTCTTTTGACTGTCATAAATAGAAGGGACAATCTGCTCTATAGAAGTCTTTGGAGAGGCACACAAAGTAGCATACTGTTCTTTAAGCCAAAGCTGGTGATCATTTTCTTTTTTCAGGTTTTCAAATTGCCTTGCAGTCGTTTCCATCAGCTGCTCTGTTACTTCTTCTACCTTACAGATAAACAGAATGTCTGGGTCTGGCAACAGTGAAATATGAATTGATGAAAAGAGCCCACGTGCACGATTTCTTGTGTATGTTACAACATATTCATCATAGAAGTCCAATATCTGCCTTTTAATTTGCCAAAACTGCTCTTTTAGTGTGTGTATGTCCATATTGTTATCAAACCCACTCAGAATAGAAAAGGGTTTAGCAGAGCTTTTAGGGATTGAGACTGGTGTATTATCATCCAGTTTGGGAAGAGCACAAGCCTTTTGAGTGGAACTAAGGAATCCCACAGTCTTTACTGATCCATTTGATACAGGTTCTATCCTGCTCACTTGAAAGCACTGAGGGACTGGTAGATCTTTACACGAGTCAGCACAACACTTAGGAATTGAGACTGATGTACGGTCATCCAATTTGGGAGGAGCACAAGCCATTTGAGTTGAACTAAGGAATCCCACAGTCTTTACTGATCCCTTAGATACAGGGTCTAGCCTGCTGACTTGAAAGCTCTGAGGGACTGATAGGTCTTTAGAAGAGTCAGCACTGCACTTTGAATTCTGATAAACTGGCCTTGATGGGCTGAAGCACTCAACAGAAAACAAGGGAATCCCTAGTGTGGCTTCTTGAACAGTGTCAAGGTTCTTTGTTTTGGCAGAGTACTGGAGGTGAACTTGGGATGCACTAGCATGAGGCAAGGAATTAACCAGTTTTTCTTGAGTGTAAGTGTCTTGTGCAGAGGTAGCAAGAGCGCTTCCACAGTTATGAACATTCTTACTGGCTTCAGCTAATAGATACTGCAAAAACTCATTACGTCCTTGTAATTCTTCTACAGACAGGGACTGGGGGTCATAGTCACAAATAACATAATAGTCTATCATTGAAAGATTAGCAAGCCACTCAGTGTAGTACTGAACTTGCAAGTTATGGTTTTCTTTAACAAGTCTATCCTTTAAACTAAGGCCTGTTTTAGAGGTCTTCAGAGAATGTATAGGTTTAGAAAGGGGTGTCTTAACATGATAGGAAAACATTTTAGGTCTGTGCGTGCCTTTACTGCCAGGGGAGCTTGAAATGTTTGGGTCGTGCATTCTGTCACGGTTTCGGGCGGGTCTGATCAGGACTTTGGTTGGGACACCCCTTGAGGTCGCTGAATATAAAGAGGTAGTATACTGGGGCAGAGGAGCAGCTAAAGGCATACACGGAAAGGATAGCTATGGATAGGCACAGGAAAGTAAAAGCAAAGCAACCCTTGTGTGAACAAATAGGGAACGGATTGCTAGTGGACAAACATGCTGGGGTTGTACACAGAGTAAGGCGCAGAACCTCCCACAGTG